>NC_079500.1:60411769-61011769 GCF_030052815.1 Hevea brasiliensis
ATAAGAATGGCATTTTATTAAAATTCTAACCTAGGGATTCAGGTAAGGGTCTTGTCCCAATCCCCTTCGTATTGGAAAGAATTACCGAAGGTTCGGGGCCCCCTTTAAAAGGCTTTTCCTGGACTATGGAATTTCATACCTAGACTGCGAGTGTTGACCTGAGCTTCTTCTCGGTCTTTCGTGTGGTTGCTTTACCTGAACTCCTTGGTTTTTGGCTCTGTCTCTTTCGGGTCGCCTATCCAAAGTCTGAACTTTGTCTTAATTCTCGATCCATTGTCTTATCGTCTGGGCTCACTCTAGGGTCCAATCTTGTGACTTATTTTATCCTTTCGACCTTTCTCGCTTATAGTGACTTTTCTATAACTACTTGAGTCGCACTCATTTTCCTAATATTTTCATTTGTTAGGACTAAAAGCTATTGGGGCAGTACCCCAACCTATACTCTTCAGAGTATTTATGAGTCGCCGATGACTCGAACATTCATTTTCGAGGGAAATAAAATAAAGTGACGATAGAGATGAAATTTGTGAACTAATGAAAAGAGACAAAAATATGAATTGCAATTTAAGACAACCTATCCTAAGATTTGGCATGATTAGATACCTTAAAAACTTAAGAAAATGAGCCAAAGATATTCGACAAATGAAAGGTTAGATGCTTACTTGTAGAAAGTTGAGACGATGGATGAGCCGACACTAGTATCGACAAATCTTTGGGAGCTAAAGACTGAGATGGCCAAGACATGGGAGTCGACCTAAAGTGAAGTGGGGTTGGGCTTGCAGAACAACGCACAAATACTAAGAATGAGAACAGCAGGGTTTAGAGCTCCTTTTGAGCGAGATACTCCAGAAAACTAGTTTCAGAAGTTTCTCAAACTTTAAGAGCTTTAAATGACAAACAATAAGGCTATGTCAAAGTTTAGAGTTTTCTCACGATAATCCCTCTTTCCTCTACAGTATTGCATACAGGTATTTATAGGGAATGGGTGCTCAAAGTGGAGGGTCAGGATTACATCAAGAGGAGACGGAAGGCCTAGATTCAAAAGGGCATAATCTGATGTCTGGGAATTAAAGAGAATCAAAATTGAGGGTTGGGATTTCATTCAGAATTTCTACCCTTTCGCCCTTTGATCCAATGCTCAAGGGGCTTGCCTTACAAAATGGATCCAAAGGTTGGGAATAAAAGGCGCCGAGTCTGCCATCTGCTTTCGATCCGAGGGCTCCAAATCCATCCTTACAGTTACAATCGATGGTGTAGATCAAGATGTACTGGACTACTTTAACCATTTGGAATCTGGCGGTTAGGAGTGTGTCCTTACAAATGAGATGTGTGGTGAGGATCAAATCATGCCCGCAATGCTTTAACTAACTCGGATCTGACAATGGAGGGAGCTAATTACAGGCCATGATCGGAAGTTATTCAACTCCTTGAGTTCTCCAATCTTACGGGTCATTCATTGCTTTTTCGTTCTTTCCATTATGACCGTCCCCTTTTAGGGTCATTATTTCAATCTCTATCTCTTGCATCGGGTCCCTTCTTATTTCCCAATATCTCGTATTCCTGATCTTTTCTCTCTATCTGACCTGTATCAGTCAAAGCAATAAATTCTTCAGTTACCTATGCGTCTTCTTTGTGTTCTATATGCAATAAATACCAAGGCCCTATATATATGTCGAGGGATTTTCTTTTGCATATTCACAACTTTCTCTGGTGAATCTTCAACGTTTCATTCTTTAGTTCTTATCTTTTCTGGCAAGAGTCTTTCCCATGACAACCACTTTAATCTTTTTCTGAATGCTTTCTTTGTTCATTTCCTAAAAATGAGCAACTTCGGTGATCAGAGGTTCATGAGGGTGTCATTCGATGATGGTGAGGGAACTAGGCTAATTAACCGATCAAGGTCAAAACTAACTACTGCACTGATCTCGGGTCACCCATCGGCATGGCTCGTAGACTGATCTCTAACAAGAGGACCGCTAATTTCAATCTTAATATTGGTGACTACCTCTTGAAGTTCACTTACTTGCTTACCATCTTGAGGGTCCTGATTGCAGCTCGGTTTTGGTCGATGACATCAACAATGATGCCGCTCAACATCATGAGAGTCATAGTCACCCCATCTGAGCTATACATCTGCCCAGTATTTATTGCTGGCTTTCTGATCAAACACATCTTTTGATTCAATCACAAGACTAGGCTTTGACATAGGCGAGCATTCTGGGCTTTGGAGCAGTCTTAAGTTAGGTAGAATGTAGTGCTGATTTTGAGAGATCACCCAAATGATGTAATCTGATCTTTTGAGATCGCTCAAATGATGTAATCTGATCTTTTGAGATCACCCAAATAATGAAATCTTATCTTTTGAGATCACCCAAATGATGTAATCTGATCTTTTGGAAATGAAATGAAATTTTACCTGAATGTTTTTGTTTTTTGTTCAATCCGATGACCTTTGTTGATCGATCTCATTTATTCGACCTTTTTACTATGTTTCTCGAATCTTCTTGTGACATGTTATAGAGGCAGCCCGGTTTCACTAACCAATGCATCACTTGGGACTTCGTGAGCATTTAATGTTCAAACGGGTATAAATAGGGAAAAGGTTAGTCATTCGTTTCCTTATGTCATTTTCAGACCTTCCCCTAGCGACTTCAACACTCCCTCTCGCTTTCTAAAGTTTTCAGGCACTGATTCACACTCTGGTAAGGGTTCTGATCTTTTCTTGGTTGATTCTCACTTTTGTTTTCTAAAAAAGAGCAGTGCCGACAGTTAAAGAGCTACTAGTCCTCCCTTCGTTCATATCTCATGGACATTGGATGAAGTCGAGGTGGTCAGGCCTAGTGGATGAAGCCCAATTGAGGTGAAATTTAAGACCTTAAGCCACATTTGTTATGAAGGGACCCTGCCCAGAAAACCAACTTAAGATGACCTAAAATCTGCCCAAATCCGGGTAACTAAAAATCTAGACCTGGAAATTGACCATATTAATAGTGTTTATTCATATGGCTATAACTCTGTCTAGAGAGATCCAAATGACCTGATTTTCGTGGCCATGGAAAGCTTAGACAATGTAGAACAACTTTCATGAAGAACAGAAACCCAAATTTTGACCATAACATATTCGAATTTCTAGTTAAAATCAGGACACTAAAACTGCCAAAACCAAATTTGCCCAGAAATTCTGAGCAATAACAAATCCGGCTAGCCTTAGTAAAAATGACATAACTTGAGCTAAAAAACTCCAAATGGAGCGATTCAAAAATGGAATTAAAGAAAACACATTAAGGAACAACTTTGATGTAGAGTTTAGCCAAATTTTCACTGTTGAAAGGTCCAATGGAACAGTAAACCTAAATGACCAAAACTGAAAATTTGAAATAACTTCCATTGGACTTTGAATTGACTTTGGCAACCAATGCCAACACATATAACATCCAAAATGTGGTATGTTGGTATAACTGGAATTAACATACCTATTATTTAAGAAAAAGTCAACAATTTTGCTTAAATAGTAAGGTGAATAGTAACCACTACGCATCAAATATAAAGATTTAAACCATTAACTTTGTGAACATGACCTAGTATGCCTAGTATGATTGGTTTGGATAGGTTGGTATGCCAATAGGGTTTCGATAGTAGTACTGCATATGGCTTTATGCCATTCAGTGATTTATGGCTCTTGTGGCCATTTTGTGATATTATGGCTTTTGGCCATTTTGATATACTTGACATACTTGGCTTTGTGCCCGATGATTATTATGGCTTGTTAGCCGTTCTGTTGCTCACCTGGAGACACTTTGTGACCGATGGTGTGATGACCCAAGATACTTGGTACCCAGCGCTAGTTTACCCATTTATCCAGTTCAGTCAATTGGTATAGGTTGCTTGGGCAGCTAAAATAAGTCTTAATAAATTATTACCAATTAATGAACATAAAAATTACTAAATTAATAATATTATTAATAATTACCAAAAATTTCAGTTTGCATAGTATATCAACATAATGTCCTCATATTTATTTATTTGATTTATTTTTATATTATATTGGCATCACTAAGCTGTATTGCTTAGCGCATCACTATTTGCCACACGTAGGTACTGAAGATACTGAGCGAGAGCCTAGTAAATCGCAGACTGGGAGTCTGATTCTGATCTGCAATGTGTCCAGTGTTACCTCATCCAGCAATGCACTTGGTAGGATTACTAGGCTTCATTTTGTATTTTGCATTTTGTACTAAACCTTAATTTTTATCTTGTAAATTATAAACTCATGTACTTACAGACTAATGTAATTAGTTGTAAATTTTGTTTATAAATAAAATTTAGGTATTTCTTCAAGAAATTGAGCTTAAGTATGTGATGAATGAAATGTATGAAGTTGAGTTTGAGAATATTGAAAATTAATGAAATTGTGTTGATGTTCATTGGAGAGGATATAATATGTCTATCGGGAGTGTTTTTAGCAAGTTTCGAAGAACTATTTTCTCAATTTTTAGCCGGCACTCTGCCGGATTTTCTGTAAAATTTTTCGAAATTTCAAATTAAATGAAAATTTCAATAAATGACATAAATGGTATGAGTTTCACTTAAAAGCCTTTTAATCAATAAATTAAGAACTGGAAATTGAAATAAGATAAAATAAGGTGCTCCGGCACACTGTGTGACATGCCTTGCTCTATTCCACTATAAACGGATAAGGAGTGTCACAAAACTAAACGGCAATCTTAACTGTTTAAACTATTGGAGTTGTGAGAGAAAATTCTAACTAAGACGGAATGACTATTAAAAATCAAAGAGAGTAAATTCGAGAGCTTAAGGAGAACTCTAATTATGTGAACAATTCTGGAATTTCATATTTCACACCTTAAACTTATTATAGTTTTAATCTGGCTTTATCAGTGGAGTGAGTGTTTGTTTCTTTGATGAAAATTAATCCTAAGGTATCCTAAATCTTCTCTCAAGGTATCTAAGGTGTATTTCAATTAGAGCTAAACCCTACTTTCGTTGGTGATTAGTCCTAATCAAAACCCTTTGAGATCTATGATTAATTCTTAAAATTTCTCAAAGGTTATTAGCCTATCTCTAGGTCAAACTTCCTAGGTTCAAAATCTTGATTTTCCAATACTAACCTTCACCTCTCAATTCATTAATTAGTATCTTAGATCATGACTATGCAAAACCCTTACCTGATCTACAGTGTAGCTGAGTAAGAAATGTCACATTTGGTGTCGGAGCACCCTATCTTATCTTGTCTTATGCGTTAATAATTTAAATTCAATTTATTGGTGGTATTTCAAATATTGATAATCTCTTTTTTTTTTTTTTTTTTGTGGAGAGACGGATAGAGTCTCCCTTGTTTTATTAACAGTTGACCTATTAGAAATCAATTTCCTGTTCAAAATCTCATATCAATTTCAATCTTATCTCACCATATCCCTACCATATCTCCATTCACTTATCATTTCATATCATACAATCATATCATGTAAAAATCAATCTCATTTCATTCATATAGTCCATGTACATGATTTACATAATTACAAGACTTACACAGTCTCAAAAATTAATTACAATTCTCACTTACGTGTAATGAACAAAAGTACATAACTATATAACCACGGGCCCTACCAAAACAAACAACTGAGGTGACAACCCACTACTACAGATCTGATCAAAATTGCAATCTGGACTCTACCAATCCTTGCCTCTAGTACCTACACGTGGAAAACCAATGCGCTATGCATATTGCTTAGTGGTGCAATAATAAAATTGAAAATAAACTAAATAATTGAAAATACATATTTCATGTGTAAGTTCATATAAGAATGCATTTTCATAACTTAAGAGTAATTCACAATTTATTTTTCTTTTCTATTCATTTATTTAATATTTAATCTTCTTATTTCATTTCATTGCCCAAGCAACATATACTGTTAAGACTGAATACACCGGAGTATACTAGTTAGACATTCCATGTGCCTATTATGTACACATCTGTTAGGCATAAGGCCAGCGGGCAGGCATAAAAGCCAGTAATCATGTTTAATATAAAGCCATCGGGAAGGCATAGAGCCAGAAGAATAATCATGGTAGGCATACATTGTCTTTCAATGGTCATCCATGAAATAGGATAAAAAGCCATGGCAGTACTGCATTTGTCATCCCTAATGGACATGTCAATCGATCCAACACATACACATAAGTCTAGGCATACAAGGGAAAATTTAATGTCATTATGTGTTTATAAATTTCAATATTTTGTCACTTGTGTTATTTATGCTTCATGGAATTTGTACGCTATTCATAGTGGGAACATAAATCCCAATGATATGTTCATGTAGTACATGTGATCATTAAACCATTTATATCAAGTTATTTTCACATTTCAAGTCATTTGGGAAAGATTCCATAATTTCTAGAATTGGGGTTGTAAATTTCCCTAGCAATTTGGCAAAGATGCAAAATCTGTTTGGCTACACTTCCTTCATGGAAGTTATTCCTTTATGTCTTAACTTTATTTCCCTTTTTGAATCATTCAATTTCAAGTTTTGTACCTCTAGTTATGACTAATTTCCCAAATGTTGTTTTAGGGTACTAACCTTACACTTTCCATGTTACTAGAAATTTAATAAGTTTTTACAACTAGATTCTGAGCACCTTAGGCTCTAAATTGGCTTTATATCCCTAAAACAAAGTTTTAGGTCTTCATCTTAGGTTTCCAAGTCCTTTTGAATCACTTCATTTAGAGTTTTCTAGAGAAATTTATGGGCAAATAACCATTCGGAGGTCATAAGGCACATTTGCTGGAATTCAGGAATTCCGGCATTGTCACTTCTAACTTACTCTAATAATTTCCCTAAGTTGCATTAAGATCTGGGCTCTGGTCAAAACACAAAAGTTATAGTTCTATGTGTTATGAATATTTTGGCTTTAAAATCACTACATTTCTGTTTTTGTAGCTTGAGTTATGGAAATTTTTCCAAAACTGGTCAGGTACCTGGAAGGTCAGGATTTTAAGTATGGTCTAGAATTCAGGGCAGGTTTCTAAATCAAATATATCCAGTAATTTGGTTGAGTTAGGGTCATATTTTGGCTCTATGTTCTTCATATGAAATGTGCTTCTATGTCTCAGGTTTCTATAGGTTCAAGAATTAAGTCAATTGGAGTTTCCTAGGGTGAGTTATGACAATTTTATTATTATTGTTCATGTGGTCAATTTTGCAAGGTCTAGAATTGCCACTTCCAGAGTCAAGGCCACATTTGGGTAACCTATGGTCATTTTCTAGGCTGGCTTCCTTCATGAAATTTGTGGCATTATGTCTTAAGTTTCATTCCCAATTGGCTTCATACCAATTGGAGCTATGTAGTTCTACTTATACTCATTCAAAGCTACTGGACTCAAGGGTCCAGAATTCCAACATATTGATCAACTTCCAATTCAATAATTTCACTCAAAAATGAACTTCATTTCATAATCAATACACATAATTTGGCCAATATTTGGGCTCAAAAATATTAATTACACTTCATGGCATCAAACCCTAATTCTCTCAAAATTTCCAACACCCTAATTTTCCAATTCCTAATTTTCATGCAAATCTCATGCAATCCAACATACTGTTCATACATATATTTCATTTCACTAGGGGTGGCCATGGTTCAGGAACTGCCGGTTACGGTTCCTTAACCGCTGGTTCAGGTTAAATAAAATCATGAACCTGAACCAAACCATTATGGGACGGTTTGGAAGACGGTTCCTGAACTGCCGATTTCGGTTGGAGCCCCGGTTTAAAACGGTTTAAAAGACGGTTCAAAAAATGTCAGTTCAAGACGGTTTGAAGGACGGTTTGGAGCGGTTTTGGAGCAGTGTAAGAGCAACTTAAAGGAAAAAATTAGAGGAAAATTTTATTGATTTATAATTTAAGTTATATTTGTAAAAATATTTTAATTTTTCTTAGAAATCTTTTAATCAAAATAAAATAAGAATAAAAAGAATAAAATTAACTTATTATTAAGAAAATTTTAATAAGCAAAGACTTGAACTTATTAAAAACTAGAGATGAAATTAATTTAAAAAAAAAAATTAGAAAAAAGGTGCATGAACTTAATTTTGCGTATGTATCCCTTTAGGATTTAAAGGAATCAAAATTTTTAGTTATAAGTTGAGAGAATGGAGATTGAGGTGGTTTGGTCATGTGAAGCATAGACATAGGAAGGCTCCAGTTAGACAAGTAGAGCACATTGGGTTAGAGAATAGAAAGAAAAGAATAGGTAGACCTAAACTGACTTGAAGGAGAATGGTACAACATGACCTAAAAGTATTACACATTTTCGAGGATTTAACCCAAAATCGTTTAGAGTGGAGAAAGAGAATCCATATAGCCGACCCCAATAAATTTTTGGGATAAAAGCTTAGTTGAATTGAGTTGAGTTGAGTATTACTTGCCCTTTTTTAAAAAATTATATGATAATTGATAATTAAAAATATATAAAAGAAAAAATAAATAAAAATAGAAGGTATTGAAAATTTTATTGAATATATAAAATAATAACAGAGTAATTGATATAACATTGAAAATTTTAGTGAGCATATAAACTAATAAAGTAGGAGAATTATGAAAGTACTGAGAATTAAAAGGACTGTAGAAAATAATTATTTAGAAAATTTGAGAGAAATTGAAAGAGTATTGATAATTAAAGAGAGTGTAGAGAATAATTGTGTATAGAATTAATAATATATATATATATATATATATATATATATATATATATATATATATATATATATATATATATATATATATAAATGAATTAGGAGTGGAGTGAAGTATTTATTGATTTTTTTTGTATTTAAATCGCTAGTTTGGTCTGGTTTAGAACCGTCGGTTCAATCCGGTTCGGAACCGTCGGTTCACGATTTCTAAAAAATATGAACCTGAACCAAACTGTAGAAGGAAGGTTTTGGTCTGGTTTGAAACCAGTTTTAGTTTTGACCGGTTTCGGTCCAATTTTGACCGAACCGGTTCTGGTTGGAAACCGGACCGTGGCCACCCCTACATTTCACACTAAGATTCATGCTTAGCTTTATGAAAATATCAAAATCCCCAATTTTCCTAGGTTGACCGAAAGTCCCATCCTTCCATTGATGCATGATCTCTTCAAATTTTCATGTAATTCCCTCACCATTCAACTCAATTTATTTGTTAGAAGAAGAAAGAAAGGTAGAGATAGCACTAACCTCACTTGCCCAATTCTTCAAGCTTCCTATCTTCAATTTCTCTTGATTCTTTCACTCCCAATCACTCTAGCAAGATCAGGTGGCAATTTTTATTAAGGGTGGCTATGAGAAATATGGTGAGAAAAGCAAGGAATTGGAGCTTAGAAGATGAAAAATGGTGGAAGAGAAAAAGGGGCAAGGGTTCGACCAAGGTAGGAAAGGAGAGTAGAAGAAAGCTTTTTGAAGATAAGAAGGAATTAATCTCTTTTGTCTTATATACATATTTGTCCTATTTTAATTAGGTCATGCTTACATCATAATTCTAATTAAGTTTTTATTTCTTTCTTTTCTCCTTTTGATTACACATTTCTATTTAAATTTTCATCAAAATTTTTTCATATTTTATTATATTAATTTCACTTAATTTAATTAACATTTTGGTCAAAAGTCAACTCTAAGAGTGAATTGACCAAATGCCCTTCATTGGGTTATAATCCATCTTTTTCATTAATACCGATATTCTCCATAACTCAATGGTTATTTTGATTTTTATTCTGCTTATTTCAAATTATTTTCATCTTATTGTTAGTCCTCAAACTGATTTCAAATAGTACTATTCACTGACTCAAAAATGGTACTATTCAGATCTCGAAAAAATTAATGGTGTTACAGACTAAGTGGGTGTCACACCCTACCCCTCCGTAAACTATAACATGATCCCATAGTATACCTAATGAATTACCAACTTCGTCTACTGATAATCCATTAAATACACTACAAGGGATTTTAAATCTATTCTTACTTCTTTTTACAGTGGTGAGCAGTATTGACAAGTGTTAAAATTTTTTTTAACTAAAGTGAAACCAAATAACACATTTGAAGTATTAATAATTTCTATAAAAATTTTTAACAGAGTGCCATCTGTATTTTGAATAAAACAACTCTTTAAAAACCTGTAAAAAAAATACTTCCAATATTTTGTTCAATCCCTAAACTCCAATATCTAATCAACACAACAAGTTTCTCAAAATTTGTCAACTCAAATCCACAATAATTTTCCAGTGTTTTCAAAAGCTGAGATAAAAGAAATATATCACAATATTTACAAGCTAAAATAGTTTACAATTTTAGTTTACAACTGCTCAAGACCAAGTACAATATATACATATAGTGCACATACATTACAATAAAAACTACACAATATGATATACTCGATATACCTGGCGAAATATCAAAATGTGGTACAAGAAGCCTACTCTGCTGCTCTGTCCATTTATCTACCTGCGACAGTAATGAAAAAGCTATCGCTGAGTAAAATTTACTCAGTGGTGCAAAATAATAATTTAAAATGCGATATGTAAAACTTTTGTTGACAATTTCAATCCAAACAATTCACAATTTTTCAAAGCTCATATAACACAAATTTGATCAAACAATTGAATAACACAGTGTTGCCAATCGATAACACAATTTATGTAACACCCCTATTTGCATAGCGTGGTATATTTCACTATTCCGGTGACCGGTGTCGGTCCGGACAATTAAGAGGATTAGAACCACACTTGAGACAACTAGATAAGCCCTAAACACAAATAATTAGTAATTGTCAATTAGTTAAGTATAAATAAGAAAAACAGAATATAAGAAATTAAACGAGCCGAGAGTCACAGCGATGGGTGACCTTCTCGGGAAGGACTATGAAGTCAATTTAAACTCAAATTTCGAACCGTAAAATATGACGCTGCGGTCCTTAGGACTATTGCGAACATAGTAAAAAAGAGAAAATCACGAAAAAGAATTGTTAAGCCAGTCAACTAATTACGTCAGGAAGCCGGAAGAAATATTGAATTATTTGCAAATCGGGTCGAACCGGTGAGGGGCAATTTGGTCAATTGACCCCTGGAGCTGACTCCTGACTTGACTGTCAAATAAAATTGGAGAAAAAAAAATTCAGAATCGAGAATTAAATTAAAGAACTAAAGAAAAATAAATGAAAAAAAAAAGAGAAAAGAAAAAGTTTTCTTACATCATGTTGATGACATCAATTATGATGTCAAAATTAATTTTTAATTTTCCACAATTTTTGACCAATTTAAATACACAAAATAAGACCTAAAATACATAAAATTAAAACAAAAAAATCAGCTTTTCTCTCCCACAAATTCGGCAACCTCACCATTTCAATCTCCTCCATTGCCAAAACCACCATGAAAGCTTGGTAAAGCTTGAGTTTTCCCCACTAAACCCTAACTTTTCCAAAATCAGTCCATAAAAACTTGTTGACTTTACTTGAGAAGACGCTTGAGCAAGAAAAGAAAGAAGAAAAGAAGAAGAAAATTGAAGATTAACATCCAAGTTGAGGTTAGTAATTTAAGTTGAAAATTTCAGTTTATTGTTTGTGTGTTTAGCTTAACTAACCTAGAACTCAACTTAAAAATCAAAAGAAAACATCTTTGGAGGACCAATTGTGAATTTCAGTCAGCCTTAAGGGAGTAGAGATTTCATGGTTTTGATGAATTAAAAAGCATAATTAAGTTGAAATATATGGGTAGGTGTTGAATAATGACTTAAATTGCATAAAATTTCAAAATTATGTAGTTAGGATTTTGGCACCTAGGGTTTGGAAGATAAAAATTTGGAGAAGTGGTCAAATGGTGTATTTGACCTTGTTTGAGATGGAAAATGGTCATTTGTGACCAATTGATGTATGTTGGAAGTGTTAGAATTTGGTTTAGATTCGGATTGAAAGTGGGTAGTATGCAAGCAGCAGAACCAAGGTCCCTTTTAGGGACAAAAACTGAAAATTTACAAGTCCAATTGGTGTGAGGAAAATTGGGAATGAAAATAGACACAAAATGACACAATTTTCATTTAGTAATCATGCCCAAAAAGTGACCAAAATCTAGTGAACAAATTGACCAAATCCGGATTTATGCAGTCTAGCCTGTACAAAAATGACCAAATGAACAGTATTTATTCATTTGGCCATAACTTGGGCTAGGCAGGTCTAAATAACCTGAAATTTTACCAGTGCACAGTTGAGATATAGACCTAAAACTTTCATGAAGAACACAAACCCAAATTATTCCCTTAACCAAGTTATTTGGCCACCCAAATTTGGTGACCTAAAACTGTCAGAACCATTTTGGTGCCCAGAAATCTGGGTTAAGTCTAATCCGGTAGCCATGATTCAAATGGCTATAAATTGAGCTACAAAACTCCAATTGGAGTGATTCAAAAAGGAGAATAAAGTTAAGACAATAGGAAACATTTTCTATGGAGAAAGGTTTGCTAAATTCTAACAAAAAAATAACCAATGGAGCAGTGCAACTTAAGACACCAAAACTGAAAATTTGCAAATTTGCGTAAAAGACTTATAATTTGAGTAAACAACCAAAAACAACAAAATTAGTGACCATAATGTGGTATGTGGGTGAAGCTGGAATTCCCATACCTATTAAGCCTTAGAAAGTCAACAAATTGACTTGAATAGTGTAGTGAATATTAACTCCGAAATACAAATTTTAAAGAACATCAAGTTTAGCATATTAAAGCTAGGTATAAGTGAATTTAAATTTATTTTTGGACTAATGATGAGTTATGATACTGAAACACTATGAAATTGTGTGTTTCAGTGAAAAGGAACACCGGGAAAGGACCCGAGGGATCGAGTCAAGGCCAAGAGGCGACTCATATAAGGTTCGTGCACAACGTAGAATTTCTGTAAATTTTCTTCTGCATATTGTTTTGAATAATTTGAAATATTGAATTGTGACATCATTGTGATTAAATGTTTATTATGCTTTTGATTTAAATTGTTGAAAGTTATTTGTGTATATTTGAGATGGCATAAATATTTAGTAGATTGTTAAGATAAGTTTTGAAACCACAGTGTCATGAGAATATATTTGAACACCTCACTAGCATGACTAGTGGGGGTAATCAGTTTCGAATTTTGATTCCTTCTCTAGCTGAAGTGTTGAGGTGTGTGCTAGTAGAAGAAGAAATTGAATGGATATCCATATATTTGAGCTAGCTAGCTTTGTGATGTGACTTCTCCTTAACATCTGGCTATTGAGATTATATTTGTTTTAATGACATAATATAACTGTGGGTTTTATGAAATTGGTTTTGATACTTCGAAATGAAATTGTTTGGATTAAAATCTCATAATTCATGTTTTGTATTTAATTCTCATGTTCAGTCCAATTTTTGAATAAATATGATTTAAATTCTGCATAAAGAATATTTTAGTATGTTGTACACCACTTAGTCCTAGTACTCAGTGATTTTTGTTATTGCTATCACATATATAGAGACTAGAGGAGCAACAGATTGAGTTGCTGAGGATTGAGGAGCTACTTGCCTTGAAGCTATCGGGTATAATTTATACCCTAACTATAAAAATTTATTTTGATGTATATAATGTATGTAAAGGTATGGACATGTAAAACTGGTCTTGAGCAGTTTATATAAAGTTTGTAATAAATTTTAGTTGGATTTTTCCTAAATGTAAATTTTTATAATGATGTATATAAATTGTTTTATCTTTAATGAAATATAAATGGAAGTATTTTGTTTTAAATTGAATGAAATTCATTTATGGTATTTTGATGATTGTTGAATATTAGAAATTGTGGATTTGAATTTTTGGAGATTGATAATGATGTTGAAATTGATTGGGATGGTTGTGAATTTAGAAGTTGTTGAGACAAATTATTGGAAGTGCTTTTTTTCAGGTATTTGAAGAATTGTTTTCTCAAAATACAGACGACACTCTGCTAAAATTTCTATAAAAATTGTGGAAAAATAAAATGGGCAAAAAATTTTAACTAGTTTTCAATCTTCGAATAAATGATTTTAATACCTATTAGAAAATGCTTTCTACTTATAAAAGTAAGAAAATTGTTTTAAAATCCCTTGTAGGGTACTTAATGAGTTATTGGTAGGTGAAGTTCGGTAGTTTATTAGGTATTCTACGGGATCATGTTATACCTTATAGAGGGGTAAGGTGTGATAATTTAGGTCATGACACAAACTTTTCCGAACATGCTGTATTGTACACCACGACAAGGTACACTCACCCCACTAATCGAAATCAATGAGGGAGGAAGCTAGCTAGATAATGAGTACTCATCCACACTCACCTCAGACTGGCAAGTCAAAGAGGGAGGAATATAATCACACTCACCCCATAAATGGAGGAGGAAAATAGTCACACTCACCACATAAATGGAGGAGGAAAGTATTAATATTGTCATGCCAAGTGTGAATCAAAACAATTCCAAATCACAATATTTAAATATTTCATACAAACCACAAATCATATTTTATGTCAAAATTTTCATTTGCAAAGTAGGCAACACAATAATTTCCAAATAAGATTCCCAAGGCCAAAGCAATAAAAAATTATTCGTAACTCAATTCTCCAAATAAATTTTCTAGTAAAAGCAGTGAATATAAAAAGTATTGTGCACAGACACAATTTAAAACTATAATGTTTAATTAAATTTTTAAGTAGAAAATGAGAAATCAAAATTATTGTGCACAAACATTGATATATGCCTTTTGGCCCTGACTCAGTGTTACTTATGCTTCTCAATATCCTTTTCAACTGAAACACACAATTTAAATCCAATATTTAAATTTTCTTGGTACTATTCCCTTAAATTCATTTCATTAGTCAACCTATAATGTTGACCCTTGATGCACTCTAAGTGAGTCAATTATAATGTTACCAATATGTCACATTTTATAGCCCTTAAGTATTGGTATATGTTACCAAGTTCATTTCCAAGTGTATTGCATTTTATTGCAATTTACCAGATTTCGGTGTACTATTTTGACCTAGCCGGACAACCTAGTTCCCTCAGTTTTTGAGTTTCAGTCCAAACTAAAAACTTGTAGGTCTATGTCTTATTGCATGCGAGGCAAAATTTCAGGTCATTCTGAGTTGTGTAGACCAAGATATGGTCAATTTACCAATGCTGGACAGAATGCACTAAAATGGTAGGCTTAGGTCATTTTTAGGTCACTTTTGGTTCGGCCAGTTTTGGTACCTAAATTTTTGCAAGCTATTTGGCTTGGTTCTGGTCATTTCTGGGCTTTAGTTTCTTCATAAGAATTGTAGATCTATGTCTAAAATATTCATGGTAAAAATTTCAGGTCATTTGGACCTGTTTTGAGTGAGTTATGGCCAAAATACTAGCTGCTGCTCAAACGGTCAATTTTCAGGCTTTCAAGTCACTAATCCGGATTTGGTCATTTTTAAGGTCAGTTTCTAGGCAGAATTTTGACAACATTTCTACATGAAAGTTGGCCTATTTGGTTTCTAGTTTCACCCCCCCCCCCCCCATTGGCCTCATACCAATTGGGTTCACAGTTTTGCACTTATGACCTAATTTAGGTGCTGCCAACACACACAAGCTGTACAAGACAATTACAGTTCCAATTTGACATTCCTCCTCCTCCTCATGACTTCATTATTTATTCATAGCACTTCTACAAATACTAAACACAATTCCAGCAAGCATATTGGGCAGAACACTCAAGTGCTCAATGCACACAATTCACCATTAAAGTCCAACATTCACATCCACCCAAATTCAATGTACATCAACACTTATTTTACACATATACTTCCATGGCAATTATAAAAAATGCCCACAATTCAACAACATCATATTTCATTAATAAACTTCATATTCACACACACAAATTCATAATATTATAGGCTGCCAAACATGGCAGTTTGCCAAAGCATCAAGGTCCCATTTCAAACCCTTAATTCAAGCACTAACATGCACATACTTGGGCATTAACCTACTACCACTTCTATTTGAGTTAATCAACCTTAATTCTCATCAAATACATATAAAAATAAGTCACTAACCATGCATTTTCATGGCTGCCAAAACTAAGGTTCACCAATACTCATCATTTCCTCAATTTTTCTTAGCAATTTAACTTACCCAAAGCTCAACACAAGGATTAATGAAGGTAAATGGAAAGATTAAGCACTAACCTCAACTTGAGCTTCACAAATCCATGGAATTTCCTCTCTTTTTTGCTGCACACATACTACCCATGGTGTGAAGACCAATTTTAATGAAGGGAGTTTGAAGAAATATGGCTAGAATCATGGTAGATTTGAGCTTATGCATGAATGGCCATGGAGGAAGCTTGGAACAACATTTGGCCATGGAAGAACTTGAGAAAGCAATTCGGCAAAGTGAAAAAAATGAGGAAGAAAGTGAATTTGCATGCTGTCCACTTGGTTTTATATGTCCACTAATCCCACTTAGTGGAGCACTAACCATAAACTAAAGATTTAATTAGTTAAAGTTTCATAATTTGCACATTTGCCTCATTTCTTTCACTATTTAAATAATGTACCATATTTTTATTTTTCATGAAATTTTCAAGATGTAATACCACTTATTTTTAATGGACATTGAGGTCAAAAGTCAACTCTAGGTGTCAAATTACCACAATGCCCCTATTCGGGTTGTATTCCCGATTTTTCAGTAACACTAAGTTTTGTCATTTTCTCGATTTCTCGTTTTTCTTTGTACTAATTAATTAATTTTTCTTTGATATTTCTAATAACATTTATACTTCAATTAGTCTTTAATTACGTCTCGAAACTAAATTTCGAGGGTTCCCTGCAGTCCTGGGGTTGGCTATTGCCTGCGCCGTAACTTCCCCGTGCGATCACCCATCGCTGCAGTGCTGGCTCGTTTAAGTTGGTTACATTTCATTGTTATTATTTTTCCTTTGTTTTCTTGTATTTTCCTCTAATGTATTTCACTACCTTATATCTTCACACTAATATTTAAATATAATTCCAAGCATCCTAGGTATGCAGACAGACAACATCCTTAGCGATGAGAACGCACTCTAGAACATAGGGGTATTACAATGGGTACAAACACATAGCTTGTAATAAGAGCGCAAGAGATTGAATCAAAGAACAAAACTCAATTCCATAAATAAAACTCAATATTTACCTATAACAAAAGTCAAGAATGCTACTTTTTTAATTCCAGAATTTAAAGAGTTATTCACTCATAGTGAGTTTGACAAACATAATGAAATAAAAATAAAAGCTCATGAAAACCAATTTGAAGAATAAGAACAAAAGAATCAAGGGAGGATTCTACAGTTGTGATCTTGTGGAACTTTGGTTGAGAAGTCTATCCTTGGCACTGATGTAATCCTTCTTCAACACATTAAAGGTCCTTCGAAAGGCTTCTTTCAAAACTCTCCCATTTTATGTGTGTGTCTCCTCCAAAATGCTCTCTGAAAAAGCCCTCCTTTTCATTTTCTGCTGGCTCTTATTTATATTAGGCATCCTAGGGTTAAGCTTTTGAGTCCCTAAGGCATTGGAAGTCTATTTAGTATGCCAAAATAGGAGTTGGAGTCATATTAAAGAAAGATGGCTGAAATGTAGTACACGACCCATGTGTCACTACACGGCCTAAGCCGTGTAAGTTACTGGAGCATGTTGGGTTCCTCTCGAATAGGGGCAGTAAGTTACACTGGCCTTGGAGTTTTTTCACAGGTCTACTTACACGACCTGTGTACTTATGAATATACTGCTTGCTACTTCATGCTTTGGCAACAAAAGGTTGCATGGGTATCTGAGGTTTATAGGGCCATGTTACACGGCCTGTGTACTTTGGCTTTTCTGCACTTCTTCAAGTTTCACTAGGCAGGATGTAACACATCGAACCTCCTACTTAGAGTAGTACAATTTTTGGTCTATGAATAGTACTATTCAAAGCGACCTTAAGGACCATAAGTAAAGGGAAAATTTATTGTGATAGAAATAACAAAAATTTAAGTGAACCAAAAACCTAAAGACTCATTGGGTATTATGAAAAAGATGGATTATAGCCCAATGATGGGCATTTTGGTCAATTCACTTCAAGAGTTGATTTTTGATCAAAATATCAATTAAATTAAATGAAAAACAATGTATTAAATTATGAAGAAATTTTGAGGAAAAAGTTAAGTATAAATGTAAAAAGAAAAGAAATAAAAATTTAAGTTTAATTACATAAAGACACTATTAAATTTAGTTTTAATTAATTATTTCTTTTTGGGGTAATTACATATTATAAGAAGACAAAAATGAATTAAAAAGCAAAATAATTGTCTTTCTTTTCTCTCCCTTTAGCCACCAGCCTCCCCCACATTCTCTCCCTCTCTCTTTCTTTCTTCTTCTTCCTTCTTCCTCCTTCCTCCATTAACACCCCTTCTCAAAATTCAATTCCTCACTTTCCTTCCATGGATTTTCTATCTAATTAATAGAAAACATCAAAGAAATCCTTGATTGAGGAATTGAAGCAAGAAGGACAAGAGAATTGGAAGAAAATTGAAAGTTGGGAAAAATCATCAAGAGGTAAGTTTCTTTCTTGCTTAATTAGTTATACAAACTTTGAATCAAGTTAGATTATGATGAAATTATATGAGAAAGTATGAGAATCATGTATTTATGGAGAGGGGAATTTTTGGCCAACTTGGGGAAAACTTAGGGTTTGATGTGTTTTAGCTAAATTGATGATGAATTCAAGTTTAATTGAAGTGGTATACATGTTTGGGATTGTGGAATTGCATGGGATTTGCATAAATTTGAAAGTTGAAAATTAGAGTTCATGGGAAATTAGGACTTTTATTTTATGAAGTGTAATTAGTGTTTATAATGACAAAATGTGGTCATTTGAAGTTCCTTGAGTGTGAATTAACATTGGGTTTATGAAAGGAATTAATGGAATGGAATGGATTGGGGAAATTACAAACTAGGGTTTTGAAAAATTAGAGGTTTTGTGCTAGGAAGTGCAATTGATGTGTTTAATGTTAAATTATGGTCATTTGGAATGAATTAAATGTGAATTGAGGTTGGTTAGTGGAAGTAATTGAAGGAAATGAAAATTGAACTTTAGGGCTAAAATTCTGAACACTGAGTCTAGTGTGCTTGTTAGCACATAAGTTGAGCTACAGAACTCTAATTAGTGTGAAACCAATTGGAAATAAAACTTAAGACATAGGACTAGAATTTTCATGATGATACCCTGCCTAGAAAATGATCATAAGCTACCCTAAATGAGCCTTGAATCCGGATGTAGGAAATCTAGACCTGACAAAGTGACCACGTGAACAGTAATATTAGAATTGGCATAACTCACTCTAGAAAACTCTAAATTAGGTGATTCTTAAACCGATGGAAATCTGAAACATAGTAGAACATTTCATATGTGGAACTTAAGGCCAAATTATGAACTTAACCCAATCAAATTGTGTAACGATCGGGCTCCAACCACTAGAGGAATTGTTTGCTTTGGCCTTAAGCCTCACGGTTTTGTCCCATAGGTGGAATGGAGAACTTCTCAAGAGGTCACCCATCCTAGGATTTCTCTCAAGCGACCATACTTAACCCTGAAGTTCATCCAACTCTAGGCCATTCTACCAAAAGGTGCCTCTAGTGATTAGTTCCCCCATTTTATATATCATTGCTTTTTGAACCCAAGACCATCTCCGTGCTTTGCCGATGTGGGATTTGCCTAAGGGACCTTTCTCCCCTCCTTTCGGGACTCAGCGTACTCGCTAAGGTTTGCCCCACCATCGCTCAAGAGGACATCTGAGTGGCTCTGATACCAATTGTAATGATCGGGCTTTCGTTTCCAATTGGTTTCACACCAATTGGAGTTGTGTAGCTTAAGTTATGAGCTTCCAAGCACACTGATATCAGTGTGCAAAATTCTGCCGTAAGTTCAATTTTTCATTTCTTCAATGACTTCCATTAACCAACTTCAATTCACATTTAATTCACCCAAAATGACTTTAATTTAGCATTGACACATCAATGGCACTTCCTAGCACAAACCCCACAATTTTCAAACACCAAAGTTTGTAATTTTCCCTAATCCTACCATTTCATTACCCCCATAATTCAATTCATTAATTTCATTTAATTTAATTGATATTTTGGTCAAAAGTAAACTCTTGAGGTGAATTGACCAAAATGCCCCTCATCGGCTCATAATCCTTCTTTTTATAATACCTGATGAGTCCTTAGCTTTTTTGTTCACTAGAATTTTTATTGTGTCTATCTCAATTAATTTTCTATTTATTTTTGGTCCTCAAGATGTCTTTGAATAGTATTAGTCATGGACAAAAACTGGTACTATTCATAAGTCGGAGGTTTGGGGTGTTACAATTTATGAAGAACATTAGACCAAATTATGGACTTAACTTTATCAAATTGTTGAATGAAGTTGGATTGATAAATCTACCAAAGCTGATTTTGCAGCATGAACAGTGACGTCAAACAGTAACCGTATTTTGGTCATAACTTGAGCTACACAACTCTGAATTTGGCGATTCAAAAAGAAAAATAAAGTTAAGACCTAAATGAACAATTTTCATGAAGAACACCTCATCAAATTATGATTGAAACTAGGTAAAAATTGGGTTCAAAGATTGGGGCACCAAGTTGTCCCAAAACCAAAATATTCTAAAATTTTCAAAGCTAACTTGGGATGCATTAGACATGCATGTAATGAGTTTTTGGCAGCAATTGAGATTGGTATTGAGGTATTCTATTTGTGTATTTTTAGTAGAAAAAGAAGTTAGAATGGACAAGGAGAAGTAGGTAACAAGGAAGGAGAATTATTGAAGGTTTGTGCACAATTAACCTTTTTCTTTATTTTAGCTTCGTAAATTGATTTGAATGAGTTTATTTGAATGAGTTTGATTTGAAATGAGTTTATTTTGAATGAGGTATGTTTTTCTCTTGTATTTGAGGAATTTGTGTGTTGCCACCCCTTTTATGGGTTTTATGATGATTTGAATATGTTATTGTTTTGCAAACATGATTATTGATTTAGAACTCTTGAAAGTTGTTTTGAATGTAACACCCATATGTTCGATAGTGTGTTCTACTGTTCCGGTGACCAGTGTTGTCCGAACAACTAGGATGCCTAGAACTACACTTCGATATGATTGAGGAGACATAAAATAATGAAATACAAGAAAAGAAAATATAAGAAAAACAAAGGAAAAATAATAGCAATGAAATGTAACCAAGTTAAGCGAGCCGATAACCCTAGCGATGGGTGACTGCACCAGGAAGTCGCGGCGTGGACCGTTGACTAGCCCTGGACTGTGGGGATCCCTGAAAAATATTTTTAAGACTTAAGGAGACATCAATTGAAGTACAAATACCATTAGAAATACTAAAGAAAAATTAATTAATTAGTACAAAGAAAAGTGAGAAATCGAAAAACGAACAAAACCCAGTGTTACTGAAAAATCGGGAATGCAACCCGAACAGGGGCATTGTGGTCATTTGACATCCCGAGTTGTCTTTTGACCTAAATGTCCATTGAAAATACATGATATTACATTTGGAAAATATAATGAAAAATTAAATTAGGGGTACCTAATGTAAATAGCAAAAATGGAGTGTAAATTGAGTAATTATCATTTAAAACATATAATATAATTAATTTTTGGTGAGTGGAGTACTATGGATTAAAATATTCACTAAGTGGGCAGATGTAAACCCACTAAACTCATCTTCAACCTTCATTCACTCCCATTGCCGAAATGAAGCTTCCAAAGTTCTCCCATGGCCGATTTGCTTGAAGCCTTCAAATCTCCTCCATTCCACCTCCAAACACCAAAGTTGCTTCATTAATTTTGAGCCCCACCTCATAAGGAAGAAGTAGATACCAAAATGAAGGGAGATTAGTGAAGATTTAACAAGTCCCAACAATAGGTAAGTTTGTGTTTTTGATTATTGCTTTGTTAAAGTTTGTAAGGATGTTATGGGTGTTTGATTTATGGAGAAATTTTTGAGGTTTGATGTGTAAAGGGGAAAGTGTACTTGTGGCAGCCATGGAAACACCTTGAAGATAGTTTATTTTTGCTTGTAAATGGTGAATTAAAGGATTGATTAAATGTATATTGTGCAGGAAATTATTTGGGTAATGTATACTTGGGATATGTAAATGTGTATTGAAATTTGAATGCTTGGAAATTATGGGAATGTAATGCATGAAATGGCAGCCTGGTTCGGTGAACCATAAGGATGTTAATTCATGTTTGGATTATGGAATATTAATGTTGAATTGTGTTGGTTATTATGGCAGTTTGGGTGTGTGTGTGATGGTGTGAGGTTGGACATGCAAAAGTGTTATGGTTAGGTGATTGAATTGTTGTAAATTTGGTTTGAAAAATTCTGTACTAAATGGTGCACATTGAATGTAATTGTAAGCTGCCAAAATGACCTATAATATGTTGTGAATTATGTTTAGGTTATGGTACAATCAAAATTGGCTTGAATGTTGAATTTGGTAAGTGTTAAAAATGATCCTTGATGTGTATGAAAGAAATGCAATAAGGCAGTTTGAGTTTTGAGCCTAGAACTTTAAGTGTGTGGCTCCAATTGGTATGAGACCAATTGGAGGTGAGACTAGACACAAAATGTGCCAACTTTCATGAAGGAAGCTTGCCAAAATTCTGCCTGTAAGGTAACTTGAAAAGTGACCAAATCCGGATTAAGTGCAATTGAGGCTTGAAAATTGACCATTTGGGCAGCAGTTAGTGTTTAGCCATAACTCACTCAAAACAGGTCCAATTGACCTGAAATTTTGATCATGAATAGTTAAGACCCATATCTACAAGTCTTATGAAGACACCAAAATCCAGAAATGACCATAAGCAAGTCAAACAGCTTGGACAAGTTTGGGTCCAAAAACTGGCCGAACCAAAATTGACCTAAAATGACCTAAAGTGACCAATTTTGATGCAATTTGACCAGCAATAGTAAAATGACCATAACTTGGTCTACATAACTCAGAATGACCTGAAATTTTGCCCCACATGCAATAAGACATAGATCTACAAGTTTGTAGTTTTGATAGAAACTCGAAAATCGAGGAAACTAGGTCGTCCAGCTAGGTCCAACTAGTATCCCGAAATCCAGCAAATTGCAAGAAAATGCAGTATACACGGAACTGAAATTGGTAACATGTACCAACCCTAAAAGACTATCGAATGTGACACATTAGTAACACTAAAACCTAAATTACCTAGAATGCACCGAGGGTCGACATATTAGGTTGACTAAGCAAATAATAGAATTCAATGAATTACTTATCAAGCATTATCGTTAGAGACAGTTTAAATGAGTATTGAAATACTTCAAATTGTGTTTCTCAGTTAGCAAGGACTCAGGAAAAGGGAAGAAAACACTGAGTCAAGACTAGGAGACAGTTATCAGAGGTTTGTGCACAACAACTAATTCTTTTGAATTTTTCAATTGAAATGAATTATGACTATTTTTATATTCTTGTTTTAAATTGTGGAAATGTGTTTGAATGAATATTTATTGCTTGAAAAGCATTGTAAATAGTTTGAAACTGTGAAAAATTGTTTGAATGATATTGATGGATACTTATTGATTGAAAAGCATTGGAAATGATTTGAAACCACAGCTATCATGTATATTGATTGTATTCCTCGCTAGCTTGTCTAGTGGGACGAATTGAATTCCCTCTCTGGCTGAAGTGTTGAGGTGTGTGCCTGTTGAGGATGAATAGAATGAGTAATCATATTTTTGCTAGCCAGCTATGTTATTCCTCATTAGTCATCGACTTTTGGGACGAATTGAATACCTCATTAGCCATCGGCTTTTGGGAAGAATTGAACTTTGGAACATGATTAAGCTGTGTGTGATTTATTGATATGTATTATGAGATTATGAAATGGAGTTAAATTCTTATTGACATTCACTGTCTTTTGAATTTAATCATGATTTGATTTATTGAAATTATTATGATATTGAGAAATGGAGTTTAAATTCTTGTTGACATGTACTGTCTTGAATTTAACTATGGTTTTAAGTATACAATATTTATATAACTTGTGATTTGTGATTTAAGTTGTATTTGGTTAATGTTGTGCACCACTGAGACATTGTCTCAGCGATAGCTTTTCATTGCTGTCGCAGGTAAACAGATGGACAGGACAACAGACTAGGCTGCTAGAGCATTCAGCGAGAGAGCATCGGGTATATTGAGTATACTCCATTTTGCATTTTGTACTGTAATGTATGTTCACTGTATGTATATTTTGTTCTTGGTTTTGAGCAGTTGTAATTAAAATTGTACATTAAAGTTGTAAAATAAATTATGAGTTATTTTGACTTGTAAAAATTGTATTATATTTCTTGTATCTCAGTCTTTGAAAAATTATTGTGGATTTGTGTTGAATTATGTTGGAGTTTGAGATTGAGAAAAATATTGAAGTGCTTTCTACAGGTTTTTGAAGAACTATTTTATCCAAATTATAGAGGGCACTCTGCCAAAATTTTTACAGAAATTACTAATAGTCTAAATGTGTTAGCTAATTCACTTCAGTTCAAAAAGTGTTTTTAACACCTGTAAATAGTGCTCACCACTATAAAAGAAGTAAGAAAAGTTTTAAAAATCCCTTGTAGTATATTTAATGGGTTATCAGTAGGAGAAGTTGGTAATTCATTAGGTATACTACAGAATCATGTTATGCCTTACAGAGGGGTAGGGTGTGACATTGAAACCACAATTAGCATGACAGTCCCTTCGAAACTCCCCAGTAGTAATGGCTACTTGGGGTTTTATAATTGATATTGATTATGTCTCCCATTAATAATGGTTAGTGGGGTAAGACTACATGAGTACTCATTAGCTAGCTAGCCCTTCCCTCATTAATAACAGTTAGTGAGGTTGAGATTGCTTTGTCGTGGTGTACAACACGGCACTGATCATGAAATTTTATGTCATGGCATGAACTGTGTGTTGATGTTGGCAACACTAATGCTTTGTGAATTGTGATTTATGAAGTATGATTTCTCATTTGAAATCTTATTCCAATAAATGGCTCTTATGAACTTAGAACTATTGTGAAGTTTTCATGCTTAAGAAAAATGTGATTTATTATGCTTTGACAAATTGTGTTTTACCTTAAGTTTTAAAATTATTAGTTGTGCACCACTGAGTGATGATATACTCAGCGATAGCTTCTTTATGCTATCGCAAGTAAGGGAAAGGAGATGGCTGTCGAGTGAGAGACTTGGAAGTAACAATTTGGTATTGTTTGTTGGTATATATTGTAGTTATACCCCTGTAATTTCTTTTTGATGTATTTTGCACCTATATGCATGGATGTACGGACATTGAGCAGTTTGTATTTAAAAGCATTGCATTGCTATCACATTTTGAGTTTGTAACTATTTTGTATTTTACTTTGAGACTTATGAAAATGTAACTTTTGCAATATTTAGTCTATCATTATTTCCAATGAATGTTTACATGGAAATTTAACTATTCTCATACAGTTTTTCGTAAAAGAATTGATAAGATAAAAAGCTATGGTTTGTTTTAAAATCTTTTGTAGCATAACTAATGGGTTATCGGTAGGTGGAGTTCGGTGATTCATTTGGTATGCTATCGGAACATGTCATACCTTACAAGGGATAAGGTGTGACAAATTGCTAGGCAAAATTGGGTCAACAAATCTGCCTGAACCTGGATCAGTATTAAAATTTTGGAAATTTGGCCATCTGACCAGTTTTGATAAATTTGACATAACTTGGCCTACAAAACTGAAAATGCAGTGATTCTAAAGCCAAAATTTTTATAACACATAGAACACAACTTTTGTGTTCTGACCAGAACCTAAATCTTAGGGTAACTTAGGGAAATTGCTAGAGAAAGTAGGAATGCCTAAGCTAGATTTCCAGCAATTCAGCCAAATGGCTTTATGACCCTAGCAGGGTTATCAAGTCATAACTTTCTCTACAAAACTCCAATTGGAGTGATTCAAAATGGATTGGAAACCTAAGATAGAGACCTACAATATTGTTTCAAGGACCTGGATTAAATTATGGACATAAGAGGCTCAGATATTAGATGCAAAATTAGACAAAATTCTAAAAACCTAGAGTTTGCAGGGTTGCCTACGTGAACAGTAATTTTAATTTGACTATAACTTAAGCTACAAAACTCTAAATGAGTTGATTCAAAAAGATAAATAAATCTGAGACCTAGAGGAACAATTTTCTTGAAGAACACCTCACCAAATTATGACTGAAACTGGGTAAAATTTAGGTTCAAAAATTAGACCATTATGCTGTCCAGAATTCCAAAACTCACTAAAGTTACAAAGTTAACTGAGGGATGCATTAGACATTTGTGTTATGAGTTCTTGGCAATAGTTTGGATAAGTATTGAGACATTCTACTTGTGTGTTTTCAGTAGAAACAGAGGTTGGGACGGACAAGAAGAAGTAAGTAAAGAGAAAGGAGGTTTTATTAAAGGTTGGTGCACAACTAACCTTTTTCTTTGTTTTAACCTTGTAAATTAATTTGAATAAGTTTATTTTGAATGAGATATGGTTTTTTTCTTGCATTTGAGAAATTTGCATGTTGCCACCTCTATATGGGTCTTATGATGATTTAAATGTGTTTATTAATTTGCAAATGTAATTATTGATTGAGAAACTTTTGAAAAATGTTTTAAAACCACAGTTAGCATGATAGTCCCTTTCGAAACTCCTCAGCAGTAACGGCTACTTGGGGTTTGATATTTGATTATGATTATGTCTCCCATTAATAACGGTTAGTGGGTTGAGACTATATGAGTACTCATTAGCTAGCTAGCCCTTCCCTTATTAATAACGGTTAGTGAGGTTGATTTGCTTTATCGTGGTGTACAACACGACATTAATCGTGAAATTTTGTGTCATGGCCTAAACTGTGCGTTGATGTTAGTAACACTTATGCTTTATGAATTGTGATTTGTGTAGTATGATTTCTCATTTGAAAGGTGATTTTAATAAATGGTTCTTAAGGACTTGGAACTATTGTGATATTTTCATGCTTATGGAAAATATGATTTATTATATTTTGACAAGTTGGCTTTTATTTTAAGTTTTAAAGTTATTAGTTGTGTACCACTGAGTGATATACTCAGCAATAGCTTATTTATGCTGTCGCAGGTAAGAGAAAGGAGAAGGCTACCGTGTGAGAGACTTGGAAGTAGCATTTTGTATTGACTGTGGGTATATATAATAGGTATACCCCTGAAATTTCCTTTTGATGTATTTTGTAGCTATATGTGTGGATGTACGGACATTAAGCAGTTTGTATTAAAAACATTACCTTGCTTGTTGCAAGGGTTTTGTTGTCGCAGGATGATTCTCACCGAAGTGGGAAAAGTGAAGAGTCGCCACTTTAATTTTGAGAGAAATTAAAGAAAACCATTTGTAAAGATAAAAACTATAACACCCCTATTGGCATAGCCTAGTATATTTTACTATTCCGATGACCGGTGTCGGTCTAGACAATTAAGAGGATTAGAACTATGTTTAAGACACCTAGAAAAGCCCTGAATGAAAATAAATAGTGAGTGCTAGAAGGTTAAGTATAAATAAGAAAAACAAAGCATAAAAAGTTAAATGAGCCGGGAGTCACAGTGATGGGTGACCTTCCCAGGAAATGACTGCGAGGTCAATCGTAACCCGAATTCTGAATCAGAAAATGTGACACCGCGGTCCTTAGGACTATTGTGAACAAAGTAGAAAAGAGAAAATCACAGAAAAGAATTTTTATGTAGGTCAAATAATTAAGTCGAAGATCCATAAGAAATATCAAATTATTTGCAAACCGGTGACGAGGGGTAAATTGGTCAATTCACCCTTAGAGGTGACTCACGACCTAACTGTCTAATAAAATTGGAAAAATGAAAATTTCGGAATATAGAATTAAATTAAAGGAGAATGGAAAAATAAAGAAAAAAGATAAGAAAAGAGAATAAAGGATTAATGACATCATCATGATGATGCCAAAATGAGGTCATAATTAATTATACTCTAATTAATTAAATTGACTAAGTCAATGTTGGGATAAATATACATAAAAATAACAAAAGAAAAAAAATCATTTTTGTTTCTTCTTCCTTCATATGTGACGCCCCTCTCTCTCTTCTCTCTCTCATCTCTTCCATTTTTCCCACAATGAAAGCTTATTTTAAAGCTTCCTAAACTAAAAATTCAGCTATAGATTTTGATGTTTCCTTGGTTAAAACTTGTCCTTAGGTCTTGATTTGAAGATTGAAAGTGAAAAAGAAAGGAAAATTGGAGAGTTTGAGAAGATAGAAAAAGCTTCATTTGAGGTAAGTAAATCCAAGTTTTCTTATTGAATAATTGGGTGATTTGAGGTTGAAGTGAATAAAATTAAATGAAGAACTTGAAAAAAATCATGTATGTTGGGGAGCTATAAAATTCGGTCAGCTATGATGAGTTAGGAATTGATGTATTTTGAGATGATTAAAGATGTGTGCAAGCTTAAAGGATTAGGTAGTTGTGATTAGTATGTTTTAATTGTTTGAACTATGAAGAATGTAGAAAATTAGGGTTCTTGACTTAGGGTTTGGGAAACAAAATTGTAGGAAAATGGTCAATGGATGTAAATAATCTTAATGAGGGTTAGAAATGGTCAATTAAGACCATTTGTTGTGTGTGTGAATTGATAGAACTAAGTTTCAATTCGGATTGGTTAGGGTCAGTATGCTGACAGCTTGACCTAAGTACCTTTCAGGGACGAAAACTGAAAATTTACCAACCCAATTAGTGTGAGGCCAATTGGGAATAAAAATAGACACAAAATGGCACATTTTTCATTCAGGAATTATGCCCAGAAAATGACCATAACTTAGTGAACAATTAGGCCAAATCCGGATTTGGGCACACTACCCTGTATAAAAATGACCAAATGAACAGTAGTTACTTAAATGACCATAACTTGGTCTAGGAAGGTCCAAATGACCTAAATCTTATACCGATGGAAATTTGAGACATAGCCCTACAACTTTCATGAAGAAAACAAACCCAAATGTTGACCATAACCTATCCGAAAAGTCACCTGTAGTCAGCACACCAAAAGCTACTAGTATCCAGAAAATGCCCATAATTTTGGGTAACACCAAATTTGGCCAGCCTTAGAAAAATAAGCATAACTTGGGATACAAAACTCCAAATGGAGTGATTCAAGAAGGGAATTAAAGCTAAGACAATAAGGAACAACTTTGATGAAGGACACTTAACCAAATTCTCACAGTAACCAGACCAATGGAACAGTAGAAAAAAGATACCAAAAATGAAAAATTGTAATTTCTCTTAGGAGACTTAGAAATTGAATTGGCAATCAATGCCGATAAAATTGACACCTAAAATGTGGTATATGGGTGCAATTAGAACTAATAAACCTATTAAGTATAGAAAAGTCAATATTTTGACTTGAATAGTGCCACCATACACAAAAATGTGAAAGACCCAGAATTTATAAACTGTAATTGGTAGGATAAGTTTGCAAAGAAATTATTGGAATTTAACCATTAGAAATGGATACTGAAGCACTTTAAATTTATGTGTTTCAGTTGGAAAGGGATCTTCGAAGGAGAAACGAAAGTTTGAGTAAATTGAGTTGACAAAAGAGGTTTGTGCACAACTAGTTTTTAATTGAATTTGTTTTGAATATTTTACATAATTAAATGATTTTATTTTTCCTTATGCACTATGTTTATCAATTATGGGATTTATTTCAATGATTATTGAAATTAGTATAGTAAGCATGAGTTTAGTTTTGTGAAATATTATTTCAACAATTATTGAATATTGTTTTGGACTGGATAAATTATGTTTGGAAAATTGCGTTGGAATTATGTTTTGAATTATGACGGGCAATTTGTATGAATAAAATACAAAATTTTATTTTGGATTGTGATGAGCATAAAAAGATTATGGAATACTGAAATTGATCTTGAATTAATATTGTGTTGTGATTTATGCTCACAAAAAGGACAAAGAAATACATGATATGGCTTTATATCTCACTAGAGATGCTTGACTAGGTTATTACCCGTCTCTCTCATTTGTTGAGGAGATAATGGAGTTAGCTTTGTTTTGTTTTGAATACCATGGTATGTGCATAGGCTTAGATTTTCCTCTTATTAGAGGTTAGATCTAAGTTATTCATTGGCCCTTTCGGAAGTTGCATTATTGTGGTGTGTACTGTACGATGATTTGACTTCCCCGACCATAGGGAGTTAGAATCCTGATTCGACCTCCCCGACCATAGGGAGTTAGAATCGCCCTGAAGATGGCCCTTTCGAATTAGTCTTGCATAGTTAGTGAGATAAAGAATGGGTTTTGATTGATAAGAAATTGTGATTTTAAATGAGATTGTGCACAAATGATCTTGTTAAAATAATTGTTTATTTCCATAATTGCAGGAATTATTTTTATTATTCACTTGTGATTTGACAAATTCAAATTTTGATCAAGGTTATTTTAACAAGTAACTATTATTATTGGCAATGAAAATTTTGACATTTGGAAATAGGTTAAATTTCGAGATTTCAAAATTTTTTGTATAATTATTGTCAATTTATATTGTATTACATTTTAAATTATAGTTATGCACCACTGAGTTCACCACTCAGCAATAGCTTTGTATGCTGTCGCAGGTGAGAGTAAAGATAGAGTAGTTGAGTAAGATTCCTGCAACTGCACCTTGAAGACTACTTGTGACTAGCCTCGGATATATTATAGGTATACCCTTGTACATTAGATTTTGATTATGCATGTAAATATATGTGAGTAAATTATTTGAGCAGTTGTACAAAAACTCTTGTAATATTATTTTGGTATGTAATGAAATACAAATTATTATAATGTTCAAATTTATTTTTGAGTTTTGTAATGAATTTAAATTAATTTTTTTTAGTGGAATATGAATGAAGTTATTTAATGTTATTTTTGAAGGCAATTGAATTGAGAATTGTTTTGAATTATGGAGTTGGGAGAAATGATTTTGATTTGTGCTATTGTAGTGGTTGATTTTGATGAAATGAATTATTGGAAGTATTTTTACAGGTGTTTGAAGAACTGTTTTTCCCAAATATAAACGGCACTCTGCTAAAACTTTTTCAAAATTTGCATAAAAATAAAAATGGACAAAAATTTTAACTAGTCTTTAAACTTTAAGTAAATATTTTTAATACCTGCTATAAAAGCTCACCACTTTCAAAAAGTAAGAAAATTGTTTTAAAATCCTTTGTAGTGTATTTAATGGGTTATCGGTAGACAGAGTTGGTAATTCATTAGGTATACTATGGGATCATATTACATCTTACTGAGGGGTAGGATGTGACAAAAACCACTTTGAAAATAGAGATTCTAGGTTCAGGGTCCGTATACGGGTGGGGAAGGTATTAGGCACCCCACCTTGTCCCTCAACGAGGGTAAGTAGATTTAATGTTGTGCTCTTTATAAATTGAAATTGATAATTTGGGGATTAGAATGATGATGCTAATCCTTTATACAAAAAAAAAAAAAAAGGAATGTTCGATATTTCACTATTTCGAGTTGCCCAAGAACACGAGTACATGAGATGACCCTTTAGCGAATAGGTGCTATGTAATAGGTATTTAGGGGGGTTAATATGAATACTGAAGTTGTGATATTCTCAGGGGGGGATTTTTGTCCTATAAATATGAGTGCCTTGAGGAGGACTCTCTATCGGGCCTCAACCTAATATTCGGGATACTTTAGGAAGAACTCTCCCATCGATCCCTTGGTGTATTAAGTATTTAATTTGAGAGCTCGAGTAATAACTCTCCCTCAATCTCTTGGTATATTTTAATTTGAATTTAAGCTAAGAGAATTTGTGAAACCCCTTACCCATCTACAGTGTAGCCAAGTAAGATATGCCACTCAATGTGCCGGAGCACCAATTCATATTTCCATTACAATTTATCCCTTTTAATTCATTTATTTACAATTTTTGATAAATCTGAATTTTTTGGTAATTTTTATAGAAAATCTGGTAGAGTGCTAGCTATAAATTGGAAAAAGCAGTTCTTCTGAACCTGTTTAAAAACACCTCCAATATAATTTCTAAATCCAAAACTCCAATACACACATTTTAAGTCAATATAAAAATCTCAACACTATTCTTAGAATTTTTTTTTTTCTGTTCACATCACCACTTGAAACATATTCATAAATATTTCTCAACATTTCATTTATCAATATACATTATACAGAAAATTTCAATAACATGAAATTTCATATATTTATATTATTACATAATTACAAGAGTTTATAGTTACAATCCAAAACTAATACAAAATGCAAAATACAAAATGCTACCCAAAGTCCTAATGTCCTACCATATGCACTGCAGATGTGAGGTGACTCTGGACTCCGGATGCAGGTCTGAAAGTTCACCCGGTCTGATGTCTGCTGGGCTCCCCAGCTAAGTCTCCAATACCTGCGCATGGCAAAAGCGACGGCTTAAGCAATTCTGCTTAGTGGTGACAATATAAAATAAAATAAAATAAAATAATTATGCAAAATGTATGATTTCACTTTTGTGTAGACTTAATTTCTGATATTTATTACAGTATTATTCGATTAAAATTTGATAAAATTTATTATCATTGCCCGAGTAACCCATACTAGTCGACTGGACTGGATAAACGGGAAAACTGGCACTGGGTACTAAGTACCTCAGACCATCACACCATCGGTTACATTGTGTCTCCCGGTGTGCAACATAATAGCTAATAAGCTATAATAATTATCAGGGATAAAACCGAAGTATATTATCTCAATCAACATAGCCAAAGGCTATTTTATCACAGAATGGCATGGAAGGTCATGAAACACTGTAACACCCCTATTTGTATAGCCTGGTATATTTCACTGTTCCGGTGACCGGTGTCGGTCAGGACAATTAAGGGGATTAGAATCACACTTAAGACAACTAGAGAAGCCATAAATACAAATAATTAGTAATTGCCAATTAGTTAAGTGTAAATAAGAAAAACAGAATATAAGAAGTTAAACGAGCCGAGAGTCACAGCGATGGGTGACCTTCTCGGGAAGGACGGCAAAGTCATTTTAAACTCAAATTTCAAACTGTAAAATGTAACGCTGCGGTCCCTAGGACCCTTATGAATGCAGTGGAAAAGAGAAAATCACGAAAAAGAACTGTTAAGTCAGTCAAATAATTAGGTCAGAGAGCCAGAAGAAATATTGAATTATTTGCAAACCGGGGTAAACCGGCGACGGGCAATTTGGTCAATTGACCCCGAGAGCTGACTCCTGACCTAACTGTCAAATAAAATTGGAGAAAAGAAAATTTTGGAATCGAGAATTAAATTAAAGAACTAATAGAAAAAAAAAAAGAAAATGAAAAAGTGTAGGGAGATGACATCATGCATGACATCATGCATGATGCCATAAAAGTAATAATTAATATATTTAATTAATTAGATTTTTTCTGGGTCTTCCATAATACAAATTAAATAAAAGAAAAGAAAAAAAAATTAAGTCATCTTCCTTATCCTCATTGCCACCTCACCTCTCTCTCCCCATTCTTTCACTTTGTTCCACCATTGTTAAGGGAAAGGAAGCTTGAATTTCCCTACTCTATCCCATAAATTCACAAAGTCCCAACACAAAAAATTCTCCTTACATGTTGAGGAAACATTAGAGAGTAAAAAGAAGAAGAAAGAATTGAAGAAAGGAAAGCCTAGAAACCCTCCAAGCAAAGGTTAGTCTTCTAACTACCAATTATCTAATCAAATGCATATTTAGTTATTGAAATGAGCTTAGAAACTAAAGTAATGAAATAAAAACACTTGTAAAGGACTAAACTGAAATTTGGCCAGCATGATGGGGAGTGTGTTTTGCATGGTTTGATGGATTTGAATGAGTTTAGAAACTTTATTTAGTAGAATGGTTAGGATTAAAAGCACTAAATGTGGTTAAATGCATGAGGTTGGTGAATTAGGGTTTTGAACATTAGGGTTTATGGACCAAAAATGTGAGAAATGAGTAAATGATGTCTTTGACCTATTATGAAGTGAAAAATGGTCATTTGTGACTAAATTAGTTGTGTTGTAATGGTTGGAATTAAAGTCAAATTCGGAGGGAGTGTGGTCATGCTGCTGGCAGCATGACCAAGTCAACTTTGAAGGACCAAAAATGAACTTTTACATGTCCAATTGGTATGGGACCAATTGGGGATGAAAATAGATACTAAATGACACAATTTTCATTTAGGAAGTATGCCCAAAAAGTGAGCAAAACCTAGTGAACAAATTGACCAAAGTTGAAAAATTGCAGGCTGCCTTGTACAAACTGACCAAATGAACAGTGTTTGTTCATTCAGTCATAACTCGAGCTAGGCAGGTCAAAATGACCTGAAAGTTTACCAGAGATTAGAAGAGATATCGACCTAAAACTTTCATGAGAACACAAGCCCAAATTCTGCCAGCAACCAAGCCATTTGGCCACCCCAAGTTGGTAACCCAAAACTGCCAGCACCAAAATTGCCCAGAAAATCTGGGTTGTGTCCAATCCGGCAGTCATGGTTCAAATGGCCATAACTTGAGCTAAAAAACTCTAATTGGAGTGATTCAAAAAGAAGAATAAACTTAAGACAATAGGGATCATTTTATATGAAGAAAGGTTTGCCAATTTCTAGCAGTGGAATGACCAATGGAACAGTGCAACTAGGGACACCAAGACTGAAAATTTGACAATTTTGCCTAAAAGACTTAAGCATTGAGAAAATGACCAAAACCAACAAATTTAATGACCAAAATGTGGTATGTGGGTGAAGTTGGAGTTCCCATACCTATTAAGCCTTAAAAAGTCAACAATTTGACTTGAATATTGTAGTGAATAGTAACTCGAAACACAAAAACTTCTATAACGTCGAATTTAGCACATTAAAGCTAGGTAAAATTGAAGTTAAATTTATTTTTTAATTTATGCTAAGTAATGGTACTAAAACACTGTGAAACTGTGTGTTTCAGCTGAAAAAGGCTTGGAAGCTCTGAGAGACTGAGTCAAGGCGTAGAGGCAACTCACGTCAAGTCTGTGCATAATAATTCTTATTTAAATATTTTATTCTAAAAAATTTGACTTCTGTGATTAATTATGTACCGTGTTACCATTTTATAATCGCAAATATGACTTTGGAAATTGATCAGATTTCTCATAAATTATTTAAATAAATTGTTTTGAATTGATTTTGTGTTCACACTTAGCATGACAGTATCACATTATTCCTCCTCCATTTATGAGGTTGAGATCATATATTTTCCTCCCTCTCTGGCTTGCCAGTTGAGATCAGATGAGTACTCATTAGCTAGCTAGCCACCTCCCTCATTGATTTCGATTAATGGGGTTGTAGATTGCTTTGTCGTGGTGTACAACACGGCATTGATAAGAAATTTTGTGTCATGGCTTAAGTTGTGTATGATTTTGGCAACACTGTGTTTATTAAATTATTTCACTAAATTGTATTATTATGAGCTTTGATAATTTATGAAATGTGATTGATAAATATTTAAATTGTATTTCATCAATGAATGATTTATGTATTGTATTTTAAATTTTTATTGTGCACCACTAAGTATTTTTATACTCAGCGATAGCTTATTTTTCTGTCGCAGATAAGAGCAAGGAAAAAGCAGCAGAGTGAGCTGCTATTGAATTGAGGACCACACTGATCTTTTGTACGGGTATTATTTTATACCCTTGTAGTTAATTTTGATGCAAATATTATAACGCTTTATGTATCAATGTAAAGTTGAGCAGTTGTAAAATAAATTGTAATAATATTATTTTTGGATTTCCTTCTGTAAATTAATATTTGTACTTGTGAATTTTATACTTTATGCCTTGTGAATGAAGTTATTAAATATTTTGAGATGATAAATTTTGATTTGGATTGTGGAATTATTTTGAAGTGAATTGAATTGAGTTGATTTGAGATTAATTTAAGGTTGGGAGTTGAGAAAATTATTGGAAGTGTTTTTTTTTTCAGGTATTTGAAGAACTGTTTTCTCCAAATACAAACGGAACTCTATTAAAATTTTTATAAAATTTGAGGCAAAATTTAAAATGGACAAAAATTTTTACTAGTATTTAAACTTTGAATAAATGGTTTTTAATTCCTACCAAGATGTTCACCACTTCCAAAATGTAAGAAAATTATTTTAAAATCCCTTGTAGGGTACTTAATGAGTTATCAGTAGGTGAAGTTCGGTAGTTCATTAAGTATTCTACGGGATCATTTTATGCCTTACAGAGGGGTAAGGTGTGACATGTTTTAATGGTATCAGAGCATGGTTTTTTAATAAATTTTGACTATGTGTATGAATATTTTATTGATAAGTACAACTGCTCAAGTGTCTTTAATTGATACATATGACGTATTTACATCATGAATATGCACTAACGGGGGTCAACCTCCTTATGTTTGATCTCAGGAAGTAGAAATTTTGGGAAAATAGAATGGAAGGAGGAGATCATTCCGAAGAACAATTTGTTGAGGCAAGCCCTAGCACTCCAGAACATGAGTGGGTCAGCCACTCCAGCTCCTACTCCAGCACCGCAGTTCCCTGCTCAGTTTGTACTGTAGATAGCTGCGTTTTTCCAGCAAATGGCGGGTAATGTGCCACCCCAAGCACAAATGTAAGCACCGGTAGCACAACCACAGCCCTCAGCTCGGCAATATGAAAAATTGACGAAATTTGGGGCTACTGAGTTTAAAGGCACTGTGGATCCACTGGAGGCAGAACAGTGGTTGGAAAGAATGGAACGAGTTTTCAGAAAGCTGTAGTGTACTGAAGAATTAAAATTTGAGTATTCAGTATCTCTTCTCCAAGGGGATGCGTATGAATGGTGGAAGACCATCCCCCACAGCCTGGTTGAGCCACGGTCTTGACATGGATGAACTTCTGAGGGAATTCAGGCAGAAATGGGTTCCTGATGCGCATGTAGATATGAAATTACAAGAATTCTTGAGTTTGAAACAAGGAGACAGAACCATAGCAGAGTATGAGAGAGACTTTTCAAGGCTAAGCCACTATGCTGGAAGCTTAGTCTCCACCCCCAGAGATAGATGTAAGAGGTTTGAGTCTGGGTTAAGGCCGAATATGAGGATGCAAGTCGTGGGTTTCCGACATCAGAATTTCGCTGAGTTGATCTCACAGGCCCTGGAACTGGAAAGGATAGAATCAGAAGGGGCAGTGAAGAAGCGTACACGAGAAATAGAAGACTGAAAAGATTATGGGACAAGCATCTGAGAGTGGTTTCGTAAGAGGAAACAGTTTGGGGGATCCAGCTCTCGTAGATCTGACAGAGGCAGATTTTCTGGCCAAAGACCACCCCGGTCTGGTCAGCAGACCCAGCAGGCACCCTGAGGAGCTCTATCAGTACGACAGTGTGAAACTTATGGTAGAACTCACAGTGGGGTTTGTTTCAAGGCCACTGGTGCATGTTTTAACTGTGGAGGGAGCAAACATTTCGCTAAAGATTATACTAGTTTGCACCGGTCTGGACCTTCTGCTACATCTGAAGGATCAGCCCAAGTCTCTGCACCTAGAGGGTCACAGTCAGCTGCTATAGGTAGAGGCAGAGGTAGGGGTCCTAGTAACACTCCTGGAAGTCAAAGCACTGTTAACCAGCCAGTACCCAGTGGTGCACCAGTCAGAGTGTATACCATGCGTCAGAGGGAGGAGGCTGAAACATCAGACGTTGTAGCTGGTAATTTTTCCATCCTTGACCAAGATGTATATGTGTTATTGGATCCTGGCTCCACACATTGTATGTTAGTGCTAGTGTGATGTGTTCTACTGCTATTCAGTGTGTACCAATGGACTATGATGTGCTAGTAACTAGTCCATTAGGCCAGGAGGTCAGGGTAAATAGGCTATATAGGGACTGTCCTTTGGTGATCCAAGGACACACTTTTCTATCTGATTTAATTGAAATACCCTTCAGAGATTATGACATTATCTTGGGCATGGATCGGTTAGCCAGGCATCACGCCATGATTGACTGTAGACTGAAGACAGTCACTTTTGGTCTCCCTCAGTATGGTGATGTAGTAATACCTGGGGAGAGGTAGTTATTGCCTTCAAACATCATTTCAGCTACACTGGCCAGAAAAATGATTAGGAAAGGGTGTGAGGCGTACTTGGTACATGTGATAGACACCCAAGTGGGGAGTCCAGCACTGAGGGACATTCCTACTGTATGTGACTTTCCGAATGTGTTTTCTGATGAATTGCCAGGATTACCTCCAGAAGGAGAAGTGCAATTTGAAATTGATGTTATGCCTGGTGTGGACCCAATCTCCATAACGCTATACAGAATGGCACCAGCAGAACTAAAAGAATTGCAAGTACAGTTGCAAGAGCTGCTTGATAAGGACTTTATCCGCCCTAGTGTGTCACCTTGGGGAGTGCCAGTATTGTTTGTAAAGAAGAAGGATGGCACTCTCCGGTTATGCATTGACTATCGACAGTTGAATAAGGTGACAATAAAGAACAGATACCCATTGCCCTGCCTTGATGACTTATTTGATCAGTTGAGAGGTGCAACTATGTTCTCCAAAATTGACCTGAGATCAGGTTATTATCAGCTGAAAGTACAAGAGCAGAGTATTCCTAAAACTGCCTTCAGAACCCGCTATGGCCATTATGAGTTCTTGGTCATGCCATTCGGGTTAACTAATGCTCCGGCTACTTTTATGGATCTGATGAACACTATTTTCAGACCATACCTCGGCCAGTTTGTTGTGGTATTTATTTATGATATATTGGTCTATTCGAGGAATGCAGAAGAGCATGATAGACATCTGCGGATGGTACTGCAGACTTTGAGGGAAAAACAGCTATACACCAAATTGTCAAAATGTGAATTTTGGCTGAAGGAAATATCCTTTTTGGGGCACATAGTATCAGCAGAGGGTATTAAGGTAGATCCTAGCAAGATTGAAGCTCTCCTTAATTGGAAGCCACCCAAAAATGTTACAGAGATTCGTAGTTTTCTAGGGTTAGCTGGATACTACCGTCGATTTGTGAAGGGATTCTCCATGTTGGCATCCCCATTGACCAAGCTACTTAGAAAGGATGTGAAATTTCAGTGGACGGACAAATGCCAGCAAAGTTTTGATGAATTGAAAAGATGTTTGACTGAGGCTCCAGTCCTGACTTTACCTACACCGGGTAAAGAATATACAATTTACAGCGATGCTTCTCACAATGGGTTAGGTTTTGTGTTGATGCAAGATCGAAATGTTATTGCCTATGCATCACGCCAGCTAAAACCGCATGAGAGGAATTATCCAACACATGATTTGGAGCTTGCAGCTATTGTGTTTGCTCTTAAAATCAGGAGACATTATTTGTATGGGGAAAAGTGTTACATATACACAGATCATAAGAGTTTGAAGTATTTGGGCACCCAGAAAGAGTTGAATTTGAGACAGAGGAGATGGCTAGAGTTGATAAAAGACTATGATTATCTGATAGACTATCAGCCAGGGAAAGCTAATGTTATAGCTGACGCCCTAAGTTGCAAGACTATGACAAGTCTACGGGTTACTCTTTTGTCTTTGGTACATGAGTTGAGATCATTACATGCCAGTTTAGAGAGTAATGATGAGAGGCAGACAGCAGTTGCACGGCATGTACAGCCAGTGTTGATTGATCAGATCAGAATGGCTGCTCCGAATGATGAAAGGTATTAGAAGCTGTTGGAAGAAGTCCGGCAGGGCAAGAAACCAGAATTCTCAATCAGAGATGATGGTTTACTGCTACACCAGGGCAGAATGTGTGTTCCTAATGATGTTGATTTGAGGCAGATCATTTTGAAGGAAGCACATGAGTCTCCTTTTGCCATACACCCTAGTGGTACAAAAATGTATAGACGGCTAAAGTAGCATTACTGGTGGATGGGTTTAAAAAGAGATGTGGCAGAGTTTGTATCCAAATGCCTAACTTGTCAGCAAATAAAGGCAGAGCATCAAGTACCCACTGGGTTGTTACATCCACTACCAATACCAGAATGGAAATGGGAAAGAATAACGATGGATTTTGTAATGGGACTTCCAAAGACACAGAAGAGTCATGATGCAGTATGGGTCATTGTCGACAGACTGACTAAGTCTGCTCATTTTCTCACGATCGAATGGACTACGCTTTAGACAGATTGGCTAGGTTGTACATCGATGAGATTGTGAGGCTTCATGGAGTGCCGTATCCATTGTATCGCATGCAGAGATCATAGGTTCACTTCTATATTCGGGGTAGTCTTGAGAGCCCTAGGAACTAGATTGAACTTGATCGCATTCCACCCACGCATGCATGGCCACCGAGAGGGTAATTCAGATCTTGGAGGACATGCTACGGGCTTGTGTGATTGAGTTTGAGGGTAGTTGGGATACACACTTGCCTTTGATTGAGTTTGCTTCTAACAACAGCTACCAATCAAGCATTGAGAAGCCTCCATATGAAGCTTTGTATGGCAGAAAATGTAGAACCCCGTTGTGTTGGGATGACGTGGGTGAAAGAAAAATGATTGGACCTGAAATTGTTCAACAGACTGAAGAGAAAATCAGGATGATCAGAGATCGACTTAAAACTGCATCAGACCGTCAGAAGTCCTATATTGATTTGAAAAGAAGGGATATTGAGTATGCAGTGGGTGAGAAAGTTTTCCTCAAGGTTTCTCCTTGGAAGAGGATTATAAGATTCTACAGAAAGGGGAAACTAAGTCCTCGTTTTATCGGGCCATATGAGGTTCTGGAAACAGTAGGTCCTTTGGCATATCGTTTGGCACTACCTCCAGAGTTAGAGAAGATACATAATGTCTTCCATGTGTCTATGTTGAGGAGGTATCGATCAGACCCATCTCATGCACTACCAGTAGAAGAAATTGAAGTGAATCCAAACCTCACATATAAAGAAGAACCCATAAAGATTCTGGCTTATGAGGTGAAGCAGCTACGGAACAAGTAGATACCGTTAGTAAAAGTGCTATGGAACCATCATTCGGGCCAGGGGGCTACTTGGGAACGAGAGGAGGATATGAGGAGACAACACCCACAGCTGTTCAGAGATTGATACCAGGAAAAATTTCGAGATGAAATTTATTTAGGGGGGGAGAATTGTAACACCCCTATTTGTATAGCCTGGTATATTTCACTGTTCCGGTGACCGGTGTCGGTCCGGACAATTAAGGGGATTAGAACCACACTTAAGACAACTAGAGAACCCATAAATACAAATAATTAGTAATTGCCAATTAGTTAAGTATAAATAAGAAAAACAGAATATAAGAAGTTAAACGAGCCGAGAGTCACAGCGATGGGTGACCTTCTTGGGAAGGACTGCGAAGTCATTTTAAACTCAAATTTCGAACTATAAAATGTGAAACTGCGGTCCTTAGGACCCTTATGAACACAGTGGAAAAGAGAAAATCATGAAAAGGAACTGTTAAGTCAGTCAAAGAATTAGGTCAGAGAGCCAGAAGAAATATTGAATTATTTGCAAACCGGGATGAACTGGCGAGGGGCAATTTGGTCAATTGACCCCAAGAGCTGACTCCTGACCTAATTGTCAAATAAAATCAAAGAAAAGAAAATTTCGAAATCGAGAATTAAATTAAATAACTAATAGAAAAAAAAAAGAAAATGGAAAAGTGTAGGGAGATGACATCATGCATGACATCATGCATGATGCCATAAAAGTAATAATTAATATATTTAATTAATTAGATTTTTTTTTAGTCTTCCATAAGACAAATTAAATAAAAGAAAAGAAAAAAAAAATTAAGTCATCTTCCTTATCCTCATTGCTGCCTCACCTCTCTCTCCCCATTCTTTCACTTTGTTCCACCATTATTAAGGGAAAGGAAGCTTGAATTTCCCTACTCTATCCCATAAATTCACAAAGTCCCAACATAAAAAATTCTCCTTCCATGTTGAGGAAACATTAGAGAGTAAAAAAAAGAAGAAAGAATTGAAGAAAGGAAGCCTAGAAACCCTCCAAGCAAAGGTTAGTCTTCTAACTACCAATTATCTAATCAAATGCATATTTAGTTACTGAAATGAGCTTGGAAACTAAAGTAATGAAATAAAAACACTTGTAAAGGACTAAACTAAAATTTGGCCAACATGATGGGGAGTGTTTTTTGCATGGTTTAATGGATTTGAATGAGTTTAGAAACTTTATTTAGTCAAATGGTTAGGATTAAAAGCACTAAATGTGGTTAAATGCATGAGGTTGGTGAATTAGGGTTTTGAACATTAGGGTTTATGGACCAAAAATGTGAGAAATGAGTAAATGATGTCTTTGACCTATTGTGAAGTGAAAAATGGTCATTTGTGACCAAATTAGTTGTGTTGGAATGGTTGGAATTAAAGTCAAATTCGGAGGGAGTGTGGTCATGCTGCTAGCAGCATGAACAAGTCAACTTTGAAGGACCAAAAATGAAATTTTACAAGTCCAATTGGTATGGTACCAATTGGGGATGAAAATAGACACTAAATGACACAATTTTCATTTTGGAAGCATGCCCAAAAAGTGAGCAAAACCTAGTGAACAAATTGACCAAAGTTGAAAAATTGTAGGCTGCCCTGTACAAACTGACCAAATGAACAGTGTCTGTTCATTTGGTCATAACTCGAGCTAGGCAGGTGAAAATGACCTGACATTTTACCAGAGGTTAGATAAGATATAGACCTAAAACTTTCATGAAGAAATGAGCCCAAATTCTACCAGCAACCAAGCCATTTGGCCACCCCAAGTTGGTGACCCAAAACTGCCAGCACCAAAATTGCCCAGAAAATCTGGATTGTGTCCAATCCAGCAGCCATGGTTCAAATGGCCATAACTTGAGCTACAAAACTCCAATTGGAGTGATTCAAAAAGGAGAATAAACTTAAGACAATAGGGAACATTTTCTCTGAAGAAAGGTTTGCCAAATTCTAATAGTAGAATGACCAATGGAACAGTGCAACTAGGGACACCAAAACTAAAAATTTGACAATTTTGCCTAAAGGACTTAAGCTTTGAGAAAATGACCAAAACTAACAAATTTAATGACCAAAATGTGGTATGTGGGTGAAGTTGGAGTTCCCATACCTTTTAAGCCTTAAAAAGTCAACATTTTGACTTGAATAGTGTAATAAATAGTAACCCGAAACACATAAACTTCGAGAATGTCGAATTTAGCACATTAAAGCTAAGTAAAAGTGAAGTTAAATTTATTTTTTGATTTATGCTAAGCTATGGTACTAAAACACTGTGAAACTGTGTGTTTCAGCTGAAAAAGGCTTGGAAGCTCTGAGAGACTGAGTCAAGGCCTAGAGGCGACTCACGTCAGGTCTGTGCACAATAATTCTTGTTTAAATATTTTATTCTCAAAAATTTGACTTCTGTGATTAATTATGTATTGTGTTGCCATTTTATAATCGCAAATATGACTTTGGAAATTGATCAGATTTCTCATAATTTATTTAAATAAATTGTTTTGAATTGATTTTTTGTTCACACTTAGCATGACAGTATCACATTATTCCTCCTCCATTTATGGGGTTGAGATCGTTTATTTTCCTCCCTCTCTGGCTTGCCAGTTGAGGTTGAGATCGGATGAGTACTCATTAGCTAGCTAGCCGCCTCCCTCATTGATTTCGATTAATGGGGTTGTAGATTGCTTTATCGTGGTGTACAACACGACATTGATTAGAAATTTTGTGTCATGGCTTAAGTTGTGTATGATTTTGGCAACACTGTGTTTATTTAATTATTTGACTGAATTGTATTATTATGAGCTTTGAAAATTTATGAAATGTGATTTGAGAAATATTTTAATTGTATTTCATTAATGAATGATTTATGTATTGTATTTTAAATTTTTATTGTGCACCACTGAGTATTTTAATACTAAACGATAGCTTATTTTGCTGTCGCAGATAAGAGCAAGAAAAAAGCAGCAGAGTGAACTGCTATTGAATTGAGGGCCACACTGATCTTTTGTATGGGTATTATTTTATACCCTTGTAGTTAATTTTGATGTAAATATTATAACGCTTTATGTATCAATGTAAAGTTGAGCAGTTGTAAAATAAATTGTAATAATATTATTTTTGGATTTCCTTCTGTAAATTAATATTTGTACTTGTGAATTTCTTACTTTTTGCCTTGTGAATAAAGTTATTAAATATTTTGAGATGATAAATTTTGATTTGAATTGTAGAATTATTTTGAAGTGAATTGAATTGAGTTGATTTGAGATTAATTGAAGGTTGGGAGTTGAGAAAATTATTGGAAGTGTCTTTTTTCAGGTATTTGAAGAACTGTTTTCTCCAAATACAAACGGAACTCTGTTAAAATTTTTATAAAATTTGCAGCAAAATTTAAAATGGACAAAAATTTTTACTAGTATTTAAACTTTGAATAAATGGTTTTTAATTCCTACCAAAATGCTCACCACTTCCAAAATGTAAGAAAATTGTTTTAAAATCCCTTGTAGGGTACTTAATGAGTTATCGGTAGGTGAAGTTTGGTAGTTCATTAAGTATTCTACGGGATCATGTTATGCCTTACAGAGGGGTAAGGTGTGACAAACACAGAATGACATGAAGCCATATACAGTAATGCTAACAGAACCCTATTGGCATACCAACCTGTCCAAACCAATCTTGCTAGGTATACTAGGGCATATCACACTTTTAAGTTTCACAATTCTTGAAATTCAAGTTTAGTATTACTATTCAATTCATTAGTCAACAAAATGTTGACTTTTATATGGACAATAGGTACATTAGTTTTAATACTCCCAACATACCACATTTTGCATTCTAAAATTGTTGGTATTGGTTGCCAATACCATTTCTAAGCTTACTGTTAATTCGACAAAATTTTCAGTTTTCAAGCTTTGTGTTTACTGTTCTATTAGTCATTTTTGCAGTGGGAATTTGGCAAAATGATCAACATGAAAGTTATTCCTTATTTTGTCTAGTTACATTTCCTTTTCCGAATCACTCCATTTGGAGTTTTGTAGCTCAAGTTATAGGCCAAAAACCACAACTAGCCGGATTATAATTTTTCCAAAATTTCTGGACTGACCAAATCTACAGTATTAGGAGCAGTGACTGCAGGTCACTTTTTGAATATGTTATGGTCATAATTTGGGTTAGGTTTCTTCATAAAAGTTGTAGCTCTATATCTCAGCTTATTAATGGTAAAATTTTAGATCAATTGGACCTTTCTACACTGAGTTATAGCCAAATGACTAAACACTGTTCATTTGGTCATTTTGCCCAGGCAGAATGCAGGTTACCCAGATTAGGGCAATTTTTTGGTCAACTTGGTTTGGTTTTCTGGGCATGGTTTCTTCACCAAAGTTTTGCCATTATGTGTCTAGTTTCATGTCCAATTGGCCTTGCACTAATTGAACCTCTACAACTCCAGTTATTGCTGGCCAAACCTACTGGACTCATGCCCAGTCCTGTAGGTCACCAAGGGCAGCCACACCAAACTCAAATCCCACTACACAACCCACTTCATTTTTTATTCAAACAAAACCAAATGGTCACTAATTGACCATTAAAACCTACTTTCATTATCACATGATCAAAGTCTCATTTTTCACCCCAAACCCTAACTCAACATTGCAAATCATGCATTATCATTGCATTTCATCAATTCACTTAAGAGATGCACATTAAGGGCAACCATACTAGCATGTTAGTTCCAAAAAAACTCATCACAATCATACCCCAACCCAGGCTGTTGAAATTTAGGGATGGCATACAAATCATATTTCATCAATTTCTTTGTCATTTGTAGTCATTCATAGTCCTTAAACATGAATTGAAAATGAAAACCATGGTTAGGTCACAAACCTCTAATGGAGTGAAATTTCCACTTGCTAGGGTTCTTCTTTTCCTTTTCTTTTTTCTCCCAAAAGACTCACCAAGATGTAAGAACACTTTTTTGTATTGGGAATATAAGGTTTAGTTGGGTAAAAGCTATGGAAATCAAGCTTTTACAAGCTTGATCATGGTGGCTATGGAGGGAGAGGGTGACGGCAAGAAGAAGGAAAGAGAGAGTTCTGATTTTTTTTTCTTCATTTTTCTGCCCATTTAGTCTCTTTTAAATAAACTTATGCCATGTGTCAATATTGGATTGGTTGGGAGAATTTTAATTACATCATTATGATGTCATAATTCTAATTTCTTTCATTTTCTATCATTTTCTTGTCTATTTAATTTCAATTAAATTTTTAACAACATTTATTCACATTTTATGTCATATAAATTATTTACATAAATGGACAAGTTGGCCAAAAATCATCTCTGAAGACGAAATGACCAAAATGCCCTCCGTTTAGCTTAACGAGCTAAAATTGTGTGTACCGATAGAAAAAATTTTCTAAGCATTTTCTTGGCATCTAATGCCATAAGAATCTCAATGACCCTTCTCTATAAGAATCTCAATGACCCTTCTCTGGAGTCCCAAAAATTATTTTATAATTCTTCCCCCGGATCTAGGGTTATTAACGGCCTTCACCGTCGCTTCCCCTTTGGGTTACTCATCCTTGGGGTTTTGGCTCGTTTAACCTTAGTGTATTTCAGTTCTAAAATTTTTTTCTTGATTTTTATGAGCATTATTTAGTTTCTTTATAACTCCTAACTCTAATCTATTTAAAATTTCAAACATTCTAGCTGCCTGGACTGACATTGGTCACCGAAACAGTAGAATGTATGGACTAGCTAAAGTGAGGATGTTACAACTCTTCCCCTTTAATAAAAATTTCATCCTCGAAATTTACCTAATGCAAATAGTTGAGGAAACTGTTGCCTCATTGTCTTTTCACTTTCCCAAGTTGCCTCTTCAGTGTTGTGGTGCCTCCAAAGCACTTTCACCAGTGGAATTTGTTTATTTCTCAGTTGCTTCACTCCCCGAGCTAGGATCTGTATAGGTTCTTCTGTATATGTCAAGTCCAGTTGGATTTCAATCTCTTCCATGAAAATGACATGTGAAAGGTCTGAGCGATATCTTCTCAACATAGAAACATGGAATACATTATGGATTTTATCCATTTCTGGTGGTAAAGCTAGCCGATAGGCCACTGGTCCCACACGTTCAATGACTTCATATGGGCCAATGAACCTAGGGCTTAACTTACCCTTTCTCCCAAACCTCAGTACTTTCTTCCATGGTGAGACTTTGAGAAACACTTTATCACCAATTGCATACTCTATCTTTTTTCTCTTTAAGTCGGCATATGATTTCTGTCTATCTGAGGCAACCTTCAGGTTAGCTTTGATTATCTTCTCTTTCTCCTCAGTCTGTTTCACCAGGTCTGGTCTTACTAGCTTATCTTCGCCCAATTCAGTCCAACACACTAGGGTTCTACATTTCCTCCCATACAGTGCTTCATACGGAGCCATTTAAATGCTAGCTTGGTAGCTATTGTTATATGCGAATTCTGCCAGTGGGAGGTATCTATCCTAACTCCCCTCAAACTCAATGATACAACTCCTCAGCATATCCTCCAGGATCTATCACATAATTCACATTGTTACTATCATTTCAATTTATTAATTGTGAAAATTCAATTAGTTTCTAGGTTTACCTGGATTACTCATTCTGGCTCTCCATCCATCTGAGGATGAAAAGCCATGCTAAAATGGAGTTGTGTGCCTAAGGCTTCTTGCAACTTTTTCCAGAATCTCGATGTAAACCTTGGGTCTCAGTCAGATATGATGGAAAGTGGGATTCCATGCAATCTAACTATCTCACTGATATACAATTCTGCTAGCGTCTATAGTGAGTAGTCAGTCCTAACTGGCAAAAAATGTGCTGACTTCATCAATCTATCCACTATCACCCATATTGCATCATGCTTGTTCTGGGTGAGAGGTAGACCACTAACAAAATCCATAGTGACCCAGTCCCATTTCCATTTATGTATGCTTATAGGTTGTAGCAATCCTGATGGAACTTGATGTTCTGCTTTAACTTACTGACATGTCAAACACTTAGTCACATAGTCAGCTATATCCCTCTTCATACCAGGCCACCAACAATGAGGCTTCAAATCATTATACATTTTTGTGCTTCCCGGATGCATAGTATAAACACTAGTGTGTGCTTCTTTCAGAATACTAGTCTTCAATTCCCCATCATCTGGTACACACACTCTTCCTCTGTAGTACAGACACTCATCTGCTTTCACCTCATATTTAGTTTCCTTTCCCTCTGGAATTTTACCCACAATGGCCATTAATTTTTCATCTGCCCTCTGCCCATCTTGTATCTGCTGTAGCAGGTTTGGCCTCACTTGTAACTCAGCAAAAATAGCTCCATCTAGAGCTAAGGACAGACGGGCATTTAGTGATCTTAAAGCTGTGATGGACTTCCTGCTTAAAGCATCAGCAACTACATTTGTCTTCCCAGGATGATAATCTATCACACAATCATAGTCCTTTAAGAATTCAATCCATCACCTCTGTCTAAGATTGAACTCCTTCTGGGTTGGCAAATATTTTAGACTTTTGTAGTCTGTATAGATGTAGCATTTTTCATCATACAAATAATGCCTCCATATCTTCAGTGCGAAGATAATTACTGCTAACTCCAAGTTATGAGTAGGGTAGTTCTGTTCATATGGCCTTAACTGCCTGGAAGCATAGGTGACCACTTTCTCCTCTTGCATCAATACAAACCCTAACCCATTATGCGAGGCATCACTGTAAACCACAAAGTTTTTTCCTGACACTGGCTGTGTTAACACTGGTACTTCTGTCAACATAGCCTTTAGCCTCTCAAAATTGGCTTGGTACTTGTCGTTCCAGCCAAATTTCACATTCTTGTGCAACAACTTGGTCATTGGAGCAGCTATAAGAGAGAACCCCTTCGCAAATCTTCTATAATACCCAGCTAGCCCCAAGAAACTTCTGACCTCAATTGTATTTCTAGGAGGCTTCCATTCCATCACTGCTTCTATCTTTTTGGGATCCACTCTAATCCCCTCAGCTGATACTATGTGTCCAAGAAAGGAGATTTCACTCATCCAGAAGTCACACTTGGACAGTTTAGCATACAGCTTCTTTTTTCACAGGGTTTGCAGAACAATCCTCAAATATTCATCATGTTCTTCCCTAGTCTTGGAATAAACCAAAATATCATCAATAAAGACCACTACAAACCGATCTAGATATGGATGAAAGATACGGTTCATAAGGTCCATAAAATGCTGCTGGTGCATTTGTTAACCCAAACGGCATCACTAAAAATTCATAATGCCCATACTGGGTTCTGAATGCAGTTTTTGACACATCTGCATCCTTTACCCTCAACTGATGATACCCTAATCTGAGATCAATTTTTTAAAATACACCGGCTCCCTTCAACTGATCAAACAAATTGTCAATTCTAGGCAACGGATATTTATTCTTCACAGTTACTTTGTTCAATTGCCAGTAATCAATAAACAATCTCAAAGTTCCATCCTTCTTCTTCACAAACAGAACCGGAGCTCCCCATGGTAACACACTGGGGTGTATGAACCCCTTATCGAGTAACTCTTGCAACTGAATTTTCAACTCCTTCAATTCAGTGGGTGTCATCCTATAAGGAGCAATAGAAATTGATGTCGTACCCGGCATTACCTCAATAGCAAACTCGACTTCCCTTTTTGGTGGTAAACTAGGCAACTCTTCAGGAAATATATCTGGGAAGTCTCTTACTGTGGGTATATCACACAGTTTTGGCTTAGCCTACCTAGTATCAATCACTTGTGCTAGGTAAGCTTCACAGCCTTTTCTCATCAATCTTCTTGCAACTGTGGCTGAGATAACATTGGACAGGAAATCTGTCCTTTCACCCACAATAATAATCTCATTACCCTCAGAAGTTTTCAGAGAAATCCTCTTCAATTTGCAATCAACTATTGCCTGATGACATGACAACCAGTCCATTCCCAAAATCATGTCAAACTCGTGGAAGGGCAATTCAATTAGGTGTGCCGAGAATTCATATCCCTGAATCCTTAACGGGCAACCTTTATACACCTTATTCACTACCACAATGTGGCCTAGTGGATTTGTGACTAGAATGTCTCGATCACTCTCCTCTACTAGAACTCCCCTCTCTATGGGTAGTTTGATGCAAATGTAGGAATGAGTAGATCCTGGATCCACCAATGCATGCACAGAAGTGTTATAGAGGGAAAACGTACCCCTGATAACATTCGAGGCATCTTGCTCCTCCTGAGCTCTGATGGCATAGGCCTTGGTAGGTACTCTAGTATCTAGCCTCTCAGCTAACTCGATTGTAGGCCTCAGTGATGGACCAGCTGCCTTAGATTTACCGGGCTTCCTACCCCTTTGTGGTGCAGGAACAGGTCTGTCAGCTTGTGTTGGAGCAACTGTAGTAGTCCTCTTTGGACAATTCTTGATCTGATGTTCTGTAGATCCACACCGTAAGCATGCACCGGTCAGTCGCCAACAGTCCCCCTTATGCCACTTCTGGCATTACATATAGGGCATAAGATGCTGGGGCTGGTCCCCTAAACACCGTTCCTAGAGAGCTGCCCATTGATGGTGTGGACTGGCCTCTCCTAGGTGTGAATTGTGGTCTGGGCTCCTGAGACTGACCCTGCCCCTGTGGTGGTCCTAAACTCTGAGCAGGAGGACCCTTACTCTTCTTACTGGGAGCAGAAAATGTACTAGACTGACCTGGACCCCTCTTCTACTATCTTTCCCTTCTATTTTATTCATTTATTCGAACTCTTTCTACTTTCGTTGCAGCATCAACTAGCTTAGCAAAATCCGTAATCTCCAACGTTGTTATCATGACTTTGATATTGTCATTGAGCCCTTATTCGAACCTTTTACACCTCTCTGCCTCTGTAGGGACTATCTCCCTCCCATACCAGCTCAGTCTGATGAATTCTCGCTCATACTCTACCACTGATAATTGTCTCTGTCTCAGACTGATAAATTCTCTTCTTCACTCTTCTAAATACACTTTGCTAACATATTTCTTCCTGAACTATGTGAGGAAGAATTCCCAAGTGATCCGTTCCAGTTGCATCTCACTGGTTACTGTGTCCCACCACTGATATGCATCATCCTGAAGTAGGGACACAGCACCCTCCAGGTTCTGCTGAGGGGTGCAATTAAGCTGTTTCAGCAATCTGATGGCTCTATCCAACCAGTTTTCTGCTGTCATGGGATCATCCTCCCTCTTCCCAAAGAAATCCACAGCCCCATGTTTTCGCAGTTTCTAAAGATGGGACTTCTGTGGTACTGGTGGAGGTTGTGGCTGTGGTTGTGGTGGTGGAATTTCTCCCATCATTTGCTGATAGAATTCGGTCATTTGCTGAAATAATGCAAACTGAGGTTGGGTAGGTGCCTCAGCTGCTGGTGGAGCAGATTCTTCCCTGCCCCCAGATTCAGCTCTTGGTGGAGCATGACTCTCCACCTCTTCATCAACTGCCCTTTGAGAAGCAAGATCCATATCCTATTCAAAATAAGAAAAAAAATAGATCTGCATCAGTGTCACCTCAACACTTACAAATGCAATGCAATGCAATGGTATGCACTCTATCTAGGCCCAGAAATGCCTAAACCGATGCTCTGATACCACTAAATGTGACACCCCTTACCCGTTTATAGTGTAGCCGACCAAGATATGCCACTCAGTGTGCCGGAGCACCAATTCATATTTCCATTACAATTTATCCCTTTTAATTGATTTATTTACAATTTTTGATAAATCTGAATTATTCCATAATTTTTATAGAAAATCCGATAGAGTGCCGGCTGTAAATTGAAAAAACAGTTCTTCTAAACCTATTTAAAAACACTTCCAATATAATTTCCAAATCCAGAACTCCATTACACACATTTCAAGTCAATCTCAATACTATTCTCAGAATTTTTTTTTTCTGTTCACATCACCACTTGAAACATATTCATAAATATTTCTCAGCATTTCATTTATCAACATACATAATACAGACAATTTCAATAACATGAAATTTCATATATTTACATTATTACATAATTACAAGAGTTTATAGTTATAATCCAAAACTAATACAAAATGCTACCCAAAGTCCTAATGTCCTACCATATGCACTGCAGATGTGAGGTGACTCTGGACTCTGGATGCAGGTCTGAAAGTTCACCCGGTCTAATGTCTCTGGTCTCCCCATCTAGGTCTCTAGTACCTACGCATGGCAAAAGCGACACGCTAAGCAATTATACTTAGTGGTGACAATATAAAATAAAATAAAATAATTATGCAGAATGTATCATTTCTTTTGAGGGTAGACTTAATTTCTGATATTTATTGCAGAATTATTTGATTAAAATTTGGTAAAATTTATTATCATTGCCCGAATAACCCATACTAGTCGACTAGACTGGATAAACGGGTAAATTGGCACTGGGTACTAAGTACCTCAGACCATCACATCATCGGTCACATTGTGTCTTCTAGTGTGCAACAGAATAGCTAATAAGCTGTAATAATTATCAGGGATAAAACCAAAGTATATTATCTCAATAAACATAGCCAAAGGTTATTTTATCACAGAATGGCATGGGAGGCCATAAACACAGAATGGCATGAAGCCATATGCAGTACTGCTAACAGAACCCTATTGGCATGCCAACCTATCCAAACCAATCTTGCTAGGTATATTAGGGCATATTACACTTTTAAGTTTCACAATTCTTGAAATTCAAGTTTAGTATTACTATTCAATTCATTAGTCAACAAAATGTTGACTTTTATATGGAATAGGTACATTGGTTTGAATAATCCCAACATACCACATTTTGCATTCTAAAATTGTTGGTATTGGTTACCAATACCATTTCTAAGCTTAATGTTAATTGGCCAAAAATTTTCAGTTTTCAAGCTTTGTGTTTACTGTTCTATTAGTCATTTTTGCAGTGGGAATTTGGCAAAATGATCAACATGGTTGTTGCTTATTTTGTCTAGTTACATTTCCTTTTTTGAATCACTCCATTTGGAGTTTTGTAGCTCAAGTTATGGCCCAAAAACCACAACTGGCCGGATTATAATTTTTCCATGATTTCTGGACTGACCAAATCTACAGTATTAGGAGTAGTGACTGCAGGTCACTTTTTGAATATGTTATGGTCATAATTTGGGTTAGGTTTCTTCATAAAAGTTGTAGGTCTATATCTCAGCTTGTTTCTGGTTAAATTTCAGGTTAAGTGGACTTTTCTACACTGAGTTATGTTCAAATGACTAAACACTGTTCATTTGGTCATTTTGCCTAGGCAGAATGCAGGTCATCCGGATTAGGGCAATTTTTTGGTCAACTTGGTTTGGTTTTCTGGGCATGGTTTCTTCACCAAAGTTGTGCCATTATGTGTCTAGTTTCATGTCCAATTGGCCTTGAACCAATTGAACCTCTACAACTCTAGTTATTGCTGCCCAAACCTGCTGGAGTCATGCCCAGTCCTGTAGGTCACCAAGGGCAGCCACACCAAACTCAAATCCCACTACACAACCCACTTCATTTTTTATTCAAACAAAACCAAATGGTCACTAATTGACCATTAAAACCTACTTTCATGATCACATGATCAAAGTCTCATTTTCCACCCCAAACCCTAACTCAACATTGCAAATCATGCATTATCATTGCATTTCATCAATTCACTTAAGAAATGCTCATTAAGGGCAACCATACTAGCATGTTAGCTCCAAAAAAAATCATCACAATCATACCCCAACCCAGGCTGCTAAAATTTAGGGATGGCATACAAATGGTATTTCATCAATTTCTTTGTCATTTGTAATCATTCATAGTCCTTAAACATGAATTGAAAATGAAAACCATGGTTAGGTCACAAACCTCTAATGGAGAGAAATTTCTACATGCTAGGGTTCTTCTTTTCCTGTTCTTTTTGCTCCCAAAAGACTCACCAAAATGTAAGAACACTTTTTGTGTTGGGAATATAAGGTTTAGTTAGGTAAAAGCTATGGAAATCAAGATTTTAAAAGCTTGATCATGGTGGCTATGGAGGGAGAGGGTGACGGCAAGAAGAAGGTAAGAGAGAGTTCTGATTTTTTTCTTCATTTTTCTGCCCATTTAGTCTCTTTTAAATAAACTTATGCCATGTGTCAACATTGGATTGGTTGGGAGAATTTTAATGACATCATTATGATGTCATAATTCCAATTTCTTTCATTTTCTATCCTTTTCTTGTCTATTTAATTTCAATTAAATTTTAACAAAATTTATTCACATTTTATGTCATATAAATTATTTACATAAATGAACAAGTTGGCCAAAAATCATCTCTGAAGACGAAATGACCAAAATGCCCTCCGTTTGGCTTAACGAGCCAAAATTGTGTGTACCGATAGAAAATTTTTTCTAAATATTTTCTTGGCATTCTAATGCCATAAGAATCTCAATGACCTTTCTCTGGAGTCCCAAAAATTATTTTATAATTTTTCTCCCAGATCTAGTGTTATTAATGGCCTTCACCGTCACTTCCCCTTCGAGTTACTCATCCTTGGGGTTTCGGCTCATTTAACCTTACTGTATTTCGTTTCTAAAAATTTTTCCTTGATTTTTATGAGCATTATTTAGTTTCTTTATAACTCTTAACTCTAGTCTATTTAAAATTTCAAACATTATAGCTGTCTGAACTGGCATTGGTCACTGGAATAGTAAACTGTACGGATTAGCTAAAGTGAAGATGTTACAGAATTCGAGTAAGAACTCTCTTCCGATCTCTTAATATATTCTGTTAAAATTTAAGCTGAGGATTTCGGGTAAGAACTCTCCTCCAATCTCCACATATTCTATTAAGATTTTGGCTGAGAATTCGAGTAAGAACTCTCCCCCGATCTCTATATACTTTATTAAGATTTTGGCTGAGAAATTGGGTAAGAACTCTCCCTGAGTTCGGGTAAGAACTCTCCCCCGATCTCTTAATATATTGCATTAAGAATTAGGCTGAGTTCGGGTAAGAACTCTCCCCCGTTCTCTTAATATATTGCTTTAAGAATTAGGCTGAGTTCGGGTAAGAACTCTCCCTCGATCTCTTAATATATTAATAAGAACGGTGTTTTATAAGAACTTTGAACTAGGGATTCAGGTAAAGGGTCTTTCTTGTTCCCTTTTATACGGGAATGAAATACAGAAGACATAGGAAACCCCTATGTAAAGCTTTTCCTAGCCTACGGGATTTTATAACTAGATGGCGAATGATAGGCCGAACTCCTTGCTGATCTTCCGCATGATCGCCTTATCAGAACTCTTTGGTTTGCGACATCCGATCTCTTTTTAGTCGCTCACCCGAGATCTGAACTTTTCATGATTCTCGATCTATTATCTTATCATCTTGGCTCGTTCTAAGGTCCAATCTCATAACTTATTTGTTTGACCTAATCTTGTTTCCAACCTATCCGACCTTTGCTACACCTATTTTCCTTTATCATTTTTCATTTGTTCAGACCAAAACTCTCATGTTAAAGTACTCATGCCTATATTCTTTATAGTATTCATGAGTCACCAATGACTCAAACATCTACTCTCGAAAGGAATGAAAACGAGGTTGTAACACCCCTATGTTCGGTAGTGCATTCTACTGTTCTGATGACCAATGTCTGTCCGAACAGCTAGAATGCCTGGAACTATACTTAAATATTAGTGAGGAGACATCAAATAATGAAATACAATAGAGGAAAATACAAGAAAAACAAAGAAAAAAAATAAGAGCAATGAAATGCGATTAAGTTAAACGAGCCAAAAACCATAACGATGGGTGACTGCACTGGAAAGTTGCGGCGAGGACCGTTGACTAGCCCTGGACTGCGGGGAATGTTGAAAAATATTTTTAAGACTTAAATAAACATCTATTGAGGTATAAATGACATTAAAAATGTCAAAAAAAATTAATTAATTAGTACAAAGAAAAACGAAAAATTGAGAAACCGACAAAAATCTGTGTTACCGAAAAATTTAAAATACAATCTGAAGAGGGGCATTTTGATCATTTGACACCAAGAGTTGCCTTTTAACCTAAATGTCCATTAAAAATAAGTGATATTACACTTTGAAAATGCCATGAGAAAAAAAAAAGAGGTACATAATATAAATAAAGAAAGAATAGTGGCAAAATTATAATTTAGGAAACTTTGGATAATTAATTCTTTAATCCAAGTTAGTGCTCCACTAACTCATAATTTAGGACACCTTTATAAGCCATTTGGGATAGAAAATGCCATCATCTTCAACCTCCTCTCATCTAGCTAAATTGATCCACCATGAAAACTCTATTACCGCACCATTTTCCAAGCTTCATGCACCTCCTTTCAAGCCCTCCTTTCCACTAGTTTCCTTCATTAATCTTTGCCTACTCATCTTGAGCATCATTTAGGGAACAAGAAAGAAGAGATTTAGTGGAGTTTTGAGGAAGTCCATAAGAGGTAAGTAACCATTTCTTCATCCTTTCTTTGTTAAAGTTTGTGTAGGTGTTGAGATAAGTTCATTTATGGAAGAAATTTTAAGGTTTGATGAATTATGGGAGGTGTAACTTTCGGTAGCCATGGAATCTCAAGGTTAATGAATTCTTTCTTCATGTAAATGGTGAATTGAGGTGTCGATTTAAGTGCTTATATGTATAAGAGTGATTTACCATGTATATAGTTTGAATTGTTAGTTTGAAAAGTTAAAATGGAAGCTTGATGTATATGTGTAAATTGGGCAACCTCATGGTGGAGATTGGAAGTGTTTAATTTCATGAAAAGTTTGTTAAATTATGGTACTAAAAGTGGCAGCATATGTATATGATTTAGTATGAATATATATGTAATTTGATGATGGAAGTTATATGTAATGGTTAGGAGTATTATGTAGATATATTGTTTAGAATTGGATACTGTGAATTGGAAGTGTAATTGGTGCATTGTCAATTGGTAATATTCTACCCAAAGTAACTATAATATAAAGTAATAAATGGTTGTGGTATGATACAAATGCAGAATTAGGTTTGGGAAGTGAAGTATAGTTAGTTGAATGTGTGATTGGTTAATGCTTTAAAAATGTGTTAAGGGCAGTATGTGTTTTAGGCTATAAATGAAATTGTGTGACTCCAATTGATTTGAGGCTAATTGGAGGTGAAACTAGGCACAAAATGTGCCAACTTTCATGTTGGAAGCCTACCTAAATTCTGTCCAGAAAGTGACATGAAAACTGACCAAATTCAAATTGGTGACATTGCAAACCTCAAAATTGACCATTTGAACAGTAGTCAGTATTTTGGCATAACTCACTCCAAGCAGGTCCAAATGACCTGAAATTTATATGATTGGAAAGCTTTATGTGACATAAAGCTACAATTTTGGTTAAGACCACCAAAACCCAGAAATGATCATAAGCAAGACAAAATGCTTGCATAAGTTTGGGTATAAAAACTGCCAGAATTGGAAATGACCTAAAAATGACCTAAGTTTGCCATTTTAGTGTAATCTATCCAGCATTGGTAAAATGACCATAACTTGGCCTAATAAACTCCAAATGACCTAAAATTTGTGGCAAAAGTTCAATAAGACATAGACCTACAAGTTTGTGATTCTGACCATAACCCAAAAACTGATGGAACTAGGTCATCCGACTAGGTCAAAACAGCATACCAAAATTCGATAAATTGCAATAAAATGCAATACACTTAAAAATGAAATTGGTAACATATACCAACACTAAAGGACTATAAAATGTGACATATTGGTAACATTAGAATTGACTCACTTAGAATGCATCAAAGGTCAACATTATAGGCTGACTAATGTTAGCAATAGTATTAAATAAATATAATAATTGAACCTTATACTTAAAAACAATTTAAATGAGTACTAAAACACTTTAAATTGTGTGTTTTAGTTAGCAAAGACTCAGGGAAGGAGAAAGAACCACTGAGTCAAGGCCAAGAGCCTATTCATCAAAGGTTTGTGCACAATAGTTATTTCTTTTGAATTTTCAATTGAAATAAATTATGACAAATTGCATGTTATTGCTTAAATTATGGAAAAATTTGTTTGAATGAAATTTAATGGATACTTATTGCTTGAAAAATATTGCAAATGGTTTGAAACCACAGCTATCATGTATATCTAATTGAATTCCTCGTTAGCTTGTCTAGTGGGACAAATTGGCTTTCAATTCCATCTCTGGCTACAGTGTTGAGGTGTGTGTCAGTTGAGGAAGAATAGGATGAGTACTCATTTATTTGCCAGCTAGCTACGTTATTCCTCATTAGCCATTGGCTTTTGGGATGAATTGGGCTTTGGAATCATGATTAAGTTGTGTGTGTGATTTATTGATATTCATTGAGAGATTGTGAAATGGAGTTTAATTCTTTATGACATTCTCTGTCTTTTGAATTTAACTATGATTTTAAATATCCACAGTTTATATGATTTATGATTTATGGTTTTAAATTGCATTTTCTTAATGTTGTGCACCATTGAGATGTTGGCTCAGCAATAGCTTTTTCATTGCTGTCGCAGGTAGACAGACAGATAAAGTAGCAGAGTAGGCTACTTGTGCTATATTTTGGGATTCTGCCAGGTGTATTGAGTATACCACCTTTTTGTAATTTTTGTTATAATGTATGTACACTGTATGTATATATTGTACTTGGTCTTGAGCAGTTGTAAACTAAAGTTGTAATATATTTCTCTTATCTCAGCTTTTGAATTACTTAGTCATTTTGTAGTCTATCTTTGGAAATACTGAAAATTGATGTTGAATTGAGTTTGACAAATGTTAAGAAAATTGATTTGTGTTGAGCCATATTGGAGTTTGGGATTGAACAAATATATTGGAAGTGCTTTTTACAGGTTTTTGAAGAACTGTTTTATTCAAAATATAGATGGCACTCTGCTAAAATTTTTATAGAAATTACTGATATTCAGATTCGTTATTTGATTTCACTTCAGTTAAAAAAATTTTTTTTTAACACCTGTCAAAAGTGTTCACCACTATAAAAAAAAAATTAAGAAAAGGTTTAAAATCCCTTATAGTGTATTTAATGGGTTATCAGTAGACGAAGTTTGGTAATTCATTAGGTATACTACGGGATCATGTTATGCCTTACGGAGGGGTAAGGTGTGACAGAGGTGATGATAAATGGAATTTATGAGTGAATAAAAAGAAGACAAAGGAAATAACTACGGGCTAAGATAACCTATTTTGAGATTTAGTGTGACTGGATATGAAAAGAACTTAAAAAGAAAACTTGAGAAAACAAACCAAGGATATTCAACAAAGTGACAGTGTGGATGCTTACCTGTGGAAAGTTAGGGAGGCAGGTGAGCCAATTCCGATATCCACAAATCTTGGAAAGCTGAGAGTAGACGGCCAAAGAGCTTGAGCTTACCCAAGGTAATAGGCATAAAGCGAAATGAGGTTAAGCTTGGAAGGCAATGCACAGATACTAAAGTGATGAGAATGAGGCGGAGTGAAGATGGGTTCACAGGGTAGTGCACATGTATTGAAAATGAAAATCACAGGACTTGGAGCATTTTGAAATGAAATACATCAGAAAACTAGTTTCTAAAGTTTCTCAACACTTTGAAAGCTCCAAATGACAAGCAGTAAGACTGAATCAAAGTCCATAGTCTTTCCACGATAATCACCACCTTCTCTTCTACAGTATTACATGCAGGTATTTATATGGAATGGGTGTTCAAAATAAAGGGTCGGGATCTTATAAGGGGGAGACGGAAGGCTTGGATTCAAAAGGACATAATCTGATGTTTGAGAATTAAAGAGAATCAAAATGGAGGGTTAGGATTCCATTCAGAATATATGTCCTTTCTTCCCTTAATCCAACGGTCAAGGGTCTTGCCTTATGAAATGGATCCAAAGGCTGGGAATAAAAGGGGCTAAATTTGTCATCTGCTTTTGATCTGAGGGCTCCAGATTCGTCCTTACAATTATAATCAACGGTGGAGATTGGGATGTATAGGGCTGCTTTAACCGTTTAGCGTCTGGCGACTAGGAGGGCGTCCTTGCAAATGAGATGTGTGGTGAGGATCTGATCATGCCTGTAATGCTTTAACTAACTCGAATCTAATGATGAAGGGAGTTAATTGAAAGTTCTGATCATAAGTTATTTAAACCCTCTGTGTTCTGAAAGAACAAAAGCGTGAAAAAAAAAAAAACACAAGTTTATACCATTGAATTCAAAAATTTTCACCTAGGGTCACATGCATCATGCAAGATTTATTTTTATCTATTTGATTTCAATGATAAACAACATATTAAAACTCTTTTAATATGTTTTTGGATCTGTATTTGCCATTTAAGATTTTAAAATTAATCAAATTAATTTTAGAACCCTAGATTAAATCAAGAACGATTACACTAACCTCTTGATGCACTGCAGCGTGTCTGCGCCTTTGAGATTCATCTTCAGGACACCAGATGTTGTCCCTCTATGTAACGGCCCGGCCCACTAGTGATATTGTCCGCTCTGAGCCGAAGCCCTCACGGTTTTAAAACGCGTCATTAGGGGTTAGGAACCTCCATCTTTTAAACCCAGCATCTCTCCCGTGTTTTGTCGATGTGGGATTTGCCTAGGGTGTTACACTCTAGCTTGTCCACACCAAGAACACCTATGGCAGCCCTTGAACAGCTTCTAAAGCTTTTTCTATTAATTAGAAATTCAAGTTCTGCCTTTTAAGAGATTAGAGATGTAAACAGGGCACTAGAAACAATTTCTAGTGTTCTTAATTGAAGAGATTGATGGCTAATCTCATTGAATTGATGAGATATGAAGAAGAATAGATGAAAAGCCTCAAAGTGGCGTGAAAAAGGAGAGGAGTGGCTGCTGGTTATTTTTTCTTTTCATAACAACACTTAAATAGCTAGGTTAACACATTAAACCCTTGCCACATGTCACCCTTTGATTAGCTCTAGGTTTAAGTGACCCAATCACATTGTGCTAAGTGTCAAACCTATATTTAATCTTGATTTTAATCATCTTACATGATTAAAAAACATTTGGTAAGGTTACGTGTCACCATCTCATAGTGCCACGTGTCACACTGTGAAATGACCAAAATGCCCCTGTGTCTTAATTTTGAGTTCTTAACCCAAAATAATTATTTTTCTTCTTCTAATTAATTTATATCAAATATAAATTAATTAATTAATCTCTATTAATTAATTTCTCATTAATTAAATTCATATTTAAACACTTTAAATATAAATTTAACTTATATTATACATCCAATAATCTAGATTTGGTTTCAAGTCATGCTAGGGACTTTGCAATTTAATTGTAAACCAAACCTATTTAATTAATCAATTAAACTCTTTAATTAATTAATTAAATCATATTTAAATAGGTGATAACTTGTGTATGTGTGTGACTTACCAGGCTCATCACTAATTGGCAATGAGACATGATATCAACTCTTAATATCATCAGAACTCTTTTTTACCATAAATGATTTCTCTAAATCATTTTACGAATCTCATAGACCATGGTTAATACCTAGCATAGCATGCCATGGCCACCCAATTAGTAATAAGGTTTACCTTAAATGAACCTATAATCATATGTTACCATACACTAGAATCTCTCTGTTACAAAATCCCAACTCAAGCTGGAGTCATGGTTTATGTCAAACTCCATTTGCTATGAATATTATGTTCTCTTTTAATTCCAGTTCTTGATTTAAAAAGATTTTCTCATCAGAAACTCTTTTATGAATAAATCTATCAGTCTTGGCCAGGAACTTGAAACATCAAGAACAATTAAATGAACATAGGATTTTATCTCTATTTACTTAGAGGAACAGATTTCATCTTGATCAACACCTACCTCCATATATAACTAGTAGGAGCCAACACATGCCCATATACCCATACATAGTACAAGTATGAAAGCAGTATCAAACTCAAACTACCTATATACAAGATAACTGTGCTATCTCAGGTGTAAAGATTATATGCACTGATATGATTTATGACAAAACATTGACAAGAGTAAACTCCATGTGCTTGTCATAAGTGTCACTAGTTTGGCCTACTTATCATTTATAAGTGCCTATCATGTTTGTTATATGGCATGAGACTCACCATTCCATCTTATTTATATCTCATATAAATAACTTGGGAACAAACATGAATACAATCTTTCTGGATAAGTCATGTCCTTATTATGAAGTATCCTCGATTGTGAACCTATTTATGATACTTTGTGCTAGAAATATTGTCACTCATATTCTTAACAACTTAAGAATAATATTTCTAACAAAATATCAATGGACCTTTTCTATTACACATAAATATATTATGTAAACGAAAAAGTGGAAATGCCTTTTATTAATAAAAATATGTACAAGATACCTACTAAATGATATGCTCTAGGGCATACTACTAAAAAATCTCCCACTAGCACTAGAGCCATTCATTAGAATATCTTAGACCTATCTTCTCAAGATGTCGGTCTAACTGAGTCTGTGACATAGGCTTAGTGAATGGATCAGCTAGATTTTCAGTTGATGCTATTTTCTGTATGGCTACATCGCCTCGCCCAACTATTTCTCTGATAAAGTGGTAGCGCCTTTCTATGTGTTTGGATTTCTGGTGAGACCTTGGTTCCTTAGCCTGTATGACTGCTCCATTATTGTCATAGTGTAGTGGAACTGCTGACTCAATGGAAGGAACTACTGTAAGTTCTGTCACGAACTTCTTTATCCAAATAGCTTCCTTTGCAGCATCTGATGCAGCAATATACTCAACCTCTGTAGTGGAATCTGCAGTCGTGCTCTGTTTTGAACTCTTCCAACTGACTGCACCTCCATTACAAATGAACACATATCTAGAGGTAGACTTTCTATCATTGATATCTGATTGGAAATCAGAATCAGTATAACCATCCAATTGCAAGTCTCCACCTCCATAAATCAAGAATAAATCCTTAGTTCTTCTCAAATACTTAAGGATATTCTTGTGACTATCGATGTTCCAAACCTGGATTGGATTGATACCTGCTAGTCAAACTAACAGTATATGCGATATCCGGCCTAGTACACAACATTGCATACATTAAACTTCCAATAGCCAAAGCATATGGAATCCTATCCATCTTATCTCTTTCTTCAGGTGTGTTTGGAGACATCTCTTTAGAAAGGTGGATACCATGTCTCACTGGTAACAATCCTTTATTGGAATCAAGCATGTTAAACCTCTTTAACACCTTTTCCAAGTATAGACTTTGAGATAAACCAATTATTCTTTTCGCTCTATCTCTATAGATGCGAATCCCAAGAATATAGGTTGCCTCCCCTAAGTCTTTCATGGAGAATGTATTTGACAACCATACCTTTATAGTCGTCAACATACCTGTGTCATTACCCATCAACAGTATGTCATCCACATATAAGACAAGGAAGGTGATAGCACTATCACTAACCTTTTTATATACACATGGCTCATCCTCATTTTTGATAAAACCAAAGGATTTAATGGCTTCATCAAAACGGATGTTCCAACTCCTCGAAGCTTGTTTCAACCCATAAATGGATCGCTTTAGCTTGCATACCTTGGAACCATCTTGGGATTCAAAACCCCTAGGTTGTTCCATGAAAATGTTTTCTTCAATGTATCCATTGAGAAAAGCTGTTTTGACATCCATCTGCCAAATCTCATAATCATAGTATGCAGCTATTGCTGATAAAATCCTAATTGATTTAAGCATGGCAACTGGCTAGAAAGTCTCCTCATAATCAATTCCTTGCTTTTGGCGAAACCCTTTCGCTACTAGCCTTGCCTTATAGGTCTCTACCTTTCCATCAGAACCAATTTCTTCTTGAATCCCATTTGTTCCTTATAGGTACAATACCTTCAGGTGGGTCAACAAGATCCCAAACTTGATTCTTATACATGGAATCAATCTCGGATTTCATAGCATCAATCCATTTTGAAGAGTCTATATCTGATATAGCTTCTTCATAAGTAAGTGGATCATCTCCATGATCTACTTCTTCATGAGTAGACAACTCTTGTTCTTCTTCATGAAGAAAACCATATCTCACTGGTGGGTGAGATACCCTGGTTGTTCTACGAGGAACAGCTGTAGATGTTTCATCAATGGGTATAGGTTGACTAGATGGATCTATATCCATCGATGCATTGGTTGGTCAGAATTCTCTAATTCTAACTCTATTTGCCTTCCTTTGCCTCCTTCTTGAACAAACTGTTGTTCAAGAAATGTGGCATCTCTACTTATCACAACCTTTTGTGAAGTACGCAAATAAAAATAATATCCAAAACTATCTTTTGGATATCCAACAAATCGACCTTTTTCTGATCTGGTCTCCAATTTATCAGTGTTCAGCTTTTTGATATAAGCTGGACAACCCCAAATTTTAACATGCTTAAGACTTAGTTTTCTTCCATGCCATATCTCATAAGGTGTGGAAGAAACTAATTTTGATGGAATCCTATTCAGAATATACAAAGCTGATTCTAATGCAAATCCCCAAAAGAAGATTGGCATATTAGTATAGCTCATCATACTACGTACCATATCCAATAGGGTACGATTTCTCCTTTCAGATACACCATTCAGTTGTGGCGTTCCTGGAGGAGTCAGCTAAGAAACAATGTCATGCTCTCTCAAGTATTCATCAAATTCAGTACTTAAATATTCACCTCCACGATCTGATCGAAGAGCTTTAATACTCTTTCCTGTTTGATTTTCTACTTCAGATTTAAATTCTTTGAACTTTTCAAAAGATTCATGTTTGTATTTCATCAAATACAAATACCCAAACCTTGATTTATCATCAGTAAAGGTAATAAAATAATGAAAACCCCCTCTAGCCATTTCTTTAAATGGACCACATACATCACTATGTATTAGCTCCAAAATATTTTCAGCTCTTAGCCCTTGTCCAACAAAGGGTGATCTAGTCATTTGCCACGAAGGCAAGATTCACAAGTTGGAGTAGGCTCAGAGCCCAATGAGGATAGAATCCCCATTTTCTCCAGTTTTGCAATCCTATCTTCTACAACATGACATAACCTTAAGTGCCAAATATATTTTGAACTTGAGTTGGTTTTCACCATGGCATTGCATTCTTTTAGATCACTTCCATTCAATTTGTGTTTGTCATTATTATCCAAATAATAAAGACCATCATTCATATAACCCGAACCAACATATTTATTTCCAAAATAAATATTGCAAACATCATCTGTGAACTAAAATTCATAGCCATTTCTAGTCAAACTAGATATAGAAATGATGTTCTTAAAAGCATCAGGTACATATAAAATATTATCTAAACACAAAACATGTCCAAACATGTAAAAAGATTTAGATCCTATGGCTAAAGCTTCAACAGTTGAGCCATTGCCAATTCGGACTCTAATATCTTGAGAATGCAAGCTGCTACTATTTGCTAGTTCCCGCATATCATTAGAAATGTGAGAACTGGCACCAGTATCTAAAACCCAAGATGTAGATGAACTATGAGTATCATCAGAATCTAAATAACAAGATATGGACATACCTTCCGAAGGTGTATCCTTCTTGTCCTTCAGAGAAGCAAGATACTCTGGGCAGTTCCTTTTCCAGTGCCCATCCTTTTGTCAGTGAAAACACTTTCCTTTGCCTCCATCAGCTTTAGTCTTCCTTTTCTGTTTAGCTATTTTCTTGGAAGGACCAGGAATCTGAGGTTTCTTTTTCTTATTGCCGTTCTTGTTGTTGGACTTTCCAGCAGAAGAAGATGCAACCAAAGCTACCTCTTTTCCTTTATTGCCCGGCATATTCTTTTGGGCAATAACCAGCATGTTGAGTAAACCAGCTAAGGTGCATTCCTGTTGAGTCATATGGAAATTTGTCACAAAATTCCCAAAAGACTCAGGAAGGGACTGAAGGATCAAATCCGTCTGTAGTTGGAAAACCATGTTGAAGTCAAGATGTTCCAATTGCTCAATCAGCCGAATCATCTTGTGGACATGATCCCCAACATTCTGTCCCTCAGACATCCTCATATGGAATAGCTATCTAGATATCTCATACCTAGCATTCCTGCTGTGCTCACCATACAACTCTTGTAGGTGAAGGAGGATCTCACTCGCACTCTGCATGTTCTCATGTTGCTTCTGTAACTCATTACTCATGGAAGCAAGCATGTAACACTTAGCTCTCATATCATGCTCCTTCCACTTATCCAAAGTTTCATGTTCCTCTTGTGTGGCCTCTGGAGGTAAGGGACCAGGAACATTTGAATCTAGAACATATCCTGTATGTTCAAGATTTCAGGACAAGTTTCAAATTTCTTAGCCAATCGCATGATTAGGTCTGTCACAACCTATTGTGATCAAGTATGCTTGCAAGGATATTGGATGGTGGTGGTTGTTTTGTGCTCATTTTTATTAGAAAATTAACTACAGAAAATAACCAGATTAATTAGTAAATGTATCATGTAATTAACCAAAATGATTATGGTCTTTTAATCACATTGGTCCTCCCACTAACTTAGCGAATCCTACACTTCCAAAGTAGAAAACGGAAATCCTAGTTGGATGGATTTCTAGTGGGTGATTTAATTCTTATAATTCTATTGATCATCCTCAGGTACATCCATTATTGGAATTACAATAAACTATAAGTTAGCAACTCCTTGCCCATCACATCTCATGTGAGGTTCAATCCTTTACCTAGTCCCTAATGCTCAAAATCTCAGGTACATCCATTATTGACTTATCTTGTATTAGTTAAGTTGATCCCATTAAGCTAGTAATTATGTAAATAATTTTAATGTCCTCAGGTACATCCAATATTGGCCACTAAACCATTTACATATTTACAACATCTCATGCTTAACAATTATTATGACATAAAATATGAATAAACGGAGGGCATTTTGGTCATTTCATCTTCAGAGATGATTTTTGGCCAACTTGACCAGTTAAGTAAATAATTATTATGACATAAAATATGAATAAATATTGCTCAAAATTTAATTGAAAATGAGTAGAAAAGAAAAGAAAAGAAAAGAAAAATGAAGAAAATTGGAATTATGACATAGGATGATGTCATTTAAAGTCTACCCACCAATCACCATTCAAAAAATTCATTTAAAACACATAAAAGGGGATGAAAAATAAAAGCTAAATCTGCCATCTTCTTCCTTCTACCATCTAGGTAAAACCCATTCCCATTTCTCTCCATTGATTTCTTCCATTAAAGCTCCAAATCCCACCTAATTTCACCCTAAAACACATAACTACCTTCACTAAAAATTATTCTTACATCTTGGGAAGGTGTTTAGAAGCCAAGAAAACCAAAGAAAGTGAAGGAAAATTGAAGATTGGGTGAGGGAAAATTCTGCTCACCAGGTTAGTGCATAAACTAGTTTCCTTCCTTCTTCTTTAGTTAAAATTTAGTTGAATTATGATGAGCTTACATGAATATTTATGGAATTGAGGTATATATGAAGGCATGGAAAATTTGGTCAGCCTTGATGGTATGGGATTTTCATGGTTTTGATGGTTAGAATACAATTAAATTTGTATATTAAAGTCAATTGATGTGTATATATATAAAGTAGAGTTGAAATTTGATGAGTTTGTAAGAGATGGAAATTATGACCAATTAGGGTTTGTGGCAAATTTGGGTTTTTCTCAAGTGTTGGTGAATGGAAGTCCTAATGGTCAATTAGTGACCATTTGGCTGTGTTTGATGAGGAATTAAAGTGAATTGTGGCTTTGGATTTGAGGTTGGGTATGCTGCCTCATAAGGCCTGTAGGGCTAGATGTGAGTCCAAAAAGTTTTGATAGCTGTAACTTGAGAGGTGTAGGTTCAAATGGTGCAAGGCTAATTGGACATGAAACTAGACACATAATGACACAACTTTGATGAAGAAACCTTGCCCAGAAAACAAACTTAGAATACCTTAAAAATTGACCAAATCCGGGTAACCAACCTGCTGGTCCTGGAAATTGACCAAATGAATAATGTTTGTTCATTTGGCTATAACTCAGTGTAGAAATATCAAAATGACCTGAATCTTGTATAAATGGAAAGTTAGACAATTTAGAACAACTTTCATGAAGAACACAAACTCAAAATTCTGAACTTAACCAATTTAAATTGCTAGTCCAAGTTAGGACACCAAATCTGGCAGAACCAAATTTGCCTAGAAAATCTAGGTAAGGAGCAATCTGGCCAGTTATGGTAAATTGACTATAACTTGAGATACAAAACTCCAAATGGAGTGATTCAAAAAGGAAATTAAAGAGGACACATAAAGGAACAACTTTGATGAAAAAATTTTATCAAGTTTCCACTGTAACAATGACCAATAGAATAGTAAACTTAAGGTATGAAATCTGAAAATTTTGAATAACATAAAATAAGCTTTGAAATGGCATTGGAAATCAATGCAAACAAAAATAAAATGCAAGATGTGGTATCTTGGTGAACTTAGGCTTAACAAATCTATTACGAGTTAAAAAGTCAACTTCTGTGTAGGAAAGGCCAAGTGAATAGTAATAACCAAAATTAATGGAGCGAAAGGTACCCCACTTAAATGATTTAATGAATGTTTAAATTATGTAAATGTGCAGATGAGGGTTGTATTCTCATCACAAGTAGAACTTAGGGGATATTGTTAATTTAATTTAAAATGTGATTTATAAATGACTATAAATGAAATATTAAAGGTATAAAGGATGTGCAAATAATATTTGAGACTTAGGTTTCTTTCATGAATACAAATAAAAATACTTGAATCTAGGTACATATAAATGAAAATGCTTGAACTTAGGCACTTGTAAATTAGTGTAATAAATTAGCTAAATGATAAATAGACAGTGAGGTTGATATCCATGAAATGTTCATAGATTATTTGATAATTTATATATAAATAGTGTAATGAATAAATGAATATGTTAATGTATGAATGAGATATTAGTTCTCATTATTCTAGAAAGGAAAAGTATTTTTGTAACACTCCTATATTCGATAGTGCGTTCTACTATTCCGGTGACCAGTGTTTGTCTGAACAGCTAGAATGCTTGGAATTATATTTAAATATTAGTGAGGAGACATAAAATAATGAAATACAATAGAGAAAAATATAAGAAAAACAAAGGAAAAATAAGAGCAATGAAATGTGATTAAGTTAAACAAGCCAAAAATAGTAGCGATGGGTAACCGCACTAGGAAGTTGCGGCGAGGACCGTTGACTAGCCCTAGACCGTGGGGAACCCTGAGAAATATTTTTAAGACTTAAATAAACATCTATTCGATTATAAATGACATTGTAAATGTCAAAGAAAAATTAATTAATTAGTACAAAGAAAAATGAAAAATCAAGAAACTGACAAAAATCGGTATTACCGAAAAATTGGGAATACAAACCGAATAGGGACATTTTGGTCAATTGACACCCTAAGTTTCCTTTTGACCTAAATTTTCATTAAAAATAATTGATATTACACTTTGAAAATGTCATGAAAAATAAAAAAATGAGGTACATAATGTAAATAAAGAAAGAATGGTGGTAAAATTGTAATTTAGGAAACTTTGGATAATTAATTCTTTAATCCAAGTTAGTGCTCCACTAACTCATAATTCGGGACACCTTTATAAGCCATTTGGGACAGAAAATGCCATCATCTTGAACCTCCTCTCATCCAGCTGAATTGATCCACCATGAAAACTCCATTGCCGCACCATTTTCCAAGCTTCATGCACCTCCATTCAAGCCCTCCTCCTTTCCACTAGTTTTCTTCATTAATCTTTGCCTACTTAACTTGGGGAAGCTATTGGGAGCAAGAAAGGAGAATTTTGGTGAAGTTTTGAGAAAGCACACAAGAGGTAAGTGTCCATTTTCTTCCATTACTTAATTAAAACTTGTGTTGAGGTTGTGGGTAGTATTTTGGTTGAAAAATTGAAAGAATTACTTGAGTAATTGTTGGGTGTTCCATTTCGGAAGCCATGGAAGTTCAAAATGTTTAGCTTGTTTTTTCATGTAAATGGTGATTAATGTGTTGATTTAAGTGCTTATATGTATAGGAGTGATTTACCATATATATAGTTTGAATTGTAAGTTTGAAAGGTTAAAATGGAAGCTTGATGTATATGTGTAACTTGGGCAGCCTCATGGTGAAGATTGGAAGTGTTTAATTTTATGAAAAGTTTGCTAAATTATGGTACTAAAAGTGGTAGCGTATGTACATGATTTAGTAGAGAATATATATGTAATTTGATGATGGAAGTTATATGTAATGGTTAGGAGTATTATGTGGATATATTATTTAGAATTGGATATTGTGAAATGGAAGAGTAATTGGTGCATTGTCAATTGAATATATTCTACCCAAAGAGACTATAATGCAAAGTGATGAATGGTTGTGGTATGATACAAATGCAAAATTGGGTTGGGAAGTGAAGTATAGTTAGTTGAATGTGTGATTGGTTGATGCTTCAAAAATATGTTAAGGGCAGTATGTGTTTGAAGTTATAAATGGAATTGTGTGACTCCAATTAGTATGAGGCCAATTGGAGGTGAAACTAAGCATAAAATGTGCCAACTTTCATGTTGGAAGCCTACTTAAATTCTGTCCAGAAAGTGACATGAAAATTGACCAAATCCGTATTGGTGACATTGCAAACCTAAAAATTGACCATTTGAACAGTCGTCAGTATTTTGGCCATAACTCACTCAAAACAAGTCCAAATGACGTCAAATTTATATGGTTGGAATGCTTAGACATAGGGCTATAATTTTGGTTCAGACCACCAAACCCAGAAATGACCATAAGCAAGTCAAAATGCTTGCACAAGTTCAGGTATAAAAACTGCCAGAATCGGAAATGACCAAAAAGTGACCTAAGTTTGCCATTTTAGTGCAACCTGTCTAGCATTGGTAAAATGACCATAACTTGGTCTAGAAAACTCCAAATGACCTAAAATTTATGGCAAAAGTTCAATAAGGCATAGACCTACAAGTTTTTAATTCTGACCAGAACCCAAAAATTGAGGGAACTAGGTCATCTGGCTAGGTCAAAATAGCATACCAAAATCTGATAAATTACAATACACTTGAAAATGAAATTGGTAACATATACTAACACTAAAGGACTATAAAATGTGACATATTGGTAACATTAGAATTGACTCACTTAGAGTGCATCAAAGGTCAACATTATAGGTTGACTAATAAAAGCAATAGTATTAAATAAATTTAATAATTGAACCTTATTGTTAGAAACAATTTAAAAGAGTACTGAAAAACTTTAAATTGTGTGTTTCAGTTAGCAAAGACTCAGGGAAGGAGAGAGAACCACTGAGTCAAGGCCAAGAGGCTATTCATCAGAGGTTTGTGCACAATAATTATTTCTTTTGAATTTTCAATTGAAATAAATTATGACAATTTGTATGTTATTGCTTAAATTGTGGAAAATTTGTTTGAATGGAATTTGATGGATACTTATTGCTTCAAAAATATTGCAAATGGTTTGAAACCACAACTATCATGTATATTTGATTGAATTCCTCACTAGCTTGTTTAGTGGGACAGATTGGCTTTGAATTACCTCTTTGGCTGCAGTGTTGAGGTGTGCGTCAGTTGAGGATGAATAGGATGAGTACTCATATAATTGCTAGCTAGCTATGTTATTCCTCATTAGCCATTGGCTTTTGGGATGAATTAGAATTTGGAAACATGATTAAGCTATGTGTGTTACTTATTGATATTCATTGAGACATTGTGAAATGGAATTTAATTCTTTATGACATTCTCTGTCTTTTGAATTTAACTATGATTTTAAATATCCACAGTTTATTGGATTTACGGTTTATGGTTTTAAATTTCATTTTCTTAATGTTGTGCACCACTGAGACACTGGCTAAGTAATAGCTTTTTCATTGCTATCGCAGGTAGAGAGACAGACAGAGCAGCAGAGTGGGCTGTTTGTGCTATATTTTGGGATTCTGCCAGGTATATTGAGTATACCACCTTTTTGTAATTTTTATTGTAATGTATGTGCACTGTATGTATATATTGTACTTGGTCTTGAATAGTTATAAACTAAAGTTATAAATTATTTTGGCTTGTAAAAATGTTGTAATATATTTCTCTTATATCAGCTTTTGGAACTACTAGAAATTGATGTAGAATTGAGTTTGACAAATGTTGAGAAAATTGATTTGTGTTGAGCAAGTTTTTAAATTCTGTTTTGACCTGTAATTTGAATATTCTTTCTTCATAGTACAACTGCTCAATGTCATGGTTTGATACATACAGTACATTATATTATAAATATGCACTAACGGAAAGAAATCTCCTTGTGTTATTTGTTCAGGAGGTATAATATCCTCTAATTGATTATGGAAGAAGGGGACCATACAGTCGATCAATCAGTAGAGGCTGAAGTACAAGGGGAAGCCCCAGTCCTCCAAAATGTGAGTGGATAAGCCACACCAGTCCCCTCAGTACCGCAGTTCCCTACTCAATTTGCACAGCAGATGGCTGTAACGTTCCAACAAATGGCTGGTAACATGCCTACTCAAGCCCCACTGCAGACACCAGTGGTACAACCATAGCCTTCAACTAGGCAGTATGACAAACTAATTAAATATGCGGCTACTGAGTTCAAGGGGACAATAGATCCACTAGAGGCAGAATAATGGTTAGAGAGAATGGATAGGGTGTTCAAGAAACTGCACTGCATAGAAGAGCTAAGATTTGAGTAATAAGTGTCACTACTGTAGGGGGATGCATATGAGTGGTGGAGAACCATTCCCCATAGTTTGGTGGAACCTCTAGTGCTAACCTAGGATGACTTTCTTCGAGAGTTAAGACAAAAATATATCCCAGATGCCTATATGAACCAGAAGCTATAGGAGTTCTTAAGTCTAAAACAGGGAAGTAGATCAGTGGTAGAATATGAAAGGGAGTTTTCATCAGAGCCACTATGCAGGATGTCTCCTTTCTACCAGCAGAGAAATATGTAAGACGTTTGAAACTAGCTTGAAGCCCAGTCTCAGACTACAAGTGGTCGGATTCAAACATAATAACTTCTCTAAGTTCATTTCTCAAGCACTTGAAATAGAAAGAATTGAGTAAGAAGCGGCCCCAAAGAAAAAGAAATCAGAGAAGACAAAAAAAGAGAAAGAGGGGAAATCAGTAGATCAGAGTTCTAGTGGTCCTCCTGGAAAGAGAAAGAACTTTGAGGGGCACAACAAGGGTGGTAAAAAGTCTGGTAGGGGAAGATTTTCAGGACAGAAACCTCCTCTATCTAGTCAACAGGCTACCAGAAGTTCCTACCCACCTCGTCCATGTGAAACTTATGGTAGAAATCATGGTGGGGTATGCTAACAAGCCATAGGAGCCTGTTATAACTATAGAGGCACAGGACACTTTGCTAAAGACTGCACTAATGCCCATAGAGTTGGGCCACCTCCTATTACTGCAGAAAGGTCAGTTCAGAATCCTGCCACCAGAGGTTCACAACCACCTAGCAGAGGCAGAGGCAGGGGTAGAGGTAGTCCATCAGACAGCCAAGGCACAGTAAATCAGTCAGAGCAAGGCAGTGCTTTAGCCAAAGTCTACATAATGAGACAGAGGGAAGAAGCTGAGACATCTGATATCATGGCTGGTACCTTCTCAACTTTTAATCAAGATGTATTTGTGTTATTTGATCCAAGTTCTACCCACTCCTATGTGAGTGCTCGCATCACTGATTGTATTGTTGTTCCGTGTACAAAAATGGACTTTGAGATGCTAGTAACAAGTCCACTAAAATAGGAGGTCAGGGTCAATAGAATGTACAGGGATTGTCCTTTGGTGATCCAAGGACATACTTTTCTGTCTGATCTCATTGAAATGCCCTTCAGAGATTATGATATCATCTTAGGCATGGATTGGTTAGCCAAGCATCACACCATGATTGACTATAGACTGAAGATAGTCACTTTCGGTCTCCCTTAGTACAGTGATGTGGTAATACACGGGGAGAGGCAGCTATTACCATCAAACATCATTTCAGCTGCACTCACAAGAAAAATGATTAGAAAGGGGTGTGAAGCATGCTTGGCACATGTGATAGACACCCAAGTGGGGAGTTCAGTATTGAGGGACATCCCTACAGTATATGACTTTCCATATGTGTTTCTTGATGAATTGCTAGGATTACCTCTAGAAAGAGAAGTACGGTTTGACATTAATGTTATGCCAGGTGTGGATCCAATCTCCATAATACCGTATAGAATGGCACCAGCAAAATTGAAGGAGTTGAAGGTACAGTTGCAAGAACTACTTGAAAAGGGCTTCATCCACCCTAGTGTGTCACCTTAGGGAGCGCCAGTATTGTTTGTTAAGAAAAAAAATGGAACTCTCCACTTATGTATTGACTACCGACAGTTGAATAAGGTAACAATAAAGAACAGATATCTATTGCCTCGTATTGATGATCTATTTGATCAATTGAAGGGTGCAGCTGTGTTCTCCAAAATTGATTTGCAATCTGGCTATTATTAGTTGAAATTGTAAGAGCAGAGTATTCCAAAAACTACTTTCAGAACTTGATATGGTCACTATGAGTTTCTAGTAATGCCATTCGGGTTAACTAATGCTCCAGCTGCTTTTATAGATCTGATGAACACTATCTTCAGACCATATCTCGACCAGTTTATGGTGGTGTTTATTGATGATATTTTGATATATTCAAGGAATGCAGAGGAGCATGATAGACTTCTGCAAATTATACTACAGACCTTAAGGGAGAAACAGCTATATGCCAAATTGTCGAAGTGTGAATTTTGGCTGAAAGAAATCTCTTTCATGGGACATGTTGTGTCAGCTGAAGGGATCAAGGTAGATTCCAGCAAGGTAGAAGCTATCCTTAATTGGAAGCCACCCAAGAATATCATTGAAATTCACAATTTTCTAGGTTTAGCTGAATACTACCGCCGATTTATGAAAGGGTTTTCTGTGTTGGCTTCTCCACTGACCAAGCTGCTTTGGAAAAAAGTAAAATTTCAATGGACGGATAAATGCCAGCAGAGTTTTGATGAGTTGAAGAGGTGCTTGACTGAAGCTTCAGTCCTTAATTTACCTACATCGGGTAAAGAATACACAGTTTATAGTGATGATTCTCATAATGGGTTAGGCTGTGTACTGATGCAAGATCGGAATGTCATTGCTTATGCATCACATTAGCTGAAATTGCACGAAAGGAACTATCCAACACATGACTTAGAGCTAGCAGCTATTATTTTTGCTCTTAAAATCTAGAGACACTACTTGTATGGGGACAAATGCTACAAGTCTCAGAGTTTCTCCTTTGTCTATGGTACATGAGTTGAAAGCACAACATTCCAGTTTAGAGATTGATGATGAGGGACAGACAGTAGTTGCATGGCATGTACAGCAAATATTGATTGATCAGATTAGATTAGCTGCTCAGAATGATGAAAAATATCAAAAGCTATTGAAAGAAGTCCAGCAGGGTAAGAAACCTGAATTTTCGGTGAGAGATGATGGTTTACTACAACATCAAGGCAGAATGTGCATTCCTAATGATGTGAAATTGAGATAGATCATTATGAAGGAAGCACATGAGTCTCCTTTTGCTATGCACCCTGGTGGCACTAAAATGTACAAGGGGCTAAAAGAGCATTACTGGTGGATGGGTATAAAAAGGGATGTAGGTGATTTTGTCTCTAAATGCCTAACTTGTCAGCAAGTGAAGGCAGAACATCAAGTACCAACTGGTTTGTTACATCCATCGCCAGTACCAGAGTGGAAATGGGAATGGATAACTATGGATTTTGTTATGGGACTTCCGAGGACACAAATAGTCATGATACATTATGGGTTATAGTTAATAGACTGACCAAGTCTGCTCACTTTCTGCCAGTTCGGATGGACTATAGCCTAGAAAGATTAGCCAGATTGTATATAGATGAGATTATAAGATTGCATGGAGTGCCAGTATCGATTGTATCTGACAAAGATCCTAGGTTCACTTCTAGATTCTGGGGTAGTCTTCAGAGAGCCCTAGGAACTAGATTGAACTTTAGCATGGCATTCCACCCACAGACAGATGGCCAGTCTGATAGGGTAATTCAGATATTGGATGATATGCTAAGGGCTTGTGTGATTGAGTTTGAAGGTAGTTGGGATACACACTTGCCTTTGATTGAGTTTGCTTATAACAACAGCTACCAATCAAGCATTGGGATGCTTCCATATGAAGCTTTGTATGGCAAAAAGTGCATAACTCCCCTACGTAGGGATTAAGTAGGTGAATGAAAGATGATTGGCCTAGAAATTGTTCAGCAGACAGAGGAAAAGATCATATTGATCAGAGACCGACTCAAGGCTGCATTAGACCGTCAGAAGTCCTATATTGATCTAAAGAGAAGAGATATTGAATATACGGTGTGTGATAAGGTATTCCTCAAAGTTTCTCCTTAGAAGAGGATTATGAGATTTGGTAGAAAGGGGAAACTAAGTCCTCCCTTTATCGGACCATATGAGGTTCTGGAAAGAGTGGGTACTTTGGCATATCAGTTGGCATTACCCTCAGAGCTAGAAAGGATACACAGTGTCTTCCATGTGTCCATGTTAAGGAGATACAGATCTGACCCATCTCATGTTCTATCAGTTGAAGAGACTGAGGTAAATCCAAACCTTTCATATGAAGAAGAACCCGTAGAAATTTTGGCATATGAGGTAAAGTAGCTAAGGAACAAGCAGATAGCTCTAGTTAAAGTGTTGTGGAACCATCATTCAGGCCAGAAAGCTACTTGGGAATGTGAAGAGGACATGAGGAGACAGCACCCACAGCTATTCAGAAACTGATGCTAGGTAAAATTTCGAGACGAAATTTATTTTAAGGTGGGGAGAATTGTAACACCCCAATATTCGATAGTGCATTCTACTATTACGGTGACCAATGTCTGTCCGGACAGCTAGAATGCCTGGAATTATATTTAAATATTAGTGAGGAGATATAAAATAATGAAATACAATAGAGGAAAATACAAGAAAAATAAAGGAAAAATAAGAGCAATGAAATGTGATTAAGTTAAACGAGTCAAAAACCGTAGCGATGGGTAACCGCACTGGAAAGTTGCGGCGAGGACCGTTGACTAGCCCTGGACTGTGGGGAACCCTGGAAATTATTTTTAAGGCTTAAATAAACATTTATTGAAGTATAAATGACATTGGAAATGTCAAATAAAAATTAATTAATTAGTGCAAAGAAAAATAAAAAAATCAAAAAATCGATAAAAATTAGTGTTAACGAAAAATCGGGAATACAAACAAATAGGGGCATTTTGGTCAATTGACACCCCGAGTTGCCTTTTGACCTAAATATCCATTAAAAATAAGTGATATTACACTTTGAAAATGTCATGAAAAATAAAAAATGAGGTATATAATGTAAATAAAGAAAGAATGGTGGTAAAATTATAATTTAGGAAACTTTGGATAATTAATTCTTTAATCCAAGTTAGTGCTCCACCAACTCATAATTCGGGATACCTTTATAAGCCATTTGGGACAGAAAATGCCATCATCTTGAAACTCCTCTCATCCAGCTGAATTGATCCACCATGAAAACTCCATTGCCGCACCATTTTCCAAGCTTCATGTACCTCCATTCAAGCCCTCCTCCTTTCCACTAGTTTTCTTCATTAATCTTTGCCTACTTAACTTGGGGAAGCTATTGGGAGCAAGAAAGGAGAATTTTGGTGAAGTTTTGAGAAAGCACACAAGAGTTAAGTGTCCATTTTCTTCCATTACTTAATTAAAACTTGTATTGAGGTTGTGGGTAGTATTTTGGTTGAAAAATTGAAAGAATTACTTGAGTAATTATTGGGTGTTCCATTTCAGCAACCATGGAAGTTCAAAATGTTTAGCTTGTTTTTACATGTAAATGCTGATTGAGGTATTGATTTAAGTGCTTATATGTATAGGAGTGATTTACCGTGTATATAGTTTGAATTGTAAGTTTGAAAAGTTAAAATGGAAACTTGATGTATATGTGTAACTTAGGCAGCCTCATGGTGAAGATTGGAAGTGTTTAATTTCATGAAAAGTTTGTTAAATTATGGTACTAAAAGTGGCAGCACATGTACATGATTTAGTAGAGAATATATATGTAATTTGATGATGGAAGTTATATGTAATGGTTAGGAGTATTATGTGGATATATTGTTTAGAATTGGATATTGTGAAATTGAAGTGTAATTGGTACATTGTCAATTGGTTATATTCTGCCCAAAGAGACTATAATGTAAAGTGATGAATGGTTGTGGCATGATACAAATGCAGAATTGGGTTGGGAAGTGAAGTATAGTTAGTTGAATGTGTGATTGGTTGATGCTTCAAAAATGTGTTAAGGGCAGTATGTGTTTTAAGCTATAAATGGAATTGTATGACTCCAATTGGTATGAGGCCAATTGAAGGTGAAACTAGGCACAAAATGTGCCAACTTTCATGTTGGAAGCCTACCTAAATTCTGTCCAGAAAGTGACATGAAAATTGACCAAATCCGGATTGATGACATTACAAACCTGAAAATTGACCATTTGAACAGCAGTTAGTATTTTTGCCATAACTCACTGAAAACAGGTCCAAATGACCTGATATTTATATGGTTGGAAAGCTTAGACATAGGGCTACAATTTTGGTTAAGACCACCGAACCTAGAAATGACCATAAGCAAGTTAAACTGCTTGCACATATTTGGGTATAAAAACTGCCAGAATCAGAAATGACCTAAAAATGACCTAAGTTTGCCATTTTAGTGCAACCTGTCCAGTATTGGTAAAATGATCATAACTTGGTCTAGTAAACTCCAAATGACCTAAAATTTGTGGCAAAAGTTCAATAATACATAGACCTACAAGTTTTTAATTCTGACCAATACCCAAAAACTGAGGGAACTAGGTCATCCGATTAGGTTAAAATAGCATACCAAAATCCGATAAATTGTAATAAAATGCAATACACTGGAAAATGAAATTGGTAACATATACTAACACTAAAGGGCTATAAAATGTGACATATTGGTAACATTAGAATTGACTCACTTAGAGTGCATCAAAGGTTAACATTATAGGTTGACTAATGAAAGCAACAGTATTAAATAAATTTAATAATTGAACCTTGTTATTAGAAATAATTTAAAAGAGTACTGAAACACCTTAAATTGTGTGTTTCAGTTAGCAAAGACTCAAGGAAAGAGAAAGAACCACTGTGTCAAAGCCAAGAGGCTATTTATCAGAGGTTTGTGAACAACTTTAATTGAAATGAATTATGACAATTTGTATGTTATTGCTTAAATTGTGGAAAAATTGTTTGAATGGATTTTGATGGATACTTATTGCTTGAAAAATATTGCAAATGGTTTGAAACCACAGCTATCATGTATATTTGATTGAATTCCTCGCTAGCTTGTTTAGTGAGATGAATTGGCTTTGAACTCCCTCTCTGGCTGCAATGTTGAGGTATGTGTCAGTTGAGGATGAATAGGATGAGTACTCATATAATTGCTAGCTAGCTATGTTATTCCTCATTAGCCATTGGCTTTTGGGACGAATTGGACTTTGGAAACATGATTAAGCTGTGTGTGTGATTTATTGATATTCATTGAGACATTGTGAAATGGAATTTAATTCTTTATGACATTCTCTGTCTTTTGAATTTAACTATGATTTTAAGTATCCACAGTTTATATGATTTATGATTTAAAATTGCATTTTCTTAATGTTGTGCACCACCAAGACATTGGCTCAGCGATAGCTTTTTTATTATTGTCGCAGGTAGATAGACAGACAGAACAGCAGAGTTGGCTGCTTGTGCTATATTTTGGGATTCTGCTGGGTATATTGAGTATACCACCTTTTTGTAATTTTTGTTGTAATGTATGTGCACTGTATGTATATATTGTGCTTGGTCTTGAGCAGTTGTAAACTAAAGTTATAAATTATTTTGGTCTATAAAAATGTTGTAATATATTCCTCATATCTCAGCTTTTGGAACTACTAGAAATTGCTGTTGAATTGAGTTTGACAAATGTTGAGAAAATTGATTTGTGTTGAGCCATATTAGAGTTTGGGATTGAATAAGTTTATTGAAAGTGCTTTTTTACCGGTTTTTGAAGAACTGTTTTATTCAAAATATAGATAGCACTCTGTCAAAATTTTTACAGAAATTATTGATACGTCAGATGTGTTATTTGGTTTCACTTCAGTTAAAAAAGAAAATTTTAACACCTGTCAAAAGTGCTCACTACTGTAAAAAGAAATAAGAAAAGGTTTAAAATTCGTTGGGGTGTATTTAATGGGTTATCCGTAGACAAAGTTTGGTAATTTATTAGGTATACTACGAGATCATGTTATACCTTATGGAGGGGTAAAATGTGACAATTTTGAGTACAATGGTATATGAGAACCATTGTTGTGAAATGTGATCAACACAAATGATATAATGATGAATAAATATATGAATTATGATAAAGGTAAAATTTATGTAGAAATGTATTTTAAAAATTTATACTTCTGTTAGGAATAGAATTGAAATGTTATAAATTATAATTGGAATTTCTCATGAAATAATGAAGTCATAACAAAAATAATATATTAACATTTAATGGTACTATGTGCCCATGTATTGCCTAGACATGTGTGTCTGATTGTATAGATTAGCATGCCAATAGGGTATTGTTTTAGCTGTACTGTGTAAGGCTTTATGCCCGTACTTATGGCTTTATGCCCGCACTCATAGCTTTATACCCGCACTCATGGCTTTTATGCCCAATTATATGTTATCATGACTTTTTAGCCATACTGACTGCATAAGTGATTAACGTTTTGCGTCCCATAGTATGATGGCCCAAGGCACCGCGGTGTCCAGTGCTAGCGACCTGTTATCTAGTTTAGTCAGCCTGTCATAGGTTACCTAGAAAGTGTAAATTATTGAAATTTTTTAAGAACATTAGTAATTAAAAACATTAGAAAGTACTGAATGAAATGAGGAAAAAGATTAGCAATGGAAACATAACTGAATCAAGTAGTACAAATGAAATTTTCAGAATTGTAGAAGCCAAAAATACAATACTCCTAGAATTAATTTATATATCGAATATTATTACTATATAAACTCAGCACTTCCAAAGATAATATAAGATAGTTGATATTTGAAATATCATACCAAATTTAATTGATACTCGAGGATCTAAATTATACTTTAAAATTATACTTCAGTCTTTCTTATTTGTATATATTATTTTCTTGTTATATTATTGCACCACTAAACAGAAATGCTTAGCGCGATGGGTTTGTTTCCTTCGTGCAGGTACTGAAGGTAAAGCCCAGTGAATATTAAACAGGGATTTTGAAGTTCTAATCTGCAGAAGTGTCAGAAGTGTTCAACTTGTCACCTCCTCAGCAATGCATGTAGATAAGGCTCACAAAAGCTATTTTATGTATTTAAAATTAGTTATTAATTGTAATGTAAACTATGGTATTGTAATTAATTTGTACATCATATAAATTGTGAATTTATAAAATTAGCTTGTAAATCATGTAAATTATGAAGTTTGAGAATTTTGATACATAAATTGAGTATAAATGGATATGTATGCAAATGAGTTGCAAAAATTGAATGTGTGAAGAGATGATTATGAAAATAACTGATGAGATTTTATTGTGAAAATATTGTTGAAATTTCAAGTAGGTGAATAGTGAAATACGCCAAATGGTAATAGAAACAAGGGAAACTCCGCTTGTTTCTCCATAGAAAAATAATTGATATTAAAATATAACAAGAACAAAATTTTTAAAGGAATAAAGTAAGATAAAATAGGGTGCTCCGGCACCGAGTGTGACATGTCTTTCTCGGATACACTGTAGTCGGGTGAGGGGTGTTACAACTACTCATAAGTATTCATGTCTAGATGTAGTTATGGCCTGTCACACCTTACCCCTCTGTAAGGCATAACATGATCCCGTAGAATACCTATGAACTACCAAAGTTCACCTACCGATAATTCATTGAGTACACTACAAGGGATTTTAAAACCATTTTCTTACATTTTGGAAGTGGTGAGCGTTTTGGTAGGAATTAAAATCATTTAATTGAAGTTTCAAAACTAGTTAAAACTTTTGCCCATTTTTTTTTTCCGCAAATTTTATAAAAATTTCGGCAGAGTGCCGGCTATATTTTGAGAAAATAGTTCTTCAAATACCTGAGAAAAACACTTTCAATAAATTTTTTCACAACTCTCAACCCAAATCAACTCAAAATTCTCAAATCAAACCACTTTAAAATAATTCCACAATTTATTCCAAGTTTGTTATCTCAAAATATTTCATCATTTCATTCAATAAAGCTAATTTACATTCACAAGTTTAATTTACAAATATAAAATACAAAAATAATATTATTACAATTTATTATACAACTGCCCAACCTTACATTGATACATAAAACATTACAATATTTACATCAAATAATTACAAGGGTATAAATAAATACCCGTACAAAAGTGATCAAGAAGTTCTTGCCAATCCAGTAGCCCACTCTGCTGCTTTTTCCTTGCCCTTATCTGCAACAGCAAAATAAGCTATCATTGAGTAAAAAAATACTCAGTGGTATACAATAAAAATTGAAATGTAATACATAAAACATTCATTGACAAATCACAATTTAAATATTTCACAAGTACATTTCACAATTTGTCAAAACTCATTATAGCACAATTTGGTCAAATAATTTAATAAACACAGTGTTGCCAATTCATACACAACTTAAGCCATAATACAAAATTTCCGATCAATGCCATATTGTACACCACGATAAAGCAATCTACAACCACACCAATCGAAATCAATGAGGGAGGTGGCTAGCTAGCTAATGAGTACTCATCCAATCTACAACCTCAACTGGTAAACCAGAGAGGGAGGAAAATAATCGATCTCAACCCCATAAATGGAGAAGGAATAATAAGGCACTGTCATGCTAAGTGTGAATCAGAAATCCATTTCAAACATTTTATTTAAATATTGCATAAAAAAATCAAATCAATTTCCAAAGTTTCAATTTCATCACAAAGTGGCAACATAAAAGTTCTTAAACTCATAATGCGTACTAAATCAATTTTTCAAGGATAAAATGCTGAAATAGGGTTTATTGTGCACAAACCTGACGTGAGTCGCCTCTAGGCCTTGACTCAGTCTCTCAGACTTTCTAAGTCTTTTTCAGCTAAAACACAAAATTTATAGTGTCTCAGTATCTTTACTTCATAATAATTCCAATATGTTTAAACTTACATTCTTACAAATTTCATGTTGATGTTACTATTCATGATACTATTCAAGTCAATTTGTTGACTTTATAAGGCTTAATAGGTATGGGAACTCCAACTTCACCCACATACCATATTTTGGTTACCAATTTTGTTGGTTTTGGTTGTTTTCTCAAAACTTAGGTCTTTTAAGCAAAATTGCAAATTTTCAGTTTTGATGTCTTATGTTACACTATTCCATTAGTCATTTTGCTGTTAGAATTGGGCTAAGTTTTCTTCATAGAAATTGTCCCTTAATATCTTAACTTTATTCTTCTTTTTGAATCACTCCATTTAGAGTTTTGTAGCTCAAGTTATAGCCATTTGAATCATGGCTGCCGGATCGGACTTAACCCAGATTTCTGGGCACCAAAACTGGTTCTGGCAGTTTTACGTCACCAAATTTGGGTGGCTAAATGACTTGGTTAAGAGCATTATTTGGGCTTATTTTCTCCATAAAAGTTTTAGGTCTATATCTCCACTTTCCACTGGTAAAATTTCAGGTCATTTAGACCTGCCTAGCTCAAGTTATTGCCAAATGAACAAACACTGTTCATTTGGTCATTCTTGTATAGGTCAGATTGCCTAAGTCAGGATTTGGTCAATTTGTTCACTAGGTTTTGGTCACTTTTTGGGCATGATTCCTGAATGAAAAATGTTCCATTTTGTGTCTATTTTCATTCCCAATTGGCCTCACACCAATTAGACTTGTAAATTTTTAGTTTTGGTCCCTGAAAAGGACCTTGGTCCTACTGCCTGCAGCATGACCCTAAGCAATCCGAATTTGCATTTGGTTCCAACACTTCTAACATACTCCAATTGGTCACAAATGACCATTTCTCACCTCAAACCAAGTCAAACACACCATTTAACACATTCTCACATTTTTGTCTCCAAAAACTTAGGTGCCAAACCCTAATTCACCAATTTATTACACTTAATTAATTCTAAGCATACCAACATCACTTCCACACTCATACAAACTTACCTACACTTTTAATTCAGTCAAAACACATGTATACACCCATCAAACCCTAGCTGGCCAAATTTACTCCTAGTCCTCCAACAATTATTTTCATTTCATTTTAAGCATATTTCCAAGTTCTTCATGCTATAAATACTTTAATTAAACTAAAAATTTAAAGTGAACTCACTAACCTTGAATTGCAGAATTTTCTTCCTCTTCAACTCCTTCCTTTCTTCTTTCTTTCTCCTTAACTCTTGTTTTCTAGTTGCCCAAACAAACTTTAATTATGGAACTTGCAATTTTTATGGCTGAAATTTAGTTTCTTCAAGCTCACAAAAGAGCTCTAATGGAGGTTTTGAGAGGGAGAGGGTGAGAGTGAGAGGGACGGTAATGAAGAAGACTTTTGATTTTTGATTTTTTTTTTCTTTCTTTTCTTTTATGTCTTTAGGAAGACCACAAATTTTAATTAAATAAATTTTAATTATAATGTTTATGGCATCATGCATGATGTCATCTCTTTTCACCTTTTCATTTTCCTTTTTTTTTATTTATTTTCCATTAGTTCTTTAATTTAATTTTCGATTCCAAAATTTTCTTTTCTCTGATTTTATTTGACAGTTAGGTCAAGAGTCAGCTCTCGAGGTCAATTGACCAAATTGCCCCTCACTGGTTTGACTCAGTTTGCAAATAATTGAATATTTCTTCCGGATCCCTGACCTAATTTTTTGATTGGCTTAACAATTCATTTTTGTGATTTTCTCTTTTCCACTGTGTTTGCAATAGTCCTAAGGACCACAGCGTCACATTTTACAGTTCGAAATTTGAGTTTAAATCGACTTCGCAGTCCTTCCTGAGAAGGTCACCCATCACTGTGACTCTCGGCTCATTTAACTTCTTGTGTTCTATTTTTCTTATTTATACTTAACTAATTGGTAATTACTAATTATTTGTGTTTAGGGCTTATCTAGTTATCTTAAGTTGGTTCGAATCCCTTCAGTTGTTTGGACTGACACCGATCACCAAAATAGTGAAATATACCAGGCTATGCAAATAGGGGTGTTACATGGCCGAACTGAAGTGGTGCCTAATGCATATGATCGTACATGAGGATTATGATCTGCAACTCTCTGACCTTGGACCCAAGATCAGTATAACCTAAATCTTTAGCCTCCTGACTTAGGTGATCTCACTAACTTGTTTTCTGTGCAAGTATGGCTGGAGGCGAGGGCGTGAAGGAGAGCCATAAGTGAAAAAGGGAGGTCGCTCGAAAAGTGCGAGAAATGAAGATTGCTGCTACATCCTAGACGCCAGGGTGAGACTCGGTAGAAGTGTCGGGCTCTTCGTCTCGACCTTCAGGACAGCCAACCTAAAGATAAAGATCGCTCCTTTCCCTCCTCGATAAGATGAACTGCCATTTCCATCGATTTCTTCAAGTGCAGAAGGAGGGTATTCCCAACCTGTTATGAGGACCCTCTCTCATGGTGCCCAGGTCCTCATCCACTCGCTAGAGAAGAATCGCTCAGTTCGGGGGAATCCTAGCCTGGCCAAGGTTTTGGGTGCCACCATCTACTTTTAGGACGAATGGAATAGGCTGACTCCGGATAGCGTTGATGAACTCCTGGCTCAAACGATGAGCTTGAGCATAGAGAGCCTTGTGAATCAACATAATTAGAGAAAAGGCTCATATCTTGAGATAAGAAATTCTGAAGGCGGTCTAGGACGCTGCTTCTGCAAAAACCAAACTTTTGTCTACTCAGGACTACATCACTGAGATTGAGGGTCGGACGAAATCTTATGAGGATAGGATAGCAGAACTGAAGTGGGAACTCAAAGAAGCTCGAGCTTGCAGAACTGCTGATGTCACTCGCCTTACCGAGGAGATCAAAGTGAAAGAAGAAGAGGCCGTGGTGAGGGAAGCTGGTGCTTATGTGAATGCTCATGGTGATCTTCTGGCTGAACTTGTAAGGCGCTATCCTGAGGAAGACTTCTCCTGGATGGTGGATCTTGTCCCTAGAGGTGAAGAGGAGAGTGAGGAGGAGTCTGAGAGAGAGACAGAGGATGATAGAACTGATACTATACTCAAATAGCAGGTTACGGGAGACCCTCCTGCCGAATGACTTGTACATTTTTATTTTAAAATGAATTGAAGTCTTTTATGCTCAATTTCATGATAAGATCGAAAAGCATCCAAACCAAATTGTCTGAGTACATAATTGATCGAATGCAGTTGAACATTAAATCTGAGAGCGACTATTAATCAAAAGATATCAAATTACTCCAAGAGATCGGAAAAACATTACATGCAAACATGAGATCAGACGGAGCCATAACCAAATACCGAATGGAACTTTAGAATATTAGAATTGTAAAGATTTGACTCTGACTTTAACTTTTAAAGTCGAAACCATTATTAGACCGGATAAAAACCTTAACGTCATTTTGTGGAATATCTGGGCAATTCAAGCGAGAAGCCTGATCACAACATTAGCTAAATGGAATTTTGTGATATTTGTACATAAAGAGATCGGAGAACAACAGCAGGCAAGATTGGATGGTCCAAAGATCCAGTATTGACTAGAACTCATCTGATAAAGACCAAGGGTTCGGAAAGCAATCTAATTTGAGCGTGAGATCGATTTGTTCCAAGGACGAGCCATTAGTAAGTTCGGAAAAGCTACCTGTGATCGAGTGTAACACCCCTATTTGTATAGCTAGGTATATTTCACTGTTCTGGTGACCAGTGTCAGTCTTGACAATTAAGAAAATTAGAACCACATCTAAGATACCTAGAGAAGCCCTGAACATGAATAATTAGTAATTGCCAAATAGTTAAGTATAAATAAGAAAAACAGAACATAAGAAGTTAAATGAGCCGAGAGTCACAGCGATGGGTGACCTTCTCGAGAAGGACTGCGAGGTAGATTTAAACTCAAATTTTGAATCGTAAAATGTGATGGCGCGGTCCTTAGGACTATTGTGAACACAATGGAAAAGAGAAAATCACGAAAAAGAATTGTTAAGCAAGTCAAATAATTAGGTCATGGATCCGGAAGAAATATTGAATTATTTGTAAACCGGGTCGAACCAGCTAGGGGCAATTTAGTCAATTGACCCCTAGAGTTTACCCCTGACCCAAGTGTCAAATAAAATTGGAGAAAGAAAATTTCGGAATCGAGAATTAAATTAAAGAACTAAAGAAAAATATATGAAAAAGAAAAAGAAAAAAATTTGGAAAAGGTGAAAAAGCTTATTACATTATGCATGACATCATGCATGATGCAACAAACTTAACAATTAAAAATTTAAATTTTAGGATAATTTCGTCTTACTAAATATTTAAAAAAATACATAAAAAAAAGAAAAATGAATAATGACATCACCAAATGACATAAGATATGACATCAAAATTAATTTTAATTTAATTAACCAATTCAACTAAGTCAAATTTTGCATAAATACATATAAAATGAAAAAAAAAAATTAAAATAAAAAGACCCATCTTCTTCCATTTTCATAGCTCTGTTTCTCTCTTTCTCCCAAGGCTCTCTCACCCTTAAAACCTCCTTGAAAACTCATCTTTGAGCTTGAAAAACCCAAAAACCTCATCATAGAAAATTATCCTACCATAGATAAAACTTGTTTGGGCAACTAGAAAAACAAGATCCAAGGGAAAGAAAGAAAATAAAAGAAAACTTGAAGGAAAGGAAGAAGAAAATTCTGCAATCAAGGTTAGTAAATTCACTTCAAATTTTTAGTTTAATCAATGTATTTATAGCATAAAGAACTCATAAATATGCTTAAAATGAAATGAAAACATCCTTGGGGCACAAGAGTAAATTCGTCCAGCCTATGTAGGGGTGAGAATTGCATGTATTTGATTGAATTAAAAGTAAAAATGAGCTTGAATGAGTTGAGTAAGTAAGTTTATATGTGTTGAATTAATAAAATGTAACAAAAATTGTGAGTTAGGGTTTTGGACCTAGGGTTTGGGAGACAAAATTTTGAGAATTGTTCAAATGGTGTGGTTGACCTTGTTTAAGATGGAAAATGGTCATTTGTGACCAATTGAGATGTGTTGAAAGTGTTGGAAGTGAGTTTAAATTCGGAGTGATTAGGGTCATGCTGCAGGTAGCAGGACCAAGGTCCATTTCAGCGAACAAAACTGAAAATTTACAAGCCTAATTGGTGTGACGCCAATTGGGAATGAAACTAGACACAAAATGGCACATTTTTCATTTAGGAATCATGCCCAAAAAGTGACCGAAACCTAGTGAACAAATTGACCAAATCCGGAAATTCTCAGTCTGACCTGTACAAAAATGACCAAATGAACATTGTTTGTTCATTTGGCCATAACTTGGGCTAGGCAGGTCTAAATGACCTGAAATATTACCAGTAGGAAGCTGAGATATAGACCAACAACTTTTATGAAGAACACAAATTCAATTTATACCCTTAACCAAGTCATTTGGCCACACAAATTGGTGACCTAAAATTGCTAAAACCAGTTTGGTGCCCAGAAATCTGGGTTAAGTCCAATCCGGCAGCCATGATTCAAATGGCTATAACTTGAGCTACAAAACTCCAATTGGAGATTCAAAAAGGAGAATAAAGTTAAGACAATAGGGAACATTTTCTATGAAGAAAATTTTGTCAAATTCTAACAGCAAAATGATCAATGGAATAGTGCAACTTAAGACACCAAAACTGAAAATTTGCAATTTTGCCTAAAAGACCTAAGTTTTGAGAAAACAACCAAAACCAACAAAATTGGTAACCAAAATGTGGTATGTGAGTGAAGTTGGAGTTTTCATACCTATTAAGCCTTAGAGGTCAACAAATTGACTTGAATAGTACCGTGAATAGTAACTCCAAAATGAAAATTTTCAAGAATGTTAGTTTAAGCATATTTGGGCTAGAATTAAGTATTTATGAATTAATTATTGGATTTATTGTGAAATAAGATATTGAAACACTATAAATTTTATGTTTTAGCTGAAAAGACCCAGAATGTATAAGGGACTGAGTCAAGGCCTAGAGGCGACTCACATTAGGTTTGTGCACAACAAACTTAAAATTCTTGTTTCTACTTGACAATTCTTGAAATAAATGTTGTGAATAATTTTGATTATTATGGCTTAGAAAATATTATTTGAAAAATAGTGTGTTGCCCACTTTGTAAATGAAAAGTTTGGAATAAAATATAATTTGTAAATTGTATGAAATGTTTGAATAACTTGATTTAAATTATTTTTAATTCACACTTGGCATGACAATATTAATATGTTCTTCCTCCACTTGTGGGGTGAGTTTGATATTTGATCACTTTCCTCCCCCTCTGGCTTCCCAGTCTGAGGGATGAGTTTGGATGAGTACTCATTAGCTAGCTAGCCACCTCCCTCATTGATTTCGATTAGTGGGGTGAGTTTTTCTTGTCGTAATATACACACGACATATTCAAAAAATTTGTGTCATAGCCTAAGTTGTGTTATTGTTTGGCAACACTATGTTTATTAAATTGTTTGATCAAGTTGTGCTATATTAAGCTTTGAAAATTATGATTTGTTATAAATGTGATTTGAGAAAAAAATTGTGAAATGCGATTATGAGATTTTTCAATGATGATTTGTTCATAATTATTTTATATTATGCATTTTATGCTTTATTGTGCACCACTAAGTATTTATATACTCAGCAATAGCTTTAACTTGCTGTCGCAGATAGAGAAAAGGACATTGCAGCAGAGCGAGCTGCTACAGTTAGAGAGGAGCATAATTGAAGAATTTTTGTATGGATATTTGTCTATACCCTAGTAGTTTAGTTTGATGTAAATATGATAGTATGCATATGTATCTCTGTAATTTGAGCAGTTGTACAGATAAAATTGTAATAATATTATTTTTGAGATTTTGCATCTCTAAATTAACTTATGATTGTAAATTAATGATTTAAAATGCAATGTGCATGAGTTATGAAATGTTTTGAGATATTAATTCTTGATTTGAAATTTGGATTTTGAATTGAAGTGTTGCTATTGCTATTGATTTGAAGTTTGGTGGTTGCAAATGGAGTTGTGATTGAGAAATTTATTGGGAGTGTTTCTATTTTCAGGTTTTGAAGAACTGTTTTCTCAAAATACAGACGGTACTCTGCCAAAATTTTTGTAAAAATTATGGAGATTTTAAATATCCGAAAATTTGATTTATGTTTGGACTCTAAATGAATGTTTTAATATTTAAAAAAAAAAATTTAGCCACCAATTCCAAAATGAACGAAAATTGTTTTAAAATCCCTTGTAGTATATTTAATGGGTTGCCAGTAGGTGAAGTACGGTATTTCATTAGGTGTACTACGGGAACATATTACATCTTATGAGGAGTAGGATGTGACATCGGGACATCGGTCGAGAATGGATATGTCACACCTTACCCCTCCGTAAGGCATAGCATGCTCCCGTAGAATACTTAATGAACTACCGAACTTCACCTACCGATAACTCATTAAGTACCCTACAAGGGATTTTAAAACAATTTTCTTACATTTTGGAAGTGGTGAGCATTTTGGTAAGAATTAAAAACCATTTATTCAAAGTTTAAATACTAGTAAAAATTTTTGTCCATTCAAATTTTGTCGCAAATTTTATAAAAATTTTGTGAGTTCCTCTGTATTTTGAGAAACCAGTTCTTCAAATACTGTAAAAGCACTTCCAAAACTATTTTACAACTCCCAACCTCCAATAATTCACAATTCAACTCAAGTCAATCCATTTCAAAACAGTTTCACAATCCAAGTCAAATTTGTCAACTCAGTAGGTTCAATAATTCCATTCACAAAACATAAGGCAGAAAATCCATATGTACAAATATTAAATTTACAGAAGAAAATCTAAAATAATATTATTATAGTTTATTTACAACTGCTCAATTTACATTGATACTTATGACATTACAGTATTTACATCAAAATAACCATAAGGGTATAAAATAATACCCGTACAAAAAGGGATCAAAAAGATCTTGTCAATTCCACAGCTCACTCTGCTGCTTTCTCCTTGCTTTTATCTGCGACAGTAAATTAAACTATCGCTGAGTATAAACATACTCAGTGGTGCACAATAAAGATTTAAAATGTGATACATAAATCATTTATTGATGAAACATAATTTGAATACTTCACAATCACATTTCACAAATATCAAGCTCATAACAACTCATTTGTCAAATAATATATTAAACAACAGTTTAGTCAAACAATTGCATAAACACAGTGTTGCCAAAGTCGTACACAACTTAAGCCATGACACAAAATTTCCGATCAATGCCGTGTTGTACACCACGACAAAGCAATCTCAACCCCATTAATCGAAACCAATGAGGGAGGTGGCTAGCTAGCTAATGAGTACTCATCCGATCTACAACCTCAACTGGCAAGCCAGAGAGGGAGGAAAATAAACGATCTCAACCCCATAAATGGAGGAGGAATAATAAGTAACTGTCATGCTAAGTGTGAATCAAAAATTCATTTCAAACATTTCATTCAAATATTGCATACAAAAATCAATCCATTTCCAAAGTTACAATTTGATCGCAAGGTGGCAACACAAAAGTTCATAAATTCATAATGCGTAATAAATCAATTTTTCAAGGATAAAATGCTTAAATAGGGTTTATTGTGCACAAACCTCAAGCGAGTCGTCCCTTAGCCTCGACTCGTTTCCTCGGGTTCCTTCCCGATATTCTTTTCAACTGAAACACAAAATTTGACAATGTTTCAGTACTAGAACTTAACATAAATCCCAAAATGAATTTTAACTTCGCATTTACCTATTTCTAACGTGTTAAATTCGACGTTCTCGAAATTTTGTGTTTTGGGTTACTATTCACTGCACTATTTAAGTCAAATAATTGACTTTCTAAGGATTAATAGGTATGGGAACTCCAACTTCGCCCACATACCACATTTTGGTCACCAAACTTGTTGGTTTTGGTCATTTGTTTAAAGCTTAGGTCATTTTGGCAAAATTGCCAATTTTCGGTTTTGGTTCTCCGAAGTTGCATTGTTCCATTGGTCGATCTACTGTTGGAATTTGACAAAACTTCCTTCATAGAAAATGTTCCTTATTGTCTTAAGTGTATTCTCATTTTTGGATCACCTCAATCGGAGTTTTGTAGCTCAAGTTATGGCCAAAATAAGTTTACTGTTCACGTGTACTGTTCATACTGAGATTTTGGTGCTGGCAGATTTTTGGTTCAACTTTAGTTAATAATTTGATCAAGTTAAGTTCATAATTTGGTCTCACTTTCTTCATATGAAATGTTGTACTATGTCTTACGTTTCCATCGGTTCAAGAATCGCCTAAATCCGAGTTTTCTAGAGGGAGTTATAGCTATCCAAACCTTGCTGCTCAACTGAAAATCTGCAGAGTTGCAGTACAGTAATTTAATTTTGCTCAATGATTTTGAAAGGGTTAATGGCCTAATTTGGGTTGGTGTTCTTCATGAAAGTTTTAGGTCTATATCATATCTAATTGCTGGTAAAATTTCAGGTCAATTTGACCTACCTAGCTCGAGTTATGACCAAATGAACAGTTACTGTTCATTTGGTCAGTTTGGTGCAGGGCAGCCTGCTATCAACTCACTTTGGTCAATTGTTTCACCAACTTTTGGTCAGTTTTTGGTCATGGTTCCTTAATGAAAGTTGTGCTCTTTTATGTCTATTTTCATCTCCAATTGGTGGCATATCCATTAGGCTTGTAAAATTTGAGTTTTGGTCCTTCAAAGTAGGTTTGGTCATGCTGCCAGCAGCATGACCATTGACCTACGAATTTAGCTAAATTTTCCACCATTCCCACACAACTTATTTGGTCATAATTGACCATTAATTCATGTCACAATAGGTTAAACATGCCATTTATGCATTTCTTCAAATTTTAGTTCACTAACCCTAACATTCAAATCCTAATCTCACTAATTCATTGTGTTTAACTACTTTCAAAGCCTTAAACCATAATAACTCAACTACTTAAGGTTCATATACTCATACACACCTTTAAGTCCATCAAATTCATACACACACATCAAAACCCTAGCTGGATGAATTTGTCTTTAATCCTCCCACCATTAATTTCTTTTTATTTTAAGTATATTCCTAGGTTAATTAAGCTATAAACATAACTAAATCAACTAACAATTCAAGTTTAGTTTACTAACCTTGTGTGCAGAATTTCTTCTCCCTTTTCTTCAAATTTTTCTTCTTTCTTTTCTTTGAATCCTCTTTCCTAGTTGTCCAAACAACATCTAGTTATGGTAGGACAATTGGCCATGGTTGGATTTTGGTTCTTCAAGCTCAAAATGAGCTTTCATGGTGGTTTTGGTGTGGGAGAGAGAGTGACGTTTTTGAAGAAGAAGATTTGTGTTTTAATTTTTTTCTTTTCTTTTCTTTATCTTATGGAAGACCACAATTCCCAATTTAATAATTCACTAAATTAATTTGTTTATGACATCATTCATGATGTCATCAACTGACTTTTCCAACTTCTTCCTCTTTTTTTTATTTATTTTTTTCTATTAGTTCTTTAATTTAATTCTCTATTCCGAAATTTTCTTTTCTTCGATTTTATTTGACAGTTAGGTCAGGAGTCAGCTCTCGGGGTCAATTGACCAAATCGCCCCTCACCGGTTCATCCCGGTTTGCAAATAATCCAATATTTCTTCCGGCTCCACGACCTAATTATTTGGTAGCTTAAGTTCTTTTTCGTGATTTTCTCTTTTCCACTTTGTGTTCATAAGGGTCCTAAGGACCGCAGCGTCACTTTTACGGTTGAAATTTGAGTTTAAAATGACTTGAGTCGTTCGAGAGGTCACTCATCATTTGTGACTCTCGGCTCGTTTAACCACTTATGTTACATTTTTCTTATTTATAGTTAACTAATTAAACATTACTAATTATTTGTGTTTATGGCTTCTCAAGTTGTCTTAAGTGTGGCCCTAATCCCATTAATTGTCCGGACCGACACCGATCACCGGAACAGTGAAATATACCAGGCTATGCAAACGGGGGTGTTACAATTCTCCCCCCCTTAAATAAATTTCGTCTCGAAATTTTTACCTGGTATCAATCTCTGAACAGTTGTGGGTGTTGTCTCCTCATGTCCTCCTCTCGTTCCCAAGTAGCTTCTTGGCCCGAATGATGGTTCCACAGCACTTTTACCAATGGTATCTGCTTATTCCGTAGCTGCTTCACCTCATAATCCATAATATTTATGGGTTCTTCTTCATATGTGAGGTCTGGATTCACTTCTATTTCTTCTACTGGTAGTACATGAGATGGGTCTGATCGATACCTCCTCAACATAGACACATGGAAGACATTATGTATCTTCTCCAACTCTGGAGGTAGTGCCAAACGATAAGCCAAAGGACCCACTCTTTCCAGAACCTCATATGGCCCAATGAAACGAGGACTCAGTTTCCCCTTTCTGCCGAATCTCATAATTCTCTTCCAAGGAGAAACTTTGAGGAAAACCTTCTCACCCACTGCATACTCAATATCCCTTCTTTTCAAATCAACATAGGACTTTTGTGATGCGATGCGACTTTAAGTCGATCTCTGATCACCCTGATTTTCTCTTCAGTCTGTTGAACAATTTCGGGTCCGATCATCTTTCTTTCACCCACGTCATCCCAACACAACGGGGTTCTACATTTTCTGCCATACAAAGCTTCATATGGAGGCATCCCAATGCTTGATTGGTAGCTGTTGTTGTAAGCAAACTCAATCAAAGGCAAGTGTGTATCCCAACTGCCCTCAAACTCAATCACACAAGCCCGTAGCATATCCTCCAAAATCGAATTACCCTCTCGGTGGCCATGCATGCGTGGATGGAATCAAGATCTTGAAGTTCAATCTAGTTCCTAGGGCTCTCTGAAGACTACCCGAATCTAGAAGTGAACCTAGGATCTGCATGCGTCGATGAATCGGCACTCCATGCAATCTCACAATCTCATCGATGTACAACCTAGCCAATCTGTCCAAACTGTAGTCCATTCGGATTTGTGAGAAAATGAGCGGACTTGGTTAGTGTCATCACAATGACCCAAAGCGCATCATGACTCTTACGTGTCCTTGGAAGTCCCATCACAAAATCCATTGTTATTCTCTCCCATTTCCACTCTGATGCGGTAGTGGATGTAACAACCAATGGTACTTGATGCTCTGCCTTTACTTGCGACAAGTTAGGCATTTAGAAATAAACTCGCCACATCTCTCTTCATACCCATCCACAGTAATGCTCCTTTAACCCTTTATACATTTTTGTGCCACTGTGGTGCATGGCAAAAGGAGACTCATGTGCTTCCTTCAAAATGATCTTCCTCAATTCAACATCAATAGGAACACATATTTTGCCACGGTGTAGCAAATAAACCATCATCTCTAGCGAGAACTTTGGTTTCTTGCCTGTCGGACTTCTCCCAACGACCGATACTTCGATCATTACGAGTAGCCATTCTAATCGATCAATCAACACCGGCTGTACATGCCATGCAACCGCTGCTTGCCCATCATCATTAACCTCTAAGGCGGCATGCAATGATCTTAACTCATGTACCAAAGACAAAGGAGTAACCCGTAGACTTGCCATAGTCTTGCGACTTAAGGCATCGACCACAACATTAGCTTTCCTGGTGATAGTCTATCGGATAATCATAGTCTTTTATCAATTCTAACCATCTCCTCTGTCTCAAATTCAACTCTTTACGGGTGCCCAAATACTTCAAACTCTTATGATGCGTGTAAATGTAACACTTCTCCCCATACAAATAATGTCTCGGATCTTAAGAGCAAACACAATGGTGCAAGCTCCAAATCATGCGTCGGATAATTCCTCTCATGCGGTTTTAGTGGCGTGATGCATAAACAATAACATTTCGATCTTGCATCAACACACAACCTAATCCGTTGTGAGAAGCATCGTAGAAAGCGTATATTCTTTACGGTGTAGGTAAAGTCGGAATTGGAGCCTCTGTCAAACATCTTTTCAATTCATCAAAACTTTCTTTGGCATTTGTCCGTCCTTTGAAATTTCACATCCTTTCTAAGCGGCTTGGTCAATGGAGATGCCAACATGGAGAATCCCTTCACAAATCGGCGGTAGTATCCAACTAACTTGACTGCGAATCTCTGTGACATTTCTGGGTGGCTTCCAGTGGGGCGACTTCAATCTTGCTAGGATCTACCTTAATGCCCTCTTCTGACACTACATGTCCCAAAAAGGATATCTCCTTCAGCCAAAATTCACACTTCGACAATTTGGCATATAGCTGTTTCTCCCTCAAAGTTTGCAGTACAATCCGCAGATGTCTATCATGCTCTTCGGCATTCCTCGAATAGACCAATATATCATCTATGAATACCACAACAAACTGGTCGAGGTATGGTCTGAAAATAGTGTTCATCGGATCCATAAGCGTAGGAGCATTAGTTAACCCGAATGGCATGACCAGGAATTCATAATGGCCATAGCGGGTTCTGAAAGCAGTTTTAGAAATACTCTGCTCTTGTACCTTTAGCTGATAATAACCTGATCTTAGGTCAATTTTAGAGAACACAGCTGCACCCCTCAACTGATCAAACAAGTCATCAATATGGGGTAATGGATATCTGTTCTTTATTGTCACCTTATTCAACTGCCGATAGTCAATGCATAGCCGGAGAGTGCCATCCTTCTTCTTTACAAATAATACTGGCGCTCCCCAAGGTGACACACTAGGGCGAATAAAGCCCTTATCAAGCAACTCTTGCAACTGCACTTTCAATTCTTTTAGTTCCGCTGGTGCCATTCTGTATGGCGTTATGGAGATTGGGTCCACACCAGGCATAACATCAATTTCAAACTGCACTTCTCTTTACGGAGGTAATCACGGCAATTCATCGAAACACATCAGGAAAGTCACATCTGATAGGAATGTCCTTGATGCTAGACTCCCCACTTGGGTGTCTATCACATGTGCCAATCGCCTCACACCCTTTTCTAATCATTTTTCTAGCGGTCTGGTGAAATGATGTTTGAAGGCAATAGCGCCTCTCCCCTGTATTACTACATCACCATACCGAGGAAGACCAAAAGTGACTGTCTTGATCTCTGATCAATCATAGCATGATGCACGGCTAACCAATCCATGCCCAAGATAATGTCATAATCTCTGAAGGGCATTTCAATTAAATCAGACAAAAAGTGTGTCCTTGGATCACCAAAGGGCGATCTCTATATAGCCTATTTACCCTGACCTCCTGGCCTAATGGACTAGTTACTAACACATCATAGTCCATTGGTACACACGGAATAGTAGTAGAACACATCACACTAGCACTAACATACGAATGTGTGGAGCCAGGATCAAATAACACATGCACATCTTTGTCAAGGATGGAGAAAATACGACCACAACGTCGATGTTTGACCTCTTCCCTCGGCGCATGGTATACACTCTAATCGGTGCGCCATCGGATGCTGGCTGGTTACGGTGCTCGACTTCGGGGTGTTACCGGGACCCTACCTGCGCCTCTGCCTCTAGCGGTGATTGTGACCCTGCAGGTGCAGAGACTTGAGCTGATCCTTCAGATGTAGTGAAAGACCCAGACCGGCGCGGACTAGTGCAATCCTTAGCGAAATGTCCGCTCCCTCCACAGTTAAAACACGCACTAGTAGCTCTGTAACAAACCCCACCATGAGTTCTACCACAGGTTTCGCCTTTGCCCGTCTTGATAGAGCTCCTCGGGTCTTTGGTTGGGTCTGGCGACCGAGGTGGTCTTTGGCGGAAAATCTGCCTCGGTCTCTCTGGAAGCTAGATCCCCAAAGCTGTTTCCTCTTCCCGAACCACTTCGGATGCTTGTTCGTAGTCTTTTGATTTCTCTTGTGGACCCTTCTTCACCGCCCCTTACGATTCTATCTTTTCTAGTTCTAGGGACTGTTAGATAAATTCGGCAATATTATGATGTCTGAATCCCAAAACTTGCATTCTCGGACTCTGTCTTAGCCGACCTCAAACCTCTTGCATCTGTCTATTGGGGTGGAGACTAATCTTCCAGCAAAGTGGCTTAGTCTTGAAAAATCTCTCTCATATTCTCTGATTCGGTTCCCTTGTTTCAAACTCAAGAATTCTTGCAACTTCATGTCCACATATACATCGGAACCCATTTACGCCGGAACTCCTCAAGAAGTCGACTGGGTTAACACGGTGGCTCCACCAGGTGTGGGGATGGTCTTCCACCATTCATAGGCATCCCCTTGTAATAAGGAGGCGAATACTCAAACTTCATTTCTTACGTACTGCTGCGACTTTCTAAAAACCCGTTCCATTCTTTCCAACCAGCATTACGCTTCCGGTGGATCCACAGTACCTTTAAACTCGGTGGCCCCAAATTTCATCAATTTTTCATCTTGAGAAATTTGTGGTTGTCTTCTGCATCTTGGCATTTGAGCTTGGGGTGGCACATTACCCGCCATTTCTTTGAAAGAAGGCAGCCATCTGTGCATAAATTGAGCGAGCTGCGGTCTTTGGAGCGAGGCTGGAGTGGTGACCCACTCACATGCAGGTCTTTGGGGCTTCCTTGAACCTCGGCCTCAGCAGTTGTTCTTGAATGATCTCCTCCTTCCATTCCGTTTTCACAATTTTCTACTTCACGAGATCAAACACAAGGAGGTTGACCTCCGTTAGTGCATATTCATGATGTAAATATGTCATATGCATCAATTAAAGACACTTAGCGGTTGTACTTATCAAAGAAATATTCACATACATAGTCAAAATTTATTACAAAACCATGCTCGATACCACTAAAACATGTCACACCTTACACCTCCGTAAGGCATAGCATGCTCCAGTAGAATACTTAATGAACTACCGAACTTCACCTACCGATAAGTCATTAAGTACCCTACAAGGGATTTTAAAACAATTTTCTTACATTTTGGTAGTGGTGAGCATTTTGATAAGAATTAAAACCATTTATTCAAAGTTTAAATACTAGTAAAAATTTTTGTCCATTCAAATTTTGTCGCAAATTTTATAAAAATTTTGTGAGTTCCCTCTGTATTTTGAGAAACCAGTTCTTCAAATACTGTAAAAGCACTTCCAAAACTATTTTACAACTCCCAACCTCCAATAATTCACAATTCAACTCAAGTCAATCCATTTCAAAACAGTTTCACAATCCAAGTCAAATTTGTAAACTCAGTAGGTTCAATAATTCCAATCACAAAACATAATTCAGAAAATACATATGTACAAATATTAAATTCTGAAGAAAATCTAAAATAATATTATTATAGTTTATTTACAACTGCTCAATTTACATTGATACTTATGACATTACTGATTTACATCAAAATAACCATAAGGGTATAAAATAATACCCGCACAAAAAGGGATCAAAAGATCTTGTCAATTCCACGACTCACTCTGCTTTCTCCTTGCTTTTATCTGCATGATAAGAATTAAACTATCATTGAGTATAAACATACTCGATGGTGCACAATAAAGATTTAAAATGTGATACATAAATCATTTATTGATGAAACATAATTTGAATACTTCACAATCACATTTCACAAATATCAAGCTCATAACAACTCATTTGTCAAATAATATATTAAACAACAGTTTAGTCAAACAATTGCATAAACACAGTGTTGCCAAAGTCGTACACAACTTAAGCCATGACACAAAATTTCCGATCAATGCCGTGTTGTACACCACGACAAAGCAATCTCAACCCCATTAATCGAAACCAATGCGGAGGTGGCTAGCTAGCTAATGAGTACTCATCCGATCTACAACCTCAATCGGCAAGCCGGAGAGGAGGAAAATAAACGATCTCAACCCCATAAATGGAGGAGGAATAATAAGTAACTGTCATGCTAAGTGTGAATCAAAAATTCATTTCAAACATTTCATTCAAATATTGCATACAAAAATCAATCCATTTCCAAAGTTACAATTTGATCGCAAGGTGGCAACACAAAAGTTCATAAATTCATAATGCGTAATAAATCAATTTTTCAAGGATAAAATGCTTAAATAGGGTTTATTGTGCACAAACCTCAAGCGAGTCGTCCCTTAGCCTCGACTCGTTTCCTCGGGTTCCTTCCCGATATTCTTTTCAACTGAAACACAAAATTTGACAATGTTTCAGTACTAGAACTTAACATAAATCCCAAAATGAATTTTAACTTCGCATTTACCTATTTCTAACGTGTTAAATTCGACGTTCTCGAAATTTTGTGTTTCGGGTTACTATTCACTGCACTATTTAAGTCAAATAATTGACTTTCTAAGGATTAATAGGTATGGGAACTCCAACTTCACCCACATACCACATTTTGGTCACCAAACTTGTTGGTTTTGGTCATTTGTTTAAAGCTTAGGTCATTTTGGCAAAATTGCCAATTTTCGGTTTTGGTTCTCCGAAGTTGCACTGTTCCATTGGTCGATCTACTGTTGGAATTTGACAAAACTTCCTTCATAGAAAATGTTCCTTATTGTCTTAAGTGTATTCTCATTTTTGGATCACCTCAATCGGAGTTTTGTAGCTCAAGTTATGGCCAAAATAAGTTTACTGTTCACGTGTACTGTTCATACTGAGATTTTGGTGCTGGCAGATTAATGCTCCAACTTTGGTTAATAATTTGATCAAGTTAAGTTCATAATTTGGTCTCACTTTCTTCATATGAAATGTTGTACTATGTCTTACGTTTCCATCGGTTCAAGAATCGCCTAAATCCGAGTTTTCTAGAGGGAGTTATAGCTATCCAAACCTTGCTGCTCAACTGAAAATCTGCAGAGTTGCAGTACAGTAATTTAATTTTGCTCAATAATTTTGAAAGGGTTAATGGCCTAATTTGGGTTGGTGTTCTTCATGAAAGTTTTAGGTCTATATCATATCTAATTGCTGGTAAAATTTCAGGTCAATTTGACCTACCTAGCTCGAGTTATGACCAAATGAACTGTTACTGTTCATTTGGTCAGTTTGGTGCAGGGCAGCCTGCTATCAACTCACTTTGGTCAATTGTTTCACCAACTTTTGGTCAGTTTTTGGTCATGGTTCCTTAATGAAAGTTGTGCTCTTTTATGTCTATTTTCATCTCCAATTGGTGGCATATCCATTAGGCTTGTAAAATTTGAGTTTTGGTCATTCAAAGTAGGTTTGGTCATGCTGCCAGCAGCATGACCATTGACCTACGAATTTAGCTAAATTTTTCACCATTCCCACACAACTTATTTGGTCATAATTGACCATTAATTCATGTCACAATAGGTTAAACATGCCATTTATGCATTTCTTCAAATTTTATTTCACTAACCATAACATTCAAACCCTAATCTCACTAATTCATTGTGTTTAACTACTTTCAAAGCCTTAAACCATAATAACTCAACTACTTAAGGTTCATATACTCATACACACCTTTAAGTCCATCAAATTCATACACACACATCAAAACCCTAGCTGGATGAATTTGTCTTTAATCCTCCCACCATTAATTTCTTTTCATTTTAAGTATATTCCTAGGTTAATTAAGCTATAAACATAACTAAATCAACTAACAATTCAAGTTTAGTTTACTAACCTTGTGTGCAGAATTTCTTCTCCCTTTTCTTCAAATTTTTCTTCTTTCTTTTCTTTGAATCCTCTTTCCTAGTTGTCCAAACAACATCTAGTTATGGTAGGACAATTGGCCATGGTTGGATTTTGGTTCTTCAAGCTCAAAAATGAGCTTTCATGGTGGTTTTGGTGTGGGAGAGAGAGTGACGTTTTTTTGAAGAAGAAGATTTGTGTTTTAATTTTTTTTTTCTTTTCTTTTCTTTATCTTATGGAAGACCACAATTCCCAATTTAATAATTCACTAAATTAATTTGTTTATGACATCATTCATGATGTCATCAACTTTGACTTTTCCATCTTCTTCCTCTTTTTTTTTATTTATTTTTTTCTATTAGTTCTTTAATTTAATTCTCTATTCCGAAATTTTCTTTTCTTCGATTTTATTTGACAGTTAGGTCAGGAGTCAGCTCTCGGGGTCAATTGACCAAATCGCCCCTCACCGGTTCATCCCGGTTTGCAAATAATCCAATATTTCTTCCGGCTCCCTGACCTAATTATTTGACTGGCTTAACAGTTCTTTTTCGTGATTTTCTCTTTTCCACTGTGTTCATAAGGGTCCTAAGGACCGCAGCGTCACTTTTTACGGTTCAAAATTTGAGTTTAAAATGACTTGTGATGCGTTCGAGGAGGTCACTCATCATTGTGACTCTACTGCTTAACCTCTTATGTTCTGTTTTTCTTATTTATAGTTAACTAATTAAACATTACTAATTATTTGTGTTTATGGCTTCTCAAGTTGTCTTAAGTGTGGCCCTAATCCCATTAATTGTCCGGACCGACACCGATCACCGGAACAGTGAAATATACCAGGCTATGCAAACGGGGGTGTTACAGGATAATTAAGTTTTAATTTTAAAAGAACCTTGCCTTTGAAGGTCAGCCAAAATATAGTGTCTACAGCTGCCCCTCTTTACATAATTTCTATTAAAGAGAATGAAATTCTCTTGTATAGGAATCATTTAAATATTCAGAACCATATTTTGGGCTGCTGGGATATTAGAACCAAAGGTCGATGATGAAAATTAAAATCAACTTGGGTCTTCAACCCAGAGGTGGATAATAGGAAAATAAATGCTGAAAATTAAAATCAACTTGGATCTTGAATCCAGAAGCTGATAACAGGAAATTAAATGCTGAAAATTAAAATCAACTTGGATCTTGAATCCAGAAGTCGATAACAGGAAATTAAAATACTAAAAATTAAAATCAACTTTGATCTTGAATCCAGAGGTTGATGAAAGGAAAATAAATGCTGAAAATTAAAATCAACTTAGATCTTGAATCCAGAGGTTGATAACAGGAAATTAAAATGCTGAAAATTAAAATCAACTTGGATCTTGAATCTAGAGGTTGATAACAGGAAATTAAAATGCTGAAAATTAAAATCAACTTGGATCTTGAATCCAGAGGTTGATGATAGGAAAATAAATGCTGAAAATTAAAATAAAGTTGGATCTTGAATCCATAGGTTGATAACAGGAAACTAAAATACTGAAAATTAAAATCAACTTGGATCTTAAATCCAGAGGTTGATAACAGGAAAATAAATGCTGAAAATTAAAATCAACTTGGATCTTGAATCCAGAGGCTGATAATAGAAAATTAAAATGCTAAAAATTAAAATTAACTTGGATCTTGAATCTAGAGGTTGATAACAGAAATTAAAATGTTGAAAATTAAAATCAACTTGGATCTTGAATCTAGAGGTCGATGATAGGAAAATAAATTCTGAAAATTAAAATCAACTTGGATCTTGAATCTAGAGGTTGATAACAGAAAATTGGTGTGAGGTCAATTGGGAATGAAAATAGACACAAAATGACACATTTTTCATCTAGGAACCATACCTAGAAAATAACATTAGGATAGTAAACAATTAGGCCAAATCCGGATTTCGGCACACTGCCCTGTACAAAAATGACCAAATGAACAGTAGTTACTTAAATGACCATAACTTGGTCTAGGAAGGCCCAAATGACCTAAATCTTATACCGATGGAAGCTGAGAGATAGCCCTACAACTTTCATGAAGAAAATAAACCCAAATTTTGACCATAACCTATCCGAAAAGTCACATGCAGTCAGCACACCAAAACTGCTAGTATCTAGAAAATGCCCAGAATTATGGGTAACACCAAATCCGGCCAGCCCAATTCAAATAGTCATATCTTGGGCTACAAAACTCCAAATGGAGTGATTCAAAAAGGGAATTAAAGTTAAGACAATAAGGAACAACTTATATGAAGAAAACTTTGCCAATTTCTAACAGCAACATGACTAATGGAATAGTACAAAATAGGACACCAAATTTGGAAAATTTGAAATTATGCCTAGGAAACCTAAAAATCTAAGAAGCAACTAAAACTAATAAAATTTGTAACCAAAATGTAGTATGTGGGTGAAATTGAAATCCCTATACCTATTAAGCATGAGAAAGTCAACAACTTGACTTGAATAGTGTCATGAATAGTAATCCCGAAATGAAAATTTCCAAGAACATTAGTTTAAGCATATTGGGGCTAGAATTAAGTATATATGAATTAATTATTGGATTTATTGTGAGATAAGATACTGAAACACTATAAATTGCATGTTTCAACTGAAAAAGACCTGGAAAAGGATAGGACAAACTGAGTCAAGGCTTAGAGGCGACTCACATCAGGTTTGTGCACAATAACTTTTCAGTTTCGATTTGGTATTAGAAAATTTATTTGAATGCATTTTAGAGCAATTAATGCTAAACAATGCATTGAGAAATGTTGTGTTGCCTACTTTGTAAATGGAAATTTGAAATGAAAATTGATTAATGTTTTGCATGAAATGTTGAATAATATGATTTTGAAATTGTTTTTTATTCACACTTGGCATGGCAGTCCCTTACTATGTTCCTCCTCCACTTGTGGGGTTGAGTTTGATATTTGATCATTTTCCTCTCTCTCTGGCTAGCCAGTCTGAGGTGAGTTTGGATGAGTACTCATTAGCTAGCTAGCCACCTTTCTTATTGATTTTGATTAGTGGGGTGAGTTTGTCTTGTTGCTGTGTACAACACGGCATGTTTGGAAATTTTTGTGCCATGGCCTAAGTTGTGTTATTGATTGGCAACACTGTGTTTATTAAATTGTTTGATCAAATTTGTGTTATATTAAGCTTTGAAAATTGTGATTTGTTATAAATGTGATTTGAAAATTTACGAAATGCGATTGTGAGATTTTTGAATTATGAAGTGTTCATAAATATTTTATATTATGTATTTTACATTTTACTGTGAACCACTGAGTATTTTTATACTTAGCGATAGCTTCTTTTGCTGTCATAGATAGAGGCAAGGAAAGAGCAACAGAGTGAGCTGCTGATTTTGGAAACTACTCAGATACTTTTATATGGGTATTTAATTATATCCTTGTAATTAGTTGATGTAAATAATTTTGTAGTCATATGTACTTTTGTAACTGAGCGGTTGTACAACTAATATGTAATCATATTGTCTTTTGGCTTTTTATGTCAGTGAATTAATTTATGAATGTAATCAAATATTTTGAATGCAATGGGGATGAATTTATTTAACTGTTTTGAAAAAGTTATGAATTGTGGAGATTGGATGGATTTGTATTGATTGAGAGTTTTGGTGGTTGAATTGGTGAAGTGTATCATTATTGGGAGTGTTTTTCTACAGGTAAAATTTTCGATTTTTGCAAATACTGCCGGCACTCTGATGAAATTTTTCCAGAATTTATGAAAAAATAAAATTGGTCAAAAATTTTACATAGCTTTTCAACTTTAATTAAATATTTTTAGTTCCTACCAAAAATGCTCACCACTTTCAAAAAGTAAGAAAATGGTTTTGAAATCCCTTGTAGTGTACTTAATGGGTTATCGGTAGGTGAAGTTCGGTAAGTCATTAGGTATACTACGGAATCATGTTATGCCTTACAGAGGGGTAAGATGTGACATGTTTTAGTGGTATTAGAGCATGGTTTTCAAATGAATTTTGATTGTGCATGTACATATTCCTTTGCCAAGTACAACTGCTCAAGTGTCTTAAATTGATACATATGACATATTTACATCATGAATATGCACTAATGGAGGTCAACCTCCTTGTGTTTGATCTCAGGAAGTAGAAATTCTGGAAAACAGAATGGAAGAGAGAGATCATTCCATAGAGCAATCTGTCGAGGCTGAGGCCCAAAGAGAAGCCTCAGCACTCCAGAACGTGAGTGGGTCAGCCACTCCAGCTCCTCCTTAAGCACCGCAGTTTCCTGCTCAGTTTGCATAGTAGATGGCTGCGTTCTTTCAACAAATGGTGGAAAATGTGCCACCACAAGCTCAGATGCAAGCACCTGCAGCACAACCACAGCCCCCAGCTCGGTAATATAAAAAAACAAATGAAATTTGGGACTATCGAGTTCAAGGGCACTGTGGATCCACTGGATGCAGAACAATGGTTAGAATGGATGGAAAGGGTATTCAGAAAGCTGCAATGTGCCGAGGAATTAAATTTTGAATATTCAGTATCTCTTCTACAAGGGGATGAATATGAATGGTGGAAGACCATCTTCCATAGTTTGGTTGAGCCCCCTGTTCTTACATGGGCAGACTTCCTGAGGGAGTTCAGACAGAAATGGGTCCCCGATACCTATGTTGATATGAAATTGCAAGAATTTTTGAATCCAAAGTAAAGGGACAAAACCATAGCAGAATATGAATTGGATTTTTCAAGACTAAGCCATTATGCTGGAAGCTTGGTCACCATCCCTAGAGACTAGTGTAAGAGGTTTAAGGCTGGGTTGAGGCCTAGTTTGAGAATGCAAGTGGTGGGGTTCCGACACCAGAATTTTTCTGAATTGATTTCACAGGCCCAAGACCTAGAAAGGATAGAATCAAAAGGGGCATTGAAGAAGAGTACACAAGAGAAAGAGAAAACTGAAAAAGTTACTGGCCAAGCTACTGAGAGTGGTTCTGAGAAAAGAAAACATTTTAAAGGATCTAACTAGCGTGAATCGGGTAGAGGTAGATCTTTTGGATAGAAACCACTCCAATCCAATCAGCAAACTCACTAGACACATAGAAATACGCTGTTGAATCGACTTTGTGAGACTTATGGTAAACCACATAGTGGAGTATGTTATAGAGCCATAGGAGCATGTTTTAATTGTGGAGGGACTGGTCATTTTGCTAAGGATTGCTTAAGTCCATGCCATTATGGATCATTTACCATGTCAGAAGGATCATCCTAAGTCTCTACCCCAAAGAGTTCACCAACAGTTGGTAGAGGTAGAGGCAGAGGCAGAGGCACAGGCAAAGGTAGAGGTAGGGGTAGTACACCTAAAATTCAGAGTACTGTGAATCAGCCAGAACAAGGTGATGATCCAGCTAGAGTATACACTATGAGGCAGAGGGATGAAGATAAGACTTTTGACATTGTTGCTGGTATTTTCTCAATTTTTAACTAAGATATATATATATGTATAAAAATCAATTTTGATATGTTAGTGACTAGTCTTTTTAGAATCAGTTTTGAAAGAGTTTGTTAGCGAAAGACATCACCTAAAATACGATAAATTATTGAATATCGATAGATAAAAGAGTTATAAAAGTAAAAAGTTGAATAGTTAGTTCAAATGTAAAAAAGAAATATTACGAATATTAGCAAGATTATTGACTAGAATAGTCAGAAGACCAATGATTAGGTAAATAGTATTGGTTAAAGTGCTATGGACCATTATTTAGACTATGAAGCTACGTAGAAATGTGAGAAAGACATGAGAAAAAAAAAATGTACAACTATTTTAGGATGAATATTGGGTAAAATTTTGTGGACAAAATTTCTTTTAAGGGGGGGGGGGGGGGAGGGAGAATTGTAACACCCTTATTTGCATAGCCTGATAAATTATACTGTTCCGGTGACCGGTGTCGGTTCAGACAATTAAGAGGACTAGAACTATGTTTAATACATATAGAAAAGCCCTGATAAAAATAAATAGTGAGTGCTAGAAGGTTAAGTATAAATAAGAAAAACAGAACATAAAAGGTTAAATGAGTCGGGAGTCACAGCGATAGGTGGCCTTCCCAGGAAGTGACTGCGAGGTCAGTCTTAACTCAAATTTTGAACTGAAAAATGTGACACCGTGGTCCGTAGGACTATTATGAACACAATGGAAAAGAGAAAATCATAGAAAAGAATTTTTAAGCAGGTCAAATAATTAGGTCAGAGATTTAGAACAAATATCGAATAACTTGCAAACCGGATCAGACCGGTGAGGAACAAATTGGTCAATTTACCCCTAGAGGTGACTCATGGCCTAACTGTCCAATAAAATGTAAGAAATTAAATTTTGAAATATAGATTTAAATTGAATAGGTTATAGAAAAAGAAAGGAAAAGAAAAGAAAAGAATTAACATAAATCTTTATGACATAATCAAGGTGATGTAAGCATGACATAATTTATAATTTGAATTTCTAATTTCTTTAATGTATGGGATAATTATCAACACAAAAGACCAAATTTAAAAGAAGACAAATTGTCTTCTTTTCTTCAATAATGGCCAAATTCCCTTAGCTCTTTTCTCTCTCTTTTCTTTCTTCCACCAATGATAACCCACTTAGCTTTTGAAACCCCAAAATTTACCCATTATTGTTATAATTTCTCCTTAAAAAAACTCTTAATTAGACCTTGAAAAGAAGTATTGGAGGGAGAAATTGAAGAAATTAGGAGAAAAACTTGAGAATTGAAAAGCTCCATATAAGGTATGAATTTCTTTAATTTTCATTTTCAGACCTTCCCCTGGCGATTTCAACACTCCCTCTCTCTTTCTAAAGTTTTCAGGCACCGATTCACACTTCGGTAAGGGTTTTGATCTTTTCTTGGTTGGTTTTCACCTTGACAATCTCGCTAGATTCACCTCTCGGTGACAATCTCGCTAGGAAGGCCATATCGGCAGATAACGTTATTCTTAAAAATTTTGAGGAATGTATTTTGTGTGATATGAGCATATGATGTTGCCTCAACCCATTTGGAAAACTAGTCAATAGCCACCAAGATGAACCTGTGCCCATTGGATGCTTTGGGATTAATAAGACCAATTACGTCGATGTCCCACATTGCAAAAGGCCAAGGTGAGACAAGATTAAAAAGCTGATGAGCAGGGACATTTATCGGATCAGCATAAATTTGACATTTATGACACTTTCAAAAGTACTCAATGCAGTCTTTTTCCAGGGTAGTCCAGAAGTATCCCCGTCTCATGATTTGCTTGGCTATCATATGCCCATTGATGTGAGTAGCACAATTCCCCTCATAAGTTTCAAAAAGGATCCTCCTTGCTTCTTTTTCATCCACGCACCTCAACAACTCGCCATTAGAGCTTCTTTTGTACAAAATTTTACCACTGGGGAAGTATCCTAGTGCTAATCTCCTTATCATTCTTCTTTCATTTCTGCTTGCCCCGGGAGGGTATTCCCTGGTTTTGATATAGACCTGGATGTCATGATACCAGGGTTTACCATTTGTTTCTTCTTTGATCATGAAGCAGTATGTCGGCTCACTCCTTGCTTTAATTTGTAACACCTGTGTCGTCTGTCCCTCTTCCATCTGAGTGATGGCAGCTAAAGTGGCTAAGGCATCGGTAAATTGGTTCTTGTCAAAGTTGAGGTGATTGAAGGAAATCTCTTCGAATTTCTTGATCAATTCTAGGAGATACTTTTGATACGAGATCAATTTCGGGTCTTTAGTTTGCCATTCCCCTTTGACTTGGTAAATGATCAAGGTCTAATCTCCGTACACCTCTAATTTCCTGATCTTCATTTCGATGGCAGCCTGTAAACCCATCACATAGGCTCCATACTATGTAACATTGTTGGTGCAGTCAAAACTTAGCTGGATAGCTATTGGGAAGTGTTTTCCGTATGGGGATTGTTAGTAGTATGCCCTAGAGCATATCATTTAGTATGTATCTTGTGCATATTTTATTAATAAAAGGCATTTTCATTTTTCCATTTGCATAATATATTTATGTGTAATAGAAAAGGTCCATTGATATTTTGTTAGAAATTCTATTCTTAAGTTGTTAAGAATATGAGTGATAGTATTTCTAGCACAAAGTATCATAAATAGGTTCACAATCGAGGATACTTCACAATAAGGACATGACTTATCCAGAAAGATTGTATTCATGTTTGTTCCCAAGTTATTTATATGAGATATAAAAAAAAATGGAATGGTGAGTCTCATGCCATATGACAAACATGATAGGCACTTATACATGATAAGTAGGTCGAACCAATGACACTTATGACAAGCACATGGAGTTTACTCTTGTCAATATATTGTCATAAATCATATCAGTACATATAATCTTTAGATCTGAGATAACACAGTTATCTTGTATATAGGTGCTTTGAGTTTGATACTGCTTTCATACTTGTACTGTGTATGGGTATATGGGCATGTGTTGGCTCCTACTAGTTATATATGGAGGTAGGTGTTGATCAAGATGGAATTTATTCCTTTAAGTAAATAGAGATAAAATCCTATGTTCATTTAATTGTTCTTGATGTTTCAAGTTCCTGGCTAGGACAGATAGATTTAATCAGAAAAGAGTTTCTGATGAGAAAATCTTTTTAATCAAGAACTAGAATTAAAAGAGAACATAATATTCATAGCAAATGGAGTTTCACATAAACCATGACTCCAGCTTGAGTTGGGATTTTGTAACAGAGAGATTCTAGTGCATGGTAACATATGATTATGGGTTCACTTAAGGTAAACCTTATTACTGATTGGGTGGCCATGGCATGCTATGCTAGGTATTAACCATGGTCTATGAGGTGCATAAAATGATTTAGAGAAATCATTTATGGTAAGAAAGAGTTCTGATGATATTAAGAATTGATATCATATCTCATTGCCAATTAGTGATGAGCCTAGTAAGTCACACACATACACAAGTTATCACCTAATTAAATATAATTTAATTAATTAATTAAAGAGTTTAATTGATTAATTAAATAGGTTTGGTTTGCAATTAGATTGTAAAGTCACTAGCATGACTTGAAACCAAATCTAGATTATTAGATGTATATGGGTAAGATAAATTTATATTTAAAGTGTTTAAATATGAATTTAATTAATGAGAAATTAATTGATAAAGATTAGTTAATTAATTTATATTTGATATAAATTGATTAGAAGAAGAGAAATAATTATTTTGGGTTGAGAACTCAAAACTAAGACACAGGGATATTTTGGTCATTTCACAGGGTGACATGTGGCACCATGAAATGGTGACACATGGCACTACACATAAGCTTGCCAAATGTCTTTTAATCATGTAAGATGATTAAAATTAAGATTAAATATAGGTTTGACGCTTGGCACAATGTGATTGGGTCAATTAAACCTAGAACTAATCAGAGAGTGACATGTGGCAAGGGTTTAAGTTTGACTTAGCTATATAAGTGTTGTTATGAAAAGAAAACAATACAACCAGCAGCTGATATCATTGGTGCCACCACCCAAGAAGCTCTCCCTTCTCTTCATCTTCTTCTCTCATGTATTCCAAGAGACATGCAAACAATCTCTTGAATTAAAAATACTAGAAATCGTTTCTAGTGTTCTGTTTACATCTTTAGTTTCTTAAAAGGTAGAACTTGATTTTCCAAATAATAGAAAAAGCTTTAGAAGCTATTCAAGGGCTGCCATAGGTGTTCTTGGTGTGGACAAGCTAGAGGGACAACATCTGGTGTCCTAAAGATGCATATCAAAGGTACAAATACGCTGCAGTGCATCAAGAGATTAGTGTATTTGTTCTTGATTTAATCTAGAGTTCTAAAATTAACCTGATTAATTCTAAAATCTTAAATGGAAAATATATATCCAAAAATATATTAAAAGAGTTTTAATATGATGTTTATCATTGAAATAAAATAGATAAAAAATAAATCTTGCATGATGCATGTGGCCCTATGTGTTTTTCATGCTTCCGCTCCTTCAATTGGTATCAGAGCCACTATATTTGCCATTTAGATTGTTGATTATATGATTTAATTATGTGATTTGATCATGAGATGATTGATCCATTGCTGGTTGCAAAGGATGTGTGGCAGCACACATGGTGAAGCCACCATAGGTGGCGGCAACAATGTTCCTCCAATGGTGGCGCAAGGTTTGGTTTTAAATTCTGCAATTGTTGTATGATCTAAGGCCTATCCCATGACTAATTAAAGTGTTTAATTAGTAGTTTTAATCACACAATTAAATTTTGAGTCAAATCAGAATTTTAAAATTATTTGAATGTGATTCAAATCTAAATTTTCAAAATTGTTTGAATGTGATTCAAATCTGAATTTTTAAAGTTGTTTTAATCATATTCAAATTTGAATTTTTAAAATTTTTTGAATAATATTCAAATCTGAATTTTTAAAAAATTGTTTGAATGTGATTCAAATCTGATATTTAAAAATTGTTTGAATGTGATTCAGATCTGAATTTTTCAGGTTGTTTGAAAGTGATTCAAATCTAAATTTTTAAATTTATTTGAATATGATTCAAATCTGAATTTTTAAATTTATTTGAATCATATTCAAATCTAGTTTTTAAGTTGAATATGAGATATTCAATTTAATTTAAGTATGTATGTTTTATTTAATTGTTAAATAGTGATATGCATGATGGATGATCATGGAATATAAAAGACCAATGTGATTGGATTTATTTCTTTTATGTTTCTTTGGGATTGTAAATTAATTTATTTATTTTAATTTATTTTAAGTATGTATTATTAAGGTTGTAATAATTTTGGGTTGTAATTTCATTTATTTAAGTTCTTGTAAATTTTCCTTGGTATGCCAAGGATTACTATATAATATTGGATTGCAAGAAGTTTAAGGAGGTCAAGACCATTGGTGGGACCAGTGGGAGAAATTCAATATCAAGTGTTGATTATATACTCCTTCAGCAACTCTTGTAATATGAATGAATGAAATGCACCTAGGAATGCCCTGATTCAATTCTTGGTAGCTCATAATTGAATCCCTTAGAAAGTCCATGATCATACCATATTTACTGCTTATCCATGAATGCATGAGATGTATGGGAATGTATGCAATTATATGATATATGCATGCTAATTGGATAATGTGCAAAGTGAGACCTTAATAGTAATTAGGATGACCATAAAATCTTCCAAACAAATGATTAAGTTAGATATGCTATAATTAAAGTAATTATAACATAGGCCCTCCATTGGGGCAATTATTTTATGAAATTTTAAATAGTTGCATAAGTTGCAATTAATTTAATAGATATTCTTAAGAATAATTGTTAAGCATGAGATGTTGTAAATATGTAAATGGTTTGGTGGCCAATATTGGATGTACCTGAGGACATTAAAATTATTTGCATAATTACTGGCTCAATGGGATCAACTTAACTAATGCAAGATAAGTCAATAATGGATGTACCTGAGATTTTGAGCATTAGGGGCTAGGTAAAGGATTGAACCTCACATGAGATGTGATAGGCAAGGAGTTGCTCATTTATAGTTTATTGTAATTCCAATAATGGATGTACCTGAGGATGATCAATAGAATTATAAGAATTCAATCACCCACGAGAAATCCATTCAACTAGGATTTCCATTTTCTACTTTGGAAGCGTAGGATTCGCTAAGTTAGTGGGAGGACCAATTTGATTAAAAGACCATAATCATTTTGGTTAATTACATAATATATTTACTAATTAATCTAGTTATTTTCTACAGTTAATTTTCTAATAAAAATGAGCACAGAATAACCACCACCATCCAATATCCTTACAAGGATACTTAATCGCAATAGGTTGACAGGACCTTATCTGTCTGATTGGCTAAGAAATTTGAAACTTATCCTGAACTTTCAACATATAAGATATGTTCTAGACTCAAATGTTCCTAGTCCCTTACCTCCAGAGGCCACTCAAGAGGAACATGAAACTTTGGACAAGTGGAAGGAGCATGATATGAGAGCTAAGTGTTACATGCTTGCTTCTATGAGTAATGAGTTACAGAAGCAGTATGAAAACATGCAGAGTGTGAGTGAGATCCTCCTTCACCTATAAAACTTGTATGGTGAGCACAGCAGGAATGCTAGGTATGAGATATCTAGACAGCTGTTCAGCATGAGGATGTCTGAGGGATAGAATGTTGGGGATCATGTCCACAAGATGATTCGGCTGATTGAGCAATTGGAACATCTTGACTTCAACATGGATTTCCAACTGCAGACGGATTTAATTCTTCAATCCCTTCCTGAATCTTTTGGGAATTTTGAGACAAATTTTCATAAGACTAAGCAGGAATGCACCTTAGCTGGTTTACTCAACATGCTAGTTATTGCCCAAAAGAATATGACAGGCAATAAAGGCAAAGAGGTAGCTTTGATTGCATCTTCTTCTACTAGAAAGTCCAGCAAGAAGAAGGGCAATAATAAAAAGAAATCTCAGATTCCTAGTCCTTCCAAGAAAATAGCTAAACAGAAAGGGAAGACTAAAGCTGATGGAGGCAATGGAAAGTGCTTCCACTGCCAGAAGGATAGGCACTAGAAAAAGAATTGCCCAGAGTATCTTGCTTCTCTGAAGGAAAAGAAGGATAGACCTTCGGAAGGTATGTCCATATCTTGTTATTTTGATTCTGATGATACTCATAGTTCATCTACAGCTTGGGTTTTAAATACTGGTGCCAATTCTCACATTTCTCATGATATGCAGGATCTAACAAATAGTAGTAGCTTGTGTTCTCAAGATGTTAGAGTCCGAATTGGCAATGGCTCAACTGTTGAAGCTTTAGCCATAGGATCTAAATCTTTTTACATGTTTGGACATGTTTTGTGTTTGGATAATATTTTATATGTACCTGATGCTTTTAAGAACATCATTTCTATATCTAGTTTGACTAGAAATGACTATGAATTTCAGTTCAAATATGATGTTTGCATTATTTATTTTGGAAATAAATATGTTGGTTCGGGTTATATGAATGATGGTCTTTATTATTTAGATAATAATAACAAACACAAAATGAATGCAAGTGATCTAAATGAATGCAATGCCATGGTGAAAACCAACTCAAGTTCAAAATATATTTGTACTTAAGGTTATGTCATGTTGTAAAAGATAGGATTGTAAAATTGGAGAAAATGGGAATTCTATCCTCATTGGGCTTTGAGCCTACTCCAACTTGTGAATCTTGCCTTCAGGGCAAAATGACTAGATCACCCTTTATTGGATAAGGGTTAAGGGCTGAAAATATTTTGGAGCTAATATATATTGATGTATGTGGTCCATTTAAAGAAATAGCTAGATGTGGTCTTCATTATTTTATTACCTTTACTGATGATAAATCAAGGTTTGGGTATTTTTATTTGATGAAATGCAAACATGAATCCTTTGACAAGTTCAAAGAATTTAAATCTGATGTAGAAAATCAAACAGAAAAGAGTATTAAAGGTCTTCGATCAGATCGTGGAGGTGAATATTTTAGTACTAAATTTGATGAATACTTGAGAGAGCACGACATTGTTTCCCAGTTGACTCCTCCAGGAACACCACAGTTGAATGGTGTATCTGAAAGGAGAAATCGTACCCTATTGGATATGGTACGTAGTATGATAAGCTATACTAATATGCCAATCTCCTTTTGGAGTTTTGCATTAGAATCAACTTTGTATATTCTGAATAGGATTCCACCAAAATCAGTTTCTTCCACACCTTATGAGATATGGCATGGAAGAAAACCAAGTCTTAAGCATGTTAAGATTTGGGGTTGTCCTGTAACACCCCTATGTTCGGTAGTGCGTTCTACTATTCCGGTGACCAGTGTTGTCTGGACAGCTAGGACGCCTAGAACTACACTTAAATATTGATGAGAAGACATAAAATAATGAAATACAAGAAAAGAAAATGCAAGAAAAATAAAGAAAAAATAACAGCAATGAAATGTAACCAAGTTAAACGAGCTGAGAACCATAGCGATGGGTGACCGCACCGGAAAGTTACGGCGTGGATCGTTGACTAACCTTGGACCACGGAGAAACTTGGAAAATATTTTTAAGACATAAATAAACGTCTATTGAAATATAAATGTCATTAGAAATATCAAAGAAAAATTAATTAATTAGTACAAAGAAAGACGAGAAATCGAGAAAATGACAAAACTCGATGTTATCGAAAAATCGAGAATGCAACCCGAATAGGGGCATTGTGATCATTTGACACCCCAAGTTGTCACAAGGAGTTTTGCGGTCGCCTGAACGAACCCTCACCGAAGTGGGAAAGAGTGAGGAGTCGCCACCTTAGTTTTGAGGGAAACTAAAGAAAACCATTTGTGAAAATAGATTGAAATGAAACCACTTCAAGACAGAGATTCTAGGTTCGGGGTCCGTAAACGGGTGGGGAAGGTGTTAGGCACCCCACCTCGTCCCTCAATAAGGGCAAGTAGATTTAACTTCGCGTTTTTCATAAATTAGTTAGGAGGGCTTGGATGGAGATGTTAATCCTTTTGTCAAAAGGAAATTTTAATTTTTCACTAAATTCGGATCACCCAGATACATAAGTAAATGAGACAACCTTAGTGAGTTACTGTTGTATGTTAATTTTATTTGAAAGGAATATTTTATTAAAATTTAATTTAAGAATTGGATAAGAACTCTTCTCCGAATTCTTTAATATTTATTAAAATTTTGAGTTGAGACCGGATAAGAACTCTCCCCCGATCTCTATTAAATATTTATTAAAATTCTGAGTTTAGACCGGATAAGAACTCTCCTCCGATCTCTATTTAATATTTATTAAAATTTTGAGTTGAGACCGGATAAGAACTCTCTTCCAATCTCTATTAAATATTTATTAAAATTTTGAGTTGAGACAGGATAAGAACTCTCCTCCGATACTCGTTAGATTAAAATTGAATTGAGACAGGATAAGAACTCTCCTCCGATCTCTATTAAGTATTTATTAAAATTTTGAATTGAGACCGGATAAGAACTCTCCTCCGATCTCTTTGAAATTTGATCACAGCTATATATCTTAATAGCCTAAGTTTAAGAGTTCTAGTATTTAAAGATGCCAAGGGTCGTAATAAGGCTTCTTTTTACTTATTGGTACTTTGTGACTAAATAAGGGATGCCGGACTGAATTTTACCGACCTCCCATGTGGTCGCCTTACCAGTATTCCCTCTGTTCGATTTTACTCATCTAAGATTTGATCTTTATTCCGTCTTATGGTGTTATGCCGGCCTATCTTCTACGTCAGCCTAGTGATTCAATTTAGCTATTTCCCCTGACGTGTTATTTAGACCCTCTTTTTTTCAAAGAGACCCCTAAAATACAGTTACCTATTTTTATCCTAACCACTTATATATTATTCAGGACTAGATGACTTACGTTCCAAAATAATAAAGATCAACAAAAATATGATTTGGCTGACGTAGAAGCCAACTGAAGCACGACCTACCTTTGCATTTTCAAGTGTGATATGACCTTAAAGAAAATAACATGCATGGAAAAGAAAAAAGGAAATACGCAAAATAAGAACTAAATAAAATGGCAATATGAACACTGACCTGTAAGAAGTTGGATTTAGTGAGCTAACTATAGAATCACAGAACGTAATAAAATCGCAAGTTGGTAGCCGGGTGACTAAGGTCCGCCTTGGAACAAAGAGTACTTCACTAAATGCAATCGAGTCATAATTATACCCGAGTTTAAATGAGATTGAACATGGACGACGGAAATAAAAATACAGATAACCAGGAACTGAAAAATGGGAATGCTACTGGATAATGAACGAGCTGAAAATGAAAAGTTCCAGTGTTCAAAATCTTTTAAGAAAACACTTCAGGAAACTGGTTCCAAAAGCTCTTCTTATGAAAGCAGAGTAATAATCTGAATTAAATTTCAGAGTTCTTCCACTATAGTAACAACCTTCTTTTTTTTCCCGTTCCCTTTGAACAGTTTTCATGCAGGTATTTATAGGAACCGGGTGCTCCCCATTAAGGGTCAGGATCTATTTTGAGGGAGATGGAGGGTCAAGATTTCGAAGGACATGATCTGAGGCTCAGGAATTAAAGAGGATCAGAACGGACGGCTGAGATCCTCTTTAGAAAATTTGTCATTTTCATCTTCTAATCTGATGGTCCCAAATTCTCTTGTCCGGGGGGATCTGAGGGCTAGGAGTGAAAGGCGCTGGTTTTGTCGTCTTCTTCTTTGATCCAAGGGCTCTGAGCTTATCCTTACAAGTTGGATCAACGGTGGAGATTAGGATGTACAGCGCATGTCAGAAATGTGAGCGATTCTGGGGCGTGCGGTTGAGATTTTACCTGGCAATGCTTTAACTACCTCGGCTCTGATTATGGTGACGGCAGTAGGCGCCCTTTCATTTTCTGTTCTCTCTTCCTTTCCGATCTTCTTAACATGGTCCTTCTCCGATCTTTCATGCCGATCTTCCCTCTTCCGATCTCTATTATTCCAATACTTCCCTTAACCAGGCCCGGTCAGGTCAAAGCATTAATTCCCCTCAATTCCCGAAGCGTCCGCTTCATTTTCTACTCAGCAATAAATGCTTGATTTCCCCCTATATATACCCCCTGACCCAAAACTTTCTCCATCTGATTTTCCTCTTTTCTTCTTTACTTTCCTATTCTAGTTATTCCGGCAGTCGTTCCGGCCGTTGTTCCGGCAGGATTGTGGTTTTTGATCTTTTTCGATGGACCTTTTTATTCCCCGACTGAAAACTCATGGCCCTGGTGATCGAATAATCGTGATGACCTTATCTGATGATGGTGAGAGAACTAAATCAATTAACCGATCTGGATTGCGGACCTCGATTGTATCGATCTCGAGTCGTTCAATTGGCATAATCGGCGAACCGATTTTGACCGAGCAAATTATTGATGTTCTGCCGACCCTTGATGGTTGATCTTCCAAGTTTATTTGACTTCTCACCACATTGGGTGTTCCGACAGCGGCTTCCCTCCACATTGGGTGTTCCGACAGCGGATTAAGCTTCGGTGACACCCCTTTGGATCAGTCACAATGTTGACTATTGACACAGGCCTCTTTAGATAGGATGTTCCACTGATCTTTTAGAGATCGGCCTTTTGATGTAATTAGATCTCTAATGTATTCCGATCTTTAGATCGCCCAAATTATGTAATCTGACTTTTGGAAATGTATTCTGATCTCTTGAGATCGCCCAAATGATGTAATCCGATCTTTTGGAAATAAAGATTTTATTTTGTCAATTATTATCTTATTAATTATTTTCCGAGCTCTAATATGATTATCGGATCTGATTCTTTACCTGAATGACACTTATCCGATCCGTAATTCGAAACACCTGGATCTGCCGCTCTATAATTAACCGATCTCTTTATGGAATCTTGGGAATATGCGTGAGACGTGTCAGAACAGCTGGCGAGTCCCACTAACCGATGCAGTGCCTGGAACATCGTGAGCATTAAATGCTCGGACGAGTATAAATAGGGGGCGGGGTTAGCCAGTTGCTCTTTTATTCCATTTTCAGTTTCTCGCGAACAAACCCAAAATCCTCTCGTTTTCTCAAGTTCTTCCGACGCCGATCAGATTCCGGTAAGGGCTTTGATCTTTCTTTTACTTTAAATTCCTTATTTCTTTTGAAAATGAGCGACGCCGAGGGTTAAAGAGCGACGAGCCCTCCTTCCATTCTGTTCTCATGGTCGTCTGATGAAGAAGAGGTGGTCGGGCCAAGCGCACGACCAGAACCTCCTAGGGTCTCCGTTCCAACTCGGGGGCGAAATGCACCATCGAGGCTTGTACCTTCTTCAGGGAGGGAGAATCTTCCTATGGACGAGCTGCCATCGATCTTGCAAGAATCTGATCTGCAATCATTTAGCCAGGAGTACAATATTCGTCCTGATTCGTACGAACTTATCTGGTGTCACGGTGATCACCGAGCCGATCACTTCTTTAAAGAGAATGACATGATTATGGTATACGAGAAACAGTTAAAGGCCGGTCTTCAGTTCCCTCTGGATGACTTCTTCAAGGAGGTCCTAAAATATCACCGAGTGTGCATTGCTCAAGTTCACCCTAACTCGTGGCGGATCTTAGTAGCCTTCCGAGGCCTGTGCCGAGCTAAGGGAATCAGTCCTACGACTAAGGTGTTCGCTGAATCGCACAAAGCTAACTCGCGAAAGGACGATGAGCACCGGTTTTTTCTGCGAAGCCTCATTGTGGGCTCTTTACCGATCTGCCCTCCTCCCTTAAGAATTGGAAGAACCGCTTCTTCATTCTGAGGAGCAAAAATCCGACCTGCTTTGAGGACTTCCCCCGTAGCTGGTGGCACCAGGGGCCCTTGATTCCGAAGCGTCTTACCCTGAACAAGGAGGAAAGCCTAATAGTGATGGAACTGAAGAATCAGGCGGCCACTCAGAAGTTCTCCTGTTTAGATGCGGTGACTGCCGAGCTGCACCATTGGACCATACAGCTGATCACCGGCCAAGATCGCGAACTTCCCCTCTCTGACCTCTTCTTTGTGCAGGTATGGCGGGTGGTGAGGGTTCCAGGAAGCGGAAGAAAGAAAGAGAGATTTCCCGGAAGGTGAAAGAGATAAAGCGTTCGGAACTGCTTCAAACACCCGGTCATGAACCTGGGGAGACACAAGGAGGCCCGCCCCGACCTTCGGGATCGCCGATCGCAGAAGCTGTCCGATCTCCTCCTCGACGAGAAGAGCCACGTCGACCTCCTCCAGTTGCTCCAAGCACAGAAGGGGGTCCTTCTCGACCTTCTGCGAGGCCCCTTTCTCGTGGCGCTCAAGTGCTGATCGCTTCCCTGGAGAATAGCCAGACTGTTCTGGAGAACCCCGGTTTTGCCAAAGTCTTGGGGTCTTCTATCTGCCTTCGGGAGGATCGGGACAGACTGTCTCCGGACAATCTTGACGACATCCTGACCCGATCCATGAGTCTGAATGTAGAGTGCCTGGTGAACCAGCATGTAGTCCAGGAAAAGGCTCACCGCTTGGGTAAGGAGGTCGTGAAGAAGAGCCAAGAAGTGGCATCCCTCTGATCCCAACTCTCATCCGCTCAGGATTACATATCTCAAATTGAGGGGCGTATGAAGTACTATGAGGATAAGCCGCCGAATGCACTCATGTTCGGGCCGAAGGGATCATGCTCTTGGAGAAGTCCAGCGCCCGGCGAACAAAGCTGCTGTGTCGCTCACCCATCGAGGAGCTTAAGGCAAAAGATGAAGAGATAGTGACAGGAATAGCCGGTGCTTATGTGAATGCTCACAAGGATCTCTTGGCCGAGCTCCAGAAGCGTAACCCAGAGGAGGACTTCTCTTGGATGGCCGACCTGGCTCCCGGAGGGGAGGAGGAAAGCGAAGAGGAGGCCGAGGGTGAGAGAGAAAATGAGCAAAATGTAGATCAGGCTGGGGGTGATCCCCCAGCCGAATGACTTGTACAATTGTTGGTATGAAATGAAATCGCTCTTTATTCAATGATTGGATGTGATTGGAAAATCTCTGAATTGCCTAAGTATTTGATTGTCTGAGCATAGCAAAACAATAACTAAATGCAATTATTAATCTAAGCGTAAGAGATCGGAAAGCACAATAAGCATGAGATCGGTAGGGAAGAAATGCTGAACGGGACTTGATTAAAATTGGAAATTTAACTTGAACACTTAAGATCGGAATCCTCATTAAATCGAACCAAAACCTTAGCTCTTAAACTTTTGAAAGGGAGATCGGCAATAAAACTGGTAAGAAAAGATCTAGTGTCAGTTCATTTCATTTGTCAACAGAGATCATGAATATACTTGACTGGTCCCGAGATTCGATAATGGGTTTGAGAGATCGGTGAGCGATTTAATAGACTAGTAAGGCTTTGACTGATGTGAGGACTTAGCATTGATTCAATTCTTTGTGAGGAGAGATCGGAAATGTGACTGTCTATCAAAGAGGGATCGGAAATGTGATTAGCTGTCACAGGGAGACTTAGTACTGGGGATCGGTTTTGAAGTTTTATTTATTTTGGGGATCGACCAAAATATGGTGTCGACACAAGTGGACTTTTGACTTAAATGTCCATGAAAAATAAGTAATATTAAAATTTGAAAATCACATGAAAAATGAAATTATGTATAAAAATGTAATTAGGGAAAAATTAAGGGTGTTAAGTGGAAATATTAAAACTTGATTATTTATTTAATTACACTAAGGATGAGTGGAGGTATAAAAGCACTAAGGGACATGTGTATGTCCACTAAGCACTTCATTTTCAACCTTCATCTTCTCCATGCCGAAGTGAATTCCTTTAAATCCTCCATGGCCAAAATTGTGAAAGCTTCCTAACCTCCACCATTTTTAACTCAAACACCAAAGCTCACTTCACTAATTTTGATCCCCACATCACAAGGAAGAAGTTGATACTAAATTCAAGAGATTTTAGTGAAGATTTAACAAGCTCTAACAATAGGTAAGTGAGTGTTTTCAATTCTTGTTTCATTAAAAGTATAATCAAGGTTGTGGGTAATTGATTTATGGAAGAATTTGTGAAGTTTGATGAATTAATGGAGATGTACATTTTGACAGCCATGGAACTTCACTATGAACAGCTTGTTCTTGCATGTAAATAGTGGTTTGAATGATGATTTAAATGTTTGATTGTATCATAGTTGAATTCCATCTGTAAGGTTTGATTTGTAAGCTTGAAAATTGCAAATGGAGGTTAATGGGTATGTGTAAACTTGTGGCAGCCTCATGAAGAAGATTGAAGTGTTTAAGTTTCATGGAATGGTTTTTTGAATTATGTTGCTTATGGTGGCAGCATGTGTGTGTGTTTAATTGTTAGGGTTTAGACATGGAAATGAGGTATGTTCATGTGGTTGAATTGTTGTAAATGGGACTTTGAAAAATTTTGTATTATAGTGTGTATGTTGAGAGTGGTTACAAGCTGCCAAAATGACAAAAAATGTGAAGTAAAATGCGTTAATGGTATGGTATAACCAGAATTGGCATGGAAGAGTTAACTTCGTAAGTGTTGAATGTGTAATTGGTAAAGAATGAATAATGTGTAGTAGGGCAGTGTACGTTTTGGATTAGAACCTGAAGTGTGTGACTCCAATTAGTATGAGACCAATTGGAGGTGAAACTAGGCACAAAATGTGCCAACTTTCATGAAGGAAGCTTACCTAAATTCTGCCTAGAAGGTAATTTGAAAAATGACCAAATCCGTATAGTGACTTGAAATCCTGAAAATTAACCATTTGGGCAGTAGTTAGTTTTTTTACCATAACTTACTCAAAACAGGTCCAATTGATCTGAAATTTTTACCATGAATAGTTTAGACATAGATCTACAATTCTTATGAAGACACTAAAGCCTAGAAATTGCCAGAACCAAGTCAAATAGCTTCAAAAATTTAGGTGCCAAAACTAGCGGAACCAAAAGTGACCTAAAAATGACCTAAAGTTACCATTTTGATGTATTTTGTCCAGCATTGGTAAATTGACCATAACTTGGTCTACACAACTCTGAATGACCTGAAATTTTGCCTCGCGTGCAATAAGACATAGACCTACATGTTTGTAGTTTGGACTAAAACCCGAAAACTGAGGGAACTAGGTAGTCCGGCTAGGTCAAAATAGTAAACCAAAATCCGACAAATTGCAATAAAATGCAATATACTTGAAAGTGAATTTGGTAACATATACCAACTTTAAAAGGCTATAAAATGTGACATATTGATAACATTAAACCTAATTCATCTAGAGTGCATCAAGGGTCAACATTTTAGGTTGACTAAGGAAAATAATAGAATTCAATAAATTAATTATTAAGCCTTATTCTTAGAGACAGTTTAAATAAGTACTGAAACACTTCAAATTGTGTGTTTTAGTTAGCAAAGACTCAGGAAAAGATAAGGAAATACTGAGTCAGGGCCAAGAGACATTTATCAGAGGTTTGTGCACAACTAGTTTTTAACTGATTTTATTCCAAATATTTCATATGATTAAATGATATATTTTTCTTATGTATTATGTTTAACAAGCATTGGATTTAATTCAATGATTATTGAAATTGTTATGGTATGTATGAATTTAGCTTTGTGAAATGGTATTTCCACAAGTATTAAGCATTGTTGTGAATTGAATAAATTATATTTTGGAAAATTATGATAGAACATGTTTTGAATTGTGATGGGCAATTTGCATGGAAAAATACAAATTTATGATTTGAATTGTGATGAGCATTAAAATTATTGGATATTGGAATTGACTTTGAATCGAATTGTATTGTGATTTATGCTCACTAAAAGGATTGAGATATTGTTTTATATCTCACTATAGATGCTTGACTAGGTTATTACCCATCTCTCTCATTTATTGAGAAGACAATGGAGTTAGTTGTGTTTTGATTACCATGGTACATGTACAGGCTTAGATTCTCCTCTTATTAGAGATTAGATCTCACTTTTTTATGTTATGGTCCTTTCGCAAGATTCATTATTGTGATGTGTACTGTGCACGATAATTCAACCTCCCCGACCATAGGGAGTTAGAATCACCCCGAAGATGGCCCTTTCAGATTAGTCTTGCATAGTTAGTGAGATAAAGAATGGTTTTTGAGATAAAGAATCGTTTTCAAGATAAAGAATGGTTTTTGAGATAAAGAATCATTTTTGAGATAAAGAATGATTTTCGAGATAATGAATGGTTTTTGAATAGTAAAGAATTGTGATTTCAATTATGATTTATGTATAGTTGATTTTGTTGGAATTACCTTAAATGGTTAGTTATGATTTGATAAATTAAATTTCGTGATCAAAGTCATTTTATACAAATGATTTATATTGTTGGCAATGAATATTTCGAGTTTTGGAATTTGATGACTATTCAGATTTCCAAATTATTTGCTGTAAATTTTGTCAATGTATATTGTACTGTGTTTTAAATTATAGTTGTGCACCACTGAGTTCACCACTCAGCGATAGCTTTGTATGTTATCGCTGGTGAAAAGAGCATTGAGAAATTGAGTAAGCTTCTTTGAAGAGACATTCAGATTAACTGCAAGTATACCCATGTACACAGGTTTTGATGTATGCATGTAATAATATGTATGTAAATTATTTGAGCAGTTGTATAAAAACTCTTGTAAAATATTTTGGTATGTAATTAAATGCAAATCATTGTAATATAAATTTGAGATTTCATTTACCTGTATAGTTTTGTAATATTAATTTTTGAGTTTTGTAATTAATGAAATGTTCTTTATGATGAGATTGGTTTGAAAATGAATTAATTTGATTATTGACATTTGAATTGTTAGTTGAAATAAAGTTATTGGAGTTGTATTTGAGAAAACATATTGGGAGTGTTTTCCCTTTTCAGGTTTGAAGAACTGTTTTTTCAAAACACAGCAGGCACTTTTCCGAAATTTTGAAAAATTTTTATAACACCATATTTTAATCGATGATTTAAATTTCATTAAAATTGTTTTAAAATCCCTTGTAGTATATCTAATGGGTTATCTCTAGGTGAAGTACGGTAATTCATTACTACGGTTACATCTTACGGATCATGGTGTGACATGTTTTGTGGTGTGACATGTTTTGTGGTATCAGAGCAATGGTTTTAAAGTAAATTTTGAACTGTGAATTTGAAATCTTTTTATTGGTAAATACAACTGATCAAATATTTGATACATATGATACAATTACATTATAAATATGAACTAATGGAGAGAAATCTCATTGTGTTGGTTATCCAAGAAATAGAAAATCTTGTGAAAAGAATGGAAGAGAAGAATGAGACAATAGAACAGTCTGTGATGGCAGAAGTACAAGTTGAGGCCCCAGCTCCACAAAGTGTCGAAAGCCCGACTATACCAGTTTCACCGATACAAATTATGGCACAAATGGCCCAGCAAATGGCCACTTTCTTTCAACAAATGGCTGATATACTGTCATCTCAAGCTCAAGTACAAACCCAACCCCCACAAGGGCAGTGTGAAATAGAGAAGAGGGAGAAACCTATGGGTCAGAGCTCGAACAGTAATTTAGTGAAGAGAAAAGAATTTGAGGAACCCCGAGCTCAGAGATATGACAGATGCGGATCATTAGGGCAGAGAACACCAAGATCTAGTCGTCGAACAACCAAAAGTTCCTATTCTGTCAGTTTCTGCCATGTTTGTGGTAAACTACATGGAGGTATTTGTTGTAAGGCCTCTGGAGCCTGCTACAACAGTGGAAAACTTGGACACTTTGTGAAAAATTTTACTACAGCACCTCGATCTACTCTCCAAAGTTCACAGACTGTCAGTAAAAGTCGAGATAAAAATAGAGTTAGTACTCCTCATAACCATATCACAGTGAATCAACCCGAATATTATAGCGCATCAGTTAGAATGTCCACTATGCGCCAAGGGAAAATAACATAAACTTTGGATATAGCTGTTGACAAGTTCTTAATGTTTGAAAGAAACAATTAGTTATTATTTTATCCCAGCACTACTAAGTTGTGTGCTAGTGTTATAACTATATGTTCTGTTGCTATTCCTTTACATGGGAATGATTTTTGTGAAGGAACGGAAGCGTGAAAAACACAAGTTTATACCATTGAATTCAAAAATTTTCACCTAGGGTCACATGCATCATGCAAGATTTATTTTTATCTATTTGATTTCAATGATAAACAACATATTAAAACTCTTTTAATATGTTTTTGGATCTGTATTTACCATTTAAGATTTTAAAATTAATCAGATTAATTTTAGAACCCTAGATTAAATCAAGAACGATTACACTAACCTCTTGATGCACCGCACGTGTCCGCGCTTTGAGATTCGCCTTCGTGACACTAGATGTTGTCCCTCTAGCTTGTCCACACCAAGAACACCTATGGCAGCCCTTGAATAGCTTCTAAAGCTTTTTCTATTAATTAGAAAATCAAGTTCTGCCTTTTAAGAGATTAAAGATGTAAACAGGACACTAGAAACAATTTCTAGTGTTCTTAATTCAAGAGATTGATGGCTAATCTCTTTGAATTGATAAGAGATGAAGAAGAAGAGATAAAAACCCTCAAAGTGGCGTGACAAAGGAGTGTGGCTGCTGGTTGTATTTTATTTTCTCATAACAACACTTAAATAGCTAGGTTAACACATTAAACCCTTGCCACATGTCACCCTTTGATTAGCTCTAGGTTTAAGTGACCCAATCACATTGTGCCAAGTGTCAAACCTATATTTAATCTTGATTTTAATCATCTTACATGATTAAAAAACATTTGGCAAGCTTATGTGTAATCCCATGTGTCACCATCTCATGATGCTACGTGTCACAATCGTGAAATGACCAAAATGCCCTCGTGTCTTAATTTTGAGTTCTTAACCCAAAATAATTATTTTCTTCTTCTAATTAATTTATATCAAATATAAATTAATTAATTAATCTCTATTAATTAATTTCTCATTAATTAAATTCATATTTAAACACTTTAAATATAAATTTAATTTATACTACACATCCAATAATCTTGATTTGGTTTCAAGTCATGCTAGGGACTTTGCAATTTAATTGCAAACCAAACCAATTTAATTAATCAATTAAACTCTTTAATTAATTAATTAAATCATATTTAAATAGGTGATAACTTGTGTATGTGTGTGACTTACTAGGCTCATCACTAATTGGCAATGAGACATGATATCAACTCTTAATATCATCAGAACTCTTTCTTACCATAAATGATTTCTCTAAATCATTTTATGAACCTCATAGACCATGGTTAACACCTAGCATAGCATGCCATGGCCACCCAATTAGTAATAAGGTTTACCTTAAATGAACCTATAATCATATGTTACCATGCACTAGAATCTCTCTGTTACAAAATCCCAACTCAAGCTAGAGTCATGGTTTATGTCAAACTCCATTTGCTATGAATATTATGTTCTCTTTTAATTCCAGTTCTTGATTAAAAGATTTTTCTCATCAGAAACTCTTTTCTGAATAAATCTCTCTGTCCTGGCCAGGAACTTGAAACATCAAGAACAATTAAATGAACATAGGATTTTATCTCTATTTACTTAGAGGAACAGATTCCATCTTGATCAACACCTACCTCCATATATAACTAGAAGGAGCCAACACATGCCCATATACCCATACATAGTACAAGTATGAAAGCAGTATCAAACTCAAACTACCTATATACAAGATAACTGTGCTATCTCAGGTCTAAAGATTATATGCACTGATATGATTTATGACAAAACATTGACAAGAGTAAACTCCATGTGCTTGTCATAAGTGTCACTGGTTCGGCCTACTTATCATTTATAAGTGCCTATCAAGTTTGTTATATGGCATGAGACTCACCATTCCATCTTATTTATATCTCATATAAATAACTTGGGAACAAACATGAATACAATCTTTCTGGATAAGTCATGTCCTTATTATGAAGTATCCTCGATTGTGAACCTATTTATGATACTTTGTGCTAGAAATATTGTCACTCATATTCTTAACAACTTAAGAATAATATTTCTAACAAAATATCAATGGACCTTTTCTATTACACATAAATATATTATGTAAACGGAAAAGTGGAAATGCCTTTTATTATTAAAAATATGTACAAGATACATACTAAATGATATGCTCTAGGGCATACTACTAACATTTTGATGTATTAGTGACTAGTCCTTTAGGATAAAAACTATAATAACAAGTATGATTGACATTAATTTTGAAAGAATTGTTAGTTAAAAGTATTTTCTAACACACTATAAATTATAAAGCTAATTGGCGAGCCTACTTAATGTAAGGCAAGAGGACCTAAAAGCAAGTTACAATAATAGAATTGCTCTAAATGAGGGCAAAGATGTTACTATTAGTAAATGTCAAGGGATATTGCAATCAGAATCGGTTTAGGATATTAGTGGATTCGATAAAGATAAAATGTTAGAAAACCTAGTCCATGAGGTTATAACGTAGTGATTATGTAATGTTCTCGATGTTTGTATTGTAAGCTGCAGATTATAGTACCGACACAGGATTATTGTGTAAAGCTACGTGCTTCCTCATGGTGCAATAAAATAAGAATATTTGTAAGTAATCTATAAATTGATACAGTTACGCCCGAATAAAGTACTATTACGGGAAATAAATATAAAAATTTTAGTCAGAAATTTAAAACTTTAGAACTAGTCTGTCAAAAGACTACACTTGTAAGGTAGCTGGAGTCAGTAACTCGGTTACAATAATGTGAACTACCTGTACCACAGTAATTGTTATAAGTTTAGAGATATCAGTATGACTTATCATCCTCAGACGGATGGACAGTTGAAACAAGTAATTCAGGTAAATTCTGAAACTCTTTGAGTTTCTGTAAATAATGAAATGAAATGATAATAATAACCTGTAAAATGTAATAAGCCCTCGAGAATATACTGAGAACTTTTGTCTTTGAATTCAAGGGGAGATGGGACAGATACCTGCCACTAACAGAATTTGTATACAATAATAAGTGTCAAGCTTACATACAAATGGCACCCTATGAAACATTATAAGGAAACGGATAACTATGGATTTTGTGATGAGACTTCCGAGGACACAGAATAGTCATGATGCATTATGGGTCATAGTTGATAGACTAACCAAGTCTGCTCACTTTTTGCCAATCCGGATGGACTATAGTTGGAGAGATTGGCCAGATTGTACATAAATGAGATTGTAAAACTGCATGGAGTGCCAGTATCGATTGTATCAGACAGAGATCCTAGGTTCACTTCTAGACTCTAGGGTAATCTTCAGAGAGCCCGAGGAACTAGATTGAATTTTAGCACGGCATTCCACTCACAGACAGATGGCCAGTCTGAGAGGGTTTAGAGGATATGCTACGGGCTTGTGCAATTGAGTTTGAAGGTAGTTGGGATAAACACTTGCCTTTGATTGAGTTTGCTTATAACAACAGCTACCAATCAAGCATTGGGATGCCTTCATATGAAGCTTTATATGGCAGAAAGTGTAGAATTCCCCTATGTTGGGATGAAGTAGGTGAAAGGAAGATGATTGGGCCAGAAATTGTTCAGCAGATAGAGGAAAAGATCAGATTGATCAGAGATCGACTCAAGGCTGCATCAGACCGTCAGAAGTCCTATGTTGATCTGAAGAGAAGAGATATTGAATATACAGTGGGTAATAAGGTATTTCTTAAAGTTTCTCCTTGGAAGAGGATTATGAGATTTGGCAGAAAGGGGAAACTGAGTCCTCATTTTATCTGACCGTACGAGGTTCTAGAGAGAGTGGGTCATTTGGCATATCGGTTAGCATTACCTCCAGAGCTAAAAAGGATACACAGTGTCTTCCATGTGTCCATGTTAAGGAGGTACAAATCTGACCCATCTCATGTTCTATCAGTTGAAGAGATTGAGGTAAATCCAGACCTTTCATATGAGGAAGAACCCATAGAAATTCTAGCATATGAGGTGAAGCAGCTGGGGAATAAACAGATACACTTGGTTAAAGTGCTGTGGAACCATCATTCAGGCTAGGAAGCTACTTGGGAATGTGAAGAGGACATGAGGAGACAACACCCATAGCTATTCAGAAACTGATGCCAGGAAAAATTTCGAGACGAAATTTATTTTAAGGGGGGGAGAATTGTAACACTCCTATGTTCGATAGTGCGTTCTACTATTCTGGTGACCAGTGTTGTCCGGACAGCTTAGACTCCTAGAACTACACTTAAATATGGATGAGAAGACATAAAATAATGAAATACAAGAAAAGAAAATACAAGAAAAAAAAATAATAATAGCAATGAAATGTAACCAAGTTAAACGAGCCGAGAACCATAGCGATGGGTGACCGCACCGAAAAATTGCGGCGTGGACCGCTGACTAGCCCTGGACCGCGGGGAAACTTGGAAAATATTTTTAAGACATAAATAAACATCTATTGAAGTATAAATATTATTAGAAATATCAAAGAAAAATTAATTAATTAGTACAAAGAAAGACGAGAAATCGAGAAAATGACAAAACTCGGTGTTACCGAAAAATCGGGAATGCAACCCAAATAGGGGTATTGTAGTCATTTGACACCCCAAGTGGACTTTTGACTTAAATGTCCATGGAAAATAAGCAATATTAAATTTTTAAAATCACATGAAAAATGAAATTATGTATAAAAATGTAATTAGGGAAAAATTAGAGGTGCTAAGTGGAAATATTAAAACTTGATTATTTAATTAATTATACTAAGGATAAGTGGAGGCATAAAAGCACTAAGGGACATGTGTATGTCCACTAAGCACTTCATCTTCAACCTTCATCTTCTCTATGCTAAAGTGAATTCCTTTAAATCCTCCATGGCCGAAATTGTGAAAGCTTCCTAACCTCCACCATTTTCAACTCAAACACCAAAGCTCACTTCACTAATTTTGATCCCCACATCACAAGGAAGAAGTTGATACTAAATTCAAGAGATTTTGGTGAAGATTTAACAAGCTCCAACAATAGGTAAGTGAGTGTTTTCAATTCTTGTTTCATTAAAAGTGTAACCAAGGTTGTGGGTAATTGATTTATGAAAGAATTTGTGAAGTTTGATGAATTAATAGAGATGTACATTTTGGCAGCTATGGAACTTCACTATGAACAGCTTGTTCTTGCATGTAAATAGTGGTTTGAATGATGATTTAAATGTTTGATTGTATCCTAGTTGAATTCCATGTGTAATATTTGATTTGTAAGCTTGAAAATTGCAAATGGTGGTTGATGGGTATGTATAAACTTGTGGCAGCCTCATGAAGAAGATTGAAGTGTTTGAGTTTCATGGAATGGTTTGTTGAATTATGTTGCTTATGGTGGTAGCATGTGTGTGTGTTTAATTGTTAGGGTTTAGACATGGAAATGAGATATGTTCATGTGGTTGAATTATTGTAAATGGGACTTTGGAAAATTCTGTATTATAGTGTGTATGTTGAGAGTGGTTACAAGCTGCCAAAATGACAAAAAATGTGAAGTAAAATGCATTAATGGTGTGGTATAACCAGAATTAGCATGGAAGAGTTAACTTGGTAAGTGTTGAATGTGTAATTGGTAAAGGATGAACAATGTGTAGTAGGGCAGTGTATGTTTTGGCTTAGAACCTTAAGTGTGTGACTCCAATTGGTATGAGACCAATTGGAGGTGAAACTAGGCACAAAATGTGCCAACTTTCATGAAGGAAGCTTACCTAAATTCTACCTAGAAGGTAACTTGAAAAATGACCAAATCAGGATTAGTGACTTGAAAGCCTGAAAATTGACCATTTGGGCAGTAGTTAGTGTTTTGACCATAACTTACACAAACCAGGTCCAATTGACTTGTAATTTTTACCATGAATAGTTTAGACATAGATCTACAATTCTTATGAAGACACCAAAGCCCAGAAATGGACAGAACCAAGACAAATAGCTTACACAAGTTCAGGTACCAAAACTAGCCGAACCAAAAGTGACCTAAAAATGACCTAAAGTTACCATTTTGATGCATTCTGTCCAGCATTGGTAAATTGACCATAATTTGGTCTACACAACTCAGAATGACCTGAAATTTTGCCTCGCGTGCAATAAGACATAGACCTATAAGTTTGTCGTTTGGACCAAAACTCGAAAACCGAGGAAACTTGGTCGTCCGGCTAGGTCAAAATAATACACCGAAATCCAGCAAATTGCAATAAAATGCAATATACTTGAAAGTGAATTTGGTAACATGTACCAACACTAAAAGGCTGTAAAATGTAACATATTGGTAACATTAAACCTAATTCATCTAGAGTGCATCGAGGGTCAACATTTTAGGTTGACTAAGGAAAATAATAGAATTTAATAAATTAATTATTAAGCCTTATTCTTAGAGACAGTTTAAATGAGTACTGAAAGACTTCAAATTGTGTGTTTCAGTTAGCAAAGACTCAGCGAAGGGGAAGGTAACACTGAGTCAGGGCCAAGAGACATTTATCAGAGGTTTGTGCAGAACTAGTTTTTAACTGATTTTGTTCTGAATATTTCATATAATTAAATGACATATTTTTCTTATGTATTATGTTTAACAAGCATTGGATTTAATTCAATGATTATTGAAATTATTATAGTATGTATGAATTTAGCTTTGTGAAATGGTATTTCCACAAGTATTAAGCATTGTTGTGAATTGAATAAATTATGTTTTGGAAAATTGTAATAGAACATGTTTTGAATTGTGATGGGCAATTTGCATTTAAAAATACAAATTTATGATATGAATTGTGATGAGCATAAAAATTACTGGATATTGGAATTGACTTTGAATCGAATTTTATTGTGATTTATGCTCACTAAAAGGATTGTGATATTGTTTTATATCTTACTATAGATGTTTAACTAGGTTATTACCCGTCTCTCTCATTTGTTGAGAAGACAATGGAGTTAGTTGTGTTTTGATTACCATGGTACGTGCACAGGCTTACATTCTCCTCTTATTAGAGGTTAGATCTAAGTTTTTTATGTTATGGCCCTTTCGGAAGATTCATTATTGTGATGTGTACTATGCATGATGATTCGACCTCCCCAGCCATAGGGAGTTAGAATCACCCCGAAGATGGCCCTTTCGGATTAGTCTTGCATAGTTGGTGAGAGAAAGAATGATTTTTGAGATAAAGAATCATTTTCAAGATAAAGAATGGTTTTTGAGATAAAAAATGTTTTTCGAGATAAAGAATAGTTTTCGAGATAAAGAATGGTTTTCAAATAGTAAAGAATTGTGATTTTAATTATGATTTATGTATTGTTGATTTTGTTGGAATTACCTTAAATGGTTTGTTATGATTTGATAAATTGAATTTCGTGATCAAACTCACTTTATACAAATGATTTATATTGTTGGCAATGAATATTTTGAGTTTTGGAATTTGATGAGTATTCAGATTTCCAAATTATTTGCTATAAATTTTGTCAATGTACAATGTACTACGTTTTAAATTATAGTTGTGCACCACTGAGTTCACCACACAGCGATAGCTTTGTATGCTGTCCCAGGTGAAAAGAGCATAGAGCAATTGAGTAAGCTTTTTTGAAGAGACATTCAGATCAGCTTCAAGTATACCCATGTACACAGGTTTTGATGTATACATGTAATAATATGTATGTAAATTATTTGAGCAGTTGTATAAAAACTCTTGTAAAATATTTTGGTATGTAATTAAATACAAATCATTGTAATATAAATTTGAGATTTCATTTACCTGTATAGTTTTGTAATATTAAATTTTGAGTTTTGTAATTAATGAAATGTTCTTTATGATGAGATTGGTTTGAAAATGAATTGATTTAATTATTGAGATTTGAATTATCAGTTGAAATGAAGTTATTGGAGTTGTATTTGAGAAAACATATTGGGAATGTTTTCCCTTTTCAGGTTTGAAGAACTGTTTTCTCAAAATACAGCCGGCAATTTGTTGTAATTTTGAAAAATTTTTATAACACCAAATTTTAATCGATGATTTAAATTTCACAAAAATTATTTTAAAATCCTTTGTGGTATATCTAATGGGTTATCGGTAGGCGAAGTACGGTAATTCATTAGGTGTACTACGGGATCATGTTACATCTTACAGGGGAGTAAGATGTGACATGTTTTGTGGTATCATAGCAATGGTTAAGTAAATTTCAAACTGTGAATTTGAAATCTTTTTGTTGGTAAATACAACTGATCAAATATTTGATACATATAGTACATTTTCATCATAAATATGAACTAGTGGAGAGAAATCTCCTTGTGTTGGTTGTACAGGAAATAGAAAATCCTATGAAAAGAAAGGAAGAGAAGAATGAGACAATAGAACAGTATGTGATGGCGGAAGTACAAGTTGAGGCCCCAGCTCCACAAAGTGTCGAAGGTTCAACTATACCAGTTTCACCAGTAGAAATTACTGCACAAATAGCTCAGCAAATGGCCACTTTCTTTCAACAAATAGTTGATACACTGTCATCTGAAGCTCAAGCACAAACCCAACCCCCATAAGGGCAATGTGAAATAGAGAAGAGGGAGAAACCTATGAGTCAGAGCTCGAATAGTAATTTAGGGAAAAAAAAAGAATTTGATGAACCCCGAGCTCAGGGATATGACAAAGGCGGATCATCAGGGCAGAGAACACCAAGATCTAGTCGTCGAACAAACAAAAGTTCCTATTCTACCCGTTTCTGCCATGTTTGTGGTAAGCCACATGGAGGTATTTGTCGTAAGGCCTCTAGAGCCTACTGCAATTGTGGAAAACTTGGACACTTTGTTAAAAATTGTACTAGAGCACCTCGATCTACTCTCTAAAGTTCACAGACAGTCAGTAAAGGTTGAGATAGAAATAGAGTTGGTACTCCTCACAACCATAACACAGTGAATTAACTTGAACATGGTAGCGCATCAGTTAAAACGTCCACTATGCGCTAAGGGAAAAAAATAGAAACTTTGGATATAGCTGTTGATAAGTTCTTAATTTTTGAAAGAAACAATTAGTTATTATTTTATCTCAGCACTACTTAGTTGTGTGCTAGTGTTAGAACTATATGTTCTGTCACTATTCCTTTACATGGGAATGAATTTTGATGTATTAGTTACTAGTCCTTTAAGATAAAAACTATAACAACAAGTATGATTGACATTAATTTTTGAAGAATTGTTAGCTAAAAGTATTTTCTAACACACCATAAATTATAAAGCTAGTTGGCGAGCCTACTTAATGTAAGGCAAGAGGACCTAAAAGTAAGTTACAGTAATAGAATTGCTCTAAATGAGGGCAAAGATGTTACTGTTAGTAAATGTCAAGGGATATTGTAATCAGAATCGATTTAGGATTATTAGTGGTGTAACACCCTCCTTGTAGCAACTTCGTACATTCTACTGTTCCGGTGACCAGTGTCGGTCCGAACAGTTAGAACGTCCAGAAAGAAATATTTAAACTAAAGTGAGGATCCATAATTAACTCAAATATTAATAAGAGAAATTTAGGAAAAATTTTAGAAATAAAATACAACTAAGTTAAATGAGCCGGTGCCCCAGCGATGGGTAACCTAGTGAGAAGTTGTGGTTCTCGCAACTAGGAGCCCTAGACCAGAGGGAAAAATTATAAAATAATTTTTGAGACTCCAGAGAAGGGTCATTGAGGTTCTTATGGCATTATAATGCCAAGGAAATGCTTAGAAAAATTTTTCAATTGGTACAGACAATTTTGGCTCGTTAAGCCAAACGGAGGGCATTTTGGTCATTTTGTCTTAAGAGATAATTTAATATGACATCATTTTGTCATTTTGGTACATAAAATATGACTAAATGTTGTTAAAAATTTAATTGAAATTAATTAGACAAGAAATGGAGAGAAAATGAAAGAAAATAGAATAATGACATCATCATTATGTCATTAAAGTTTTTCCAACCAACCCAATGTTGACACATGGCATAAACTTATTTAAAAGAGACAAATGGGCTGAAAAATGAAAGAAAAATCAGAACTCTTCTTCCTCATCTCTTCCTTGCCGTGACCTATCCACCATTGCCAACCTTAGCAAGCTTTTTCGAAGCTTGATTTCCTTAGCTCTCACCCCACTAAACCCTATACTCCCAACACAAAAAAGTATTCTTACATCTTGGTGATTCTTTTGGGAGTAAAAAGAAAAGGAAAAGAGCAACTCTAGAAAGTGGGAAATCTCACTCCATAGAGGTTAGTGACCTAACCTTGATTTTTACTTTGAATTCATGTTTAAGGACCTTAAGTGAGTGTAAATTACAAAGAAAATTTGATGAAATACCATTGGTATGCTAACCCTAAATTTTGGCAGCCTTGGTAGGGTATGATTGTGATGAGTTTCATGGAGTTCACATGCTTGTATGGCTACCCACAATATGTATCTACTAAGTGGATTGATGAAATGAAATGAAAATGCATGTGTTGTAATGTTTGAGTTAGGGTTTGGGGTGGAAAAATGGGACTTTGACCATGTGATGATGAAAATAGGTTTTAGTGGTCAATTAGTGACCATTTGGTTCTGTTTAAATAAATAATGAAGTGTGTTGAGCATTGGGATTTGGGTTTGGTGTGGCTGCCCTTGGTGACCTGCAGAATTGGACATAAGTCCAGCAGGTTTGGGTAGCAATAACTTGAATTATAAAGGTCCAATTGATGCAAGTCCAATTGGACATTAAACTAGACACATAATGGCACAACTTTGGTGAAGAAACCATGCCCAGAAAACCAAACCAAGTTGACCAAAAGTTTGCCCTAATCTGGGTGACCTGCAGTCTGCCTGGTCAAAATGATCAAATGAATAGTGTTAGTTCATTTGGCCATAACTCAGTGTAGAAAGGTCCAATTGACCTAAAATTTTACCGGTAACAAGCTGAGATATAGACCAACAACTCTCATGAAGAAACCTAACCCAAATTATAACCAGAACATACTCAAAAAGTGAGTTTCAGTCACTATTCCTAACACTATAGATTTGGTCAGTCCAGAAATTCTGGAAAAACTTTCAATCTGGCCAGTTGTGGTTTTTGGGCCATAACTTCAGCTACAAAACTCCAAATAGAGTGATTCAAAAGAATAAATGCAACTAGACAAAATAAGGAACAACTTTTATGTTGATCATTTTGCCAAATTCCCACTACAAAAATAACTAATGGAACAGTAAAGATGAAGCATGAAAACTGAAAATTCTGTCCAATTAACATTAAGTTTAGAAATGGTATTGGCAATCAATACCAACAAGTTTAAAATGCAAAATGTGGTATTTTGATGATATTTAAACCAATATATCTATTGTCAATGCAAAAGTCAACATTTTGGTTGACTGATGAAATGAATAGTAACCATAAAATTTCAATTCGAAAGAATTATATAAATTAAAAGTGTTAAATGCCCTAGTAGGCCTAATGTGATTGGTTTGGATAGGTTGGCATGCCAATAGGGTTCTGTTAATAGTACTGCATATGGCTTCATTCCATTCTGTGTTTCACGGCTTCCCATGCCATTCTGTGACATAATAGCCTTTGGCTATGTTATTTGAGTTGATATACTTGGGTTTTAACCCTGATAATTATTATAGCTTATTAGCTGTTCTGTTGCACACCGGGAGACACAATGTGATCGATGGTGTGATGGTCTGAGGTACTTAGTACCCAGTGCCAGTTTACCCATTTATCCAATCCAGTTGACTAATATAGGTTACTCGGGCAATGATAGTAAACCTTATCAAATTTTATTTGAATAACATTGCAAATAATATCAGAAATTAAGTCTACTAAAAAAAATGTAAAATATATTCTGCATACTTTTTTTTATTATATTTTATATTATCACCACTAAACAGAATTGCTTAGCGTGTCGCTTTTGTCACACTCAGGTACTAGAGACCTAGCTGGGGAGCCCAGCAGACATCAGACAGGGTGAGCCTTCAGAGCTGCATCCAGAGTCCAGAGTCACCTCACATCTGCACTGCATATGGTAGGACATTAGGATTTTGGGTAGCATTTTGTATTTTGCATTTTTTATTATGTGTTAGTTTTGGGATTGTAGCTATCAACTCTTGTAATTATGTAATAATGTAAATATATGAAATTTTATGTTATCGAAATTTTCTGTATAATGTATGTTGATAAATGAAATGTTGTGAAATAAATATGAATATGCTTCAAGTGATGAAGTGAACAGAAAAGTTTTGAAAATAGTATTGTGATTTGAGATTGACTTGAAATGTGTATAATGGAGTTTTGATTTGGAAATTATATTGGAAGTGTTTTTAAACAGGTTTAGAAGAATTGTTTTTCCAATTTACAGTCGGCACTCTATCGGATTTTCTATAAAATTTGCGAAAAAATTCAGATTTATCAAAATTGAAAATAAATGAATTAAAAGGGATAAATTGTAATAGAAACATAAATTGGTGCTCCGGCACACTGAGTGGCATAACTTGCTCGGCTAAACTATAGACAGGTAAGGGGTGTCACATTTAGTGGTATCAGAGCATCGGTTTAGGCGTTTCTGGGCTTAGATAGAGTGCATACCATTGCATTGCATTTGTAAGTGTTGAGGTGACATTGATGTAGATCTATTTGTTTTCTTATTTTGAATAGGATATGGATCCTGCTTCGCAAAGAGCAGTTGATGAAGAGGTGGAGAGTCATGCTCCACCAGGGACTGAATTTGGGGGCAGGGGAGAATATGCTCCACCAGCAGCTGAGGCACCTGCCCAACCTCAGTTTGCTCTATTTCAGTAAATGACTAAATTCTACCGGCAAATGATGGGGGCAATTCCACCACCACAACCACAGCCACAACCTCCACCTGTACCACAGAAGTCCCATCTAGAGAAACTGTGAAAGCATGGGGTTGTGGACTTCTTTGGGAAGAGGGAGGATGATCCCATGACCGCAGAAAACTGGTTGGATAGAACCATCAGAGTGCTGAAATAGCTAAACAGCACCCCCGAGCAGAACTTGGTGGGAACTGTGTCCCTACTTCAGGATGATGCATATCAGTGGTGGGACACAGTAACCAGTGAGGTGCAACTAGAACGGATTACCTGGGAATTCTTCCTTACAGAGTTCAGGAAGAAATATGTTAGCAAATGTATCTAGAAGAGCGAAGAAAGGAATTTATCAGTCTGAGATAGAGACAATTGTCAGTGGTTGAGTATGAGCGTGAGTTTGTCAGACTGAGCTGGTATGGGAGGGAGATAGTCCCTATAGAGGCAGAGAGGTGCAGAAGGTTTAAAGAAGGACTCAATGACAATATCAAAGTCATGATCACAGCATTGGAGATTACTGATTTTGCTAAGCTAGTAGATGCTGCATCAAAAGTGGAAAGGGTCAGAATCAATGAACAAAATAGAAGGAAAATACAGCAGAAGAGGGGTCCGAGTCAGTCCAGTGCATTTTCTGCTCCCAGTAAGAAGAGTAAGGGTCCTCCTGCTCAGAGTTCAGGACCACCACAGTGGTCGTGGTCGCCTCGTGGGCCTGCACCACGCTCACACCTAGGAAAGGCCAGTCCACACCATCCGTGGACAGCTCTCTAGGGATGGTGTTTAGGGGACCAGCCCCAGCATCTTTTGCCTATCAGTACTGTCAGAAGTGGCATAAGGGGGATTTTTGGCGAGTGACCGGTGCCTGCTTACAGTGTGGATCTACAGAACACCAGATCAAGAATTGTCCGTAGAGGACTACTACAGTTGCTCTAACACAAGTTGACAGACCTGCTCCTACACCATAAAGGGGTAGGAAGCCCGGAAAATCTGAGGCAGCTAGTCTATCATTGAGGCCTGCATCCGAGTCAGCTGAGAGGCCAGAAACTAGAGTACTTACCAAGGCCTATGCCATCAGAGCTCAAGAGGAGCAAGATGGCCCGGATGTCATCAGGGGTACGTTTTCCCTCTACAATACTTCTGTGCATGTATTGGTGGATCCAAGATCCACTCATTCCTACATTTGCATCAAACTACCCGTAGAGAGGGGAGTTCTAGTAGAGAAGAGTAATTAAGATATTCTGGTCACAAATCCACTAGGCCACAGTGTGGTAGTGAATAAGGTGTATAAAGGTTTCCCGTTGAGGATTCAGGGGTATGAATTCTCGGCAGACCTAATTGAATTGCCCTTCCACGAGTTTGACGTGATTTTGGGAATGGACTGGTTGTCAAGTCATCAGGCAATAGTTGATTGCAAACTGAAGAGGATTTCTCTAAAAACTTTTAAGGGTAATGAGATTACTGTCGTGGGTGAAAGGACAGATTTTCTGTCCAATGTTATCTCAGCCACAGTTGCAAGAAGATTGATGAGAAAAGGCTGTGAAGCTTACCTAGCACATGTGGATGATACTAGGCAAGCTAAGCCAACCTTGCGTGATATACCCACAGTAAGAGACTTCTCAGATGTATTTCCTGAAGAGTTGCCTGGTTTACCACCAGAAAGGGAAGTCGAGTTTGTTATTGAGAAAATGTCGGGTACAGCACCAATTTCAATTGCTTCTTATAGGATGGCACCCACTGAATTGAAGGAGTTGAAAACTCAGTTGCAGGAGTTACTTGATAAGGGGTTCATACGCTCTAATGTGTCACCATGGGGAGCTCTGGTGCTGTTTGTGAAGAAAAAGGATGGAACTTTGAGATTGTGTATTGATTATTGGCAATTGAACAAAGTAAATGTGAAGAAAAAATATACATTGCCCATAATTGACGATCTGTTTGATCAGTTGAAGGGAGTCGATATATTTTCAAAAATTGATCTCAGATCAGGGTATCATCAGTTGAGGGTAAAGGTTGCAGATGTGTCAAAAACTGCATTTAGAACCTGGTATGGGCATTATGAATTTTTAGTGATGCCGTTTGGGTTAACAAATGCACCAGCAGCATTTATGGACCTTATGAACCGTATCTTCCATCCATATCTAGATCGGTTTGTAGTGATCTTTATTGATGATATTCTGGTGTATTCCAAGACCAGGGAAGAACATGATGAACATTTGAGGATTGTTCTGCAAACCGTGCGAGAAAAGAAGCTGTATGCTAAGCTGTCCAAGTGTGACTTTTGGATGAGTGAAATCTCCTTCCTTGGACACATAGTATCAGCAGAGGGGATTAGAGTGGATCCCAAAAAGATAGAAGCAATGATGGAATGGAAGCCTCCCAGAAATACAACTGAGGTCAGAAGTTTCTTGGGGCTAGTTGGGTATTACAGAAGATTTGTGAATGGGTTCTCTCTTATAGTTGCTCCAATGACCAAGTTGTTGCACAAGAATGTGAAATTTGGCTGGAACGACAAGTGCCAAGCCAATTTTGAGAGGCTAAAGTCTATGTTGACAGAAGCACTAGTGTCAACACAACCAGTGTTGGGAAAAGACTTTATGGTCTACAGTGATGCCTCACATAATGGGCTAGGGTGTGTATTGATGCAAGAGGGGAAAGTGGTCACCTATGCTTCCAAGCAGTTAAAGCCACATGAATAGAACTACCCTACTCATGACCTGGAGTTAGCAACAATTATCTTCGCATTGAAGATATGGAGGCATTACTTATATGGTGAAAAATGCTACATCTATACAGACCACAAGAGTCTAAAATATTTGCCAACCCAGAAGGAGCTCAATCTTAGACAGAAGCGATGGATTGAGTTCCTAAAGGACTATGATTGTGTGATAGATTACCATCCTAGGAAGGTAAATGTAGTTGCTGATGCCTTGAGCAGGAAGTCCATCACAGCTTTAAGATCACTCAATGCTTGTCTGTCCTTAGCTCAAGATAGAGCTATTTTAGCTGAGTTACAAGTAAGGCCAAACCTGCTACAGCTAATACAAGATGGGCAGAGGGCAGATGAAAAATTAATGGCCATTGTGGGTAAAATTCCAGAGGGAAAGGAAACTGAATATGAGGTGAAAGTAGATGAGTGTCTGTACTACAGAGGAAGAGTGTGTGTACCAGATGATGGGGAACTAAAGACTAGTATTCTGAAAGAAGCACACACTAGTATTTATGCTATGCACCCGGGAAGCACGAAAATGTATAATGATTTGAAGCCTCATTATTGGTGGCCTGGTATGAAGAGGGATATAGCTGACTATGTGACTAAGTGTTTGATATGTCAGCAAGTTAAAGCAGAACATCAAGTTCCATCAGGATTGCTACAGCCTATAAGCATACCTGAATGGAAATGGGACCGGGTCACTATGGATTTTGTTAGTGGTCTACCTCTCACCCAGAAGAAGCATGATGCAGTATGGGTGATAGTGGATAGATTAACGAAGTCAGCACATTTTCTGCCAGTTAGGACTGACTACTCATTGGAGAAGCTAGCAAAATTGTATAAATAGTTAGACTGCATGGAATCCCACTTTCCATCATATCTGATCGAAACCCAAGGTTTACATCGAGATTCTGGAAAAGGTTGCAAGAAGCCTTGGGCACACAACTCTATTTTAGCACGGCTTTTCATCCTCAGACAGATGGACAATCAGAACGAGTAATCCAGGTAAACCTAAGAACAAATTGAATTTTTGCAATTAATAAATTGGAATGATAGTAATAATGTGAATTATGTGATAGATCATGGAGGATATGCTGAGGAGTTGTGTCATTGAGTTTGAGGGGAGTTGGGATAGATACCTCCCACTGGCAGAATTCGCATATAACAATAGCTACCAAGCTAGTATTCAAATGTCTCCGTATGAAGCACTATATGAGAGGAAATGTAGAACCCCAGTGTGTTGGACTGAATTGTGTGAAGATAAGCTGGTAGGACCAAACCTGGTGAAACAAACTGAGGAGAAAATGAAGATAATCAAAACTAACCTGAAGGTTGCCTTAGATAGACAGAAATCAAATGCCGACTTGAAGAGAAAAGAGATAGAGTATGCAGTTGGCGATAAAGTGTTTATCAAAGTCTCACTGTGGAAGAAAAGTATTGAGGTTTGGGAGAAAGGGTAAGTTAAGCCCTAGGTTTATTGGCCCATATGAAGTCATTGAACGTGTGGGACCAGTGTCCTATCAGCTAGCTTTACCGCCAGAATTGGATAAAATTCATAATGTATTCCATGTTTCCATGCTGAGGAGATATCGCTCAGACCCTTCACATGTCATTTCCATGGAAGAGATTAAAATCCAACCGGACTTGGCATATACAGAAGAACCTATACTGATCCTAGCTCAGGAAGTGAAGGATCGGAGAAATAAACAAATTCCACTGGTGAAAGTGCTTTGGAGGCAACACAACACTGAAGTAGCAACTTGAGAAAGTGAAGAGATGATGAGGCAACAGTTCCCTCAACTGTTTGCATCAGGTAAATTTCGAGGATGAAATTTTTATTAGAGGGGAAGAGTTGTAACACCCTCCTTGTAGCAACTCCGTACATTTTACCGTTCCGGTGACCAGTGTCGGTACGAACAGCAAGAACATTCAGAAAAAAATATTTAAACTAAAGTGAGGAACCATAATTAACTCAAATATTAATAAGAAAAATTTAGAAAAACTTTTAGAAATAAAATACAACTAAGTTAAATGAGCCAGTGCCCCAGCGATGGGTAACCTAGTGAGAAGTTGTGGTTCTCACAACTAGAGCCCTAAACCAGAGGGAAAAATTATAAAATAATTTTTGGGACTCCATAAAAGGGTCATTGAGGTTTTTATGGCATTAGAATGCCAAGGAAATGCTTAGAAAAATTTTTTATTTGGTACAGACAATTTTGGCTCGTTAAGCCAAACGAAAGGCATTTTGGTCATTTCATCTTCAGAGATGATTTTTGGCCAACTTGTCCAGTTAAATAAATAATTTATATAACATAAAATATGACTAAATATTGTTAAAAATTTAATTGAAATTAATTAGACAAGAAATGGAGAGAAAATAAAAGAAAATGGAATAATGACATCATCATGATGTCATTAAAGTTTTCCCAATCAACCCAATGTTGACACATGGCATATGTGACACCCTTACCCATCTACAGTGTAGCCGAGCAAGTTATGCCACTCAGTGTGCCGGAGCACCAATTTATGTTTCTATTACAATTTATCCCTTTTTAATTCATTTATTTTCAATTTTGATAAATCTGAATTTTTTCCGCAAATTTTATAGAAAATCCAGTAGAGTGCCGGCTGTAAATTGGAAAAACAGTTCTTCTGAACCTATTTAAAAAAAAAAACTTCTTCTAAACCTGTTTAAAAAAAAACACTTCCAATACAATTTCCAAATCCAAACTCCATTATACACATTTCAAGTCAATCTCAAAATCTCAATCTCAAATCACAATACAATTTTCAAAACTTTTCTGTTCACTTCATCACTTGAAGCATATTCATAAATATTTCTCAACATTTCATTTATCAACATACATTATACAGAAAATTTTGATAACATGAAATTTCATATATTTACATTATTACATAATTACAAGAGTTGATAGTTACAATTCCAAAACTAATACATAATACAAAATGCAAAATACAAAATGCTATCCAAAATCCTAATGTCCTACCATATGCAGTGCAGATGTGAGGTGATTCTGGACCCCGGGTGCAGCTCTGAAGGCTCACCCTATCTGATGTCTGCTGGGCTCCCCAGCTAGGTCTCCAGTACCTGTGCATGGCAAAAGTGACGCGCTAAGCAATTCTGCTTAGTAGTGATAATATAAAATAAAATAAAATATAATAAAAATAAGTATGCAGAATGTGTCTCCCGGTCACATTGTGTCTCCCAGTGTGCAACAGAACAGCTAATAAGCTGTAATAATTATTAGGGTTCAAACCCAAGTATATCAACTCAAATAACATAGCCAAAGGCTATTATGTCACAGAATGGCATGGGAAGCCATGAAACACAGAATAGCATGAAGCCATATGCAGTACTGCTAACAGAACCCTATTGGCATGCCAAGCTATCCAAACCAATTTTGTTAGGTATACTAGGGCATTTTATACTTTTAAGTTTCACAATTTTTGAAATTTAAGTTTTAGTGTTACTATTCCATTCATTAGTCAACAAAAATGTTGACTTTTGCATAGGAAATAGGTACATTGGTTCTAATACTCCTAACATACCACATTTTGCATTTTAAATTTGTTGGTGTTGATTGCCAATACCATTTCTAAACTTAATGTTAATTGACAGAATTTTCAGTTTTCATACTTTGTCTTTACTATTCCATTAGTTATTTTTGCAGTGGGAATTTGGCAAAATGATCAACATGAAAGTTGTTGCTTATTTTGTCTAGTTGCATTTCCTTTTTTGAATCACTCCATTTGGCGTTTTGTAGCTCTAGTTATGGTCCAAATACCACAACTGGCCAGATTAAAATTTTGTCCAGAATTTTTGGACTGACCAAATCTATAGTACTTGGAATAGTGACTGCAACTCACTTTTTGAATATGTTCTGATCATAATTTGGGTTAGGTTTCTTCATGAAAGCTGTTGGTCTATATCTCAGCTTGTTGCTCGTAAAATTTCAGGTCAATTGAACTTTTCTACACTAAGTTATGGCCAAATGACCAAATACTATTCATTTGGTCATTTTGCCCAGGCAGACTGTAGGTCACCCAGATTAGGGTAAACTTTTGGTCAACTTGGTTTGGTTTTCTGGGCATAGTTTCTTCACCAAAGTTGTGCCATTATGTGTCTAGTTTCATTTCCAATTGGCCTTGCACCAATTGAACCTCTACAATTCAAGTTATTGCTGCCCAAACCTGCTGGACTCATGTCCAGTCCTGCAGGTCACCGAGAGCAGCCACACCAAGCTCCAATGCCACTACACAATGCACTTCATTTTTGATTCAAACAATACCAAATGGTCACTAATCGACCATTAAAACCTACTTTTATTATCATATGTTTAAAGTCTCATTTTTCACCCCAAACCCTAACTCCAATATCACAAACCATGCATTATCATGGCATTTCATCAATCCATTCAATTCATCCATATTGAGGGCAGCCAAACATTCATTTTAACTCCATAAAACCCATCATAATCATACCCTAACCAAGGCTGCCAAAATTTATGGGATGGCATACACATAGTATTTAAAAAGTTTTCTTTGTAATTTGCACTCATACATAGTCCTTAACATGAATTTAAGGTGAAAATTAAGGTTAGGTCACTAACCTCTATGGAGTGAAGTTTCCCCACTTGCTAGGGTTCTTGTTTTTCTCTTCTTTTTGCTCCCAAAAGAATCACCAAGATGCAAGAACACTTTTTTGTGTTGGGAGTATCGGTTTTTGTTGGGTAGAAGTTAGTAAAATCAAGCTTTGAAAAAGCTTGAAAATGGTGGTTATGGAGGAGGGTCACGACAAGGAAGAAGAAAGGGAGAGAGAGATCTAATTTTTGTTCATTTTCAGCCCTTTTTGTCCCTTTTAAATAAGTTTTTGCCATGTGTCCACATTGGATTGATTGGGAATCTTAATGACATCATTATGATGTCATAAGTCCATTTTCTTTCATTTTCTCATCTTTTCTAGTCTATTTAATTACAATTAAATTTTTAATAATATTTATTCATATTTTACGTTATATAAATTATTTATTTAACTAGATAAGTTGGCCAAAAATCATCTCTAAAGACGAAATGACCAAAATGCCCTCCGTTTGGCTTAATGAGCTAAAATTGTTTGTACTGATTGAAAAATTTTTCTAAGCATTTCCTTGGCATTCTAATGCCATAAGAACCTCAATGACCCTTCTCTAGAGTCCCAATAATTATTTTATAATTTTCCCCCCGGGTCTAAGGCTCCTAGTTGTAAGAATCGCAACTTCTCACTAGGTTACCCATCGCTAGGGCACCGGCTCATTTAACTTGGTTGTATTTTATTTCTAAAATTTTTCCTAAAATTTTCTCATTAATATTTGAGTTAATTATGGTTCCTCACTTTAGTTTAGATATTTTTTCGAACGTTCTAGCTATCCGGACCGACATTGGTCACTGAAACAGTAGACTGTACGGACTAGCTAAAGTGAGGATGTTACAACTCTTCTCCTCTAATAAAAATTTCGTCCTCGAAATTTACCTAATGCAAATAGTTGAGGAAACTGTTGGCTCATCGTCTCTTCACTTTCCCAAGTTGCCTCTTCAGTGTTGTGGTGCCTCCAAAGTACTTTCACCAGTGGAATTTTTTATTTCTCAGTTCCTTCACTTCCCGAGCTAGGATCTGTATAGGTTCTTCTGTATATGTCAAGTCCGGTTGGATTTCAATCTCTTCCATGGAAATGACATGTGAAGGGTCTGAGCGATATCTTCTCAGCATAGAAACATGGAATGCATTATGAATTTTATCCAGTTCTAGTGGTAAAGCTAGCCGATAGGTCACTAGTCCCACACGTTTAATGACTTCATATGGGCCAATGAACCTAGGGCTTAACTTACCCTTTTTTCCAAACCTCAGTACTTTCTTCCACGGTGAGACTTTGAGAAACACTTTATCACAAACTGCATACTCTATCTCTTTTCTCTTCAAGTCGGCATATGATTACTGTCTATCTGAGGCAACCTTCAGGTTAACTTTGATTATCTTTACTTTTTCCTCAGTCTGTTTCACCAGGTCTGGTCCTACCAGCTTATCTTCGCCTAATTCAGTCAAACACACTGGGGTTTTACATTCCTCCCATACAGTGCTTCATACGGAGCCATTTGAATGCTAGCTTGGTAGCTATTGTTATATGCGAATTCTGCCAGTGGGAGGTACCTATCCCAACTCCCCTCAAACTCAATGACACAACTCCTTAGCATATCCTCCAGGATCTATCACATAATTCACATTGTTACTATCATTTCAATTTATTAATTGCGAAAATTCAATTAGTTTCTAGGTTTACCTGGATTACTCGTTTTGACTGTCCATCCATCTGGGGATGAAAAGCCATGCTAAAGCGGAGTTGTGTGCCCAAGGCTTCTTGTAACTTTTTCCAAAATTTCGATGTAAACCTTGGGTTTCGGTCAGAAATGATGGAAAGTGGGATTCCATGCAGTCTAACTATCTCACTAATATACAATTCTGCTAGCTTCTCCAGTGAGTAGTCAGCCCTAACTGGTAGAAAATGTGCTGACTTCGTCAATCTATCCACTATCACCCACACTGCATCATGCTTCCTTTGGGTGAGAGATAGACCACTAATAAAATCCATAGTGACCCGATCTTATTTCCATTCAGGTATGCTTATAGGCTATAGCAATCCTGATGGAACTTGATGTTCTGCTTTAACTTGCTAACATGTCAAACACTTAGTCACATAGTTAGCTATATCTCTCTTCATACCAGGCCACCAATAATGAGGCTTCAAATCATTATACATTTTCGTGCTTCTCGGGTGCATAGCATAAACACTAGTGTGTGCTTCTTTCAGAATACTAGTCTTCAGTTCCCCATCATCTGGCACACACACTCTTCCTCTGTAGTATAGACACCCATCTGCTTTCACCTCATATTCAGTTTCCTTTCCCTCTAAAATTTTACCCACAATGGCTATTAATTTTTCATCTGCCCTTTGCCCATCTTGTATCTGTTATAGCAGGTTTGGCCTCACTTGTAACTCAACCAAAATAGCTCCATCTTGAGCTAAGGACAAATAGGCATTTAGTGATCTTAAAGCTGTGATGGACTTCTTGCTCAAAGCATCAGCAACTACATTTGCCTTTCCAGAATGATAATCAATCACACAATCATAGTCCTTTAAGAACTCAATCCATCGCCTTTGTCTAAGATTGAGCTTTTTCTGGGTTGGCAAATATTTTAGACTCTTATGGTCTGTATAGATGTATAATTTTTCACCACATAAATAATGCCTCTATATCTTCAATGCGAAGATAATTGCTGCTAACTCCAAGTCATGAGTAGGGTAGTTTTGTTCATGTGGCCTTAACTGCCTGGAAGCATAGGCAACCACTTTCCCCTCTTGCATCAATACACACCCTAGCCCATTATGTGAGGTATCACTGTAGACCACGAAGTCTTTTCTCGACACTGGCTGTGTTAACACTGGTGCTTCTGTTAACATAGCCTTTAGCCTCTCAAAACTGGCTTGGCACTTGTCGTTCCAATCAAATTTCACATTCTTATGCAACAACTTGGTCATTGGAGCAGCTATAAGAGAAAACCCCTTCACAAATCTTCTGTAATACCCAGCTAGCCCTAAGAAACTTCTGACCTCAGTTGTATTTCTGGTAGGCTTCCATTCCATCACTACTTCTATCTTTTTGGGATCCACTCTAATCCCCTCAGCTGATACTATGTGTCCAAGAAAGGAAATTTCACTCATCCAGAAGTCACACTTGGACAGCTTAGCATACAGCTTCTTTTCTCTCAGGGTTTATAGAACAATGCTCAAATGCTCCTCATGTTCTTCCCTGGTCTTAGAATACACCAGAATATCATCAGTAAAGACCACTACAAACCGATCTAAATATGGATTGAAGATATGGTTCATAAGGTCCATAAATGCTACTGGTGCATTTGTTAACCCAAACGGCATCACTAGAAATTCATAATGCCCATATCTGGTTCTGAATGCAGTTTTTGACACATCTGCATCATTTACCCTCAACTGATGATACCCTGATCTGAGATCAATTTTTGAAAATACACTGGCTCCCTTCAACTGATTAAATAGATTGTCAATTCTGGGCAATGGATACTTTTCTTCACAGTTACTTTGTTCAACTGTTGGTAATCAATACACAATCTCAAGGTTCCATCCTTCTTCTTCACAAATAGCACCGGAGCTCCCCATGGTGACACACTGGGGCGTATGAACCGCTTATCGAGAACTCCTGCAACTGAGTTTTCAACTCCTTCAATTCAGTGGGTGCCATCCTATAAAGAGCAATAGAAATTGGTGTTGTACCTGGCATTACCTCAATAGCAAACTCGACTTACCTTTCTTGTGGTAAACCAGGCAACTCTTCAAGAAATACATCTGGGAAGTCTCTTACTATGGGTATATCACACAAGTTTGGCTTAGCTTGCCTAGTGTCAACCACATGTGCTAGGTAAGCTTCACAGCCTTTTCTCATCAATTTTCTTGTAATTGTGGCTGAGATGACATTGGACAGGAAATCTGTCCCTTCACCCTCAATAGTAATCTCATTACCCTTAGAAGTTTTCAGAGAAATCTTCTTCAATTTGCAATCAACTATTGCTTGATGACGTGACAACCAGTCCATTCCCAAAATCACGTCAAACTCATGGAAGGGCAATTCAATTAGGTCTGCTGAGAATTCATACTCCTGAATCCTCAACGGGCAACCTTTATACACCTTATTCACTACCACACTGTGGCCTAGTGGATTTGTGATCAGACTGTCTTGATCACTCTCCTCTACTGGAACTCCCCCCTTTATGGGTAGTTTGATGCAAATGTAGGAATGAGTGGATCCTGGATCCACCAATGCATGCACAGAAGTGTTGTAGAGGGAAAACGTACCCCTGATGACATCCGGGGCATCTTGCTCCTCCTGAGCTCTGATGGCATAGGCCCTGGCAGGTATTCTAGTATCTGGCCTCTCAGCAGACTCAAATGCAGGCCTCAGTGATGGACCAGCTACCTCAGATTTACCGGGCTTCCTACCCCTTTGTGGTGCAGGACCAGGTCTGTCAGCTTGTGTTAGAGCAACAGTAGCAGTCTTCTTTGGATAATTCTTGATCTGATGTTCTGTCGATCCACACCGCAAGCATGCACCGGTCACTCACCAACATTACCCCTTATGCCACTTCTGACAGTACTGACAAGCAGAAGATGCAGGGGCTGGTCCCCTAAACACCGTCCCTGGAGAGCTGCCCACTGATGGTGTGGACTGGCCTCTCCTAGGTGTGAACTGTGGTCTGGGCCCCTAAGACTGACCCTGACCCTGTGGTAGTCTTGAACTCTGAGCAGGAGGACCCTTACTCTTCTTACTGGGAGCAAAAAATGTACTGGACTGACCGGGACCCCTCTTCTGCTATCTTTCCCTTCTATTTTGTTCATTTATTCTGACCCTTTCCACTTTTGATGCAGCATCTACTAGCTTAGCAAAATCTGTGATCTCCAATTTAATGAAGCTAAATTATTTTAATTAATTCAAATTATGAAAATTAAAAATAATTATTGAAAATTCAAATTATAATGATTATAAACTTCAAAATAATTTCAAATTTGCCATTCTACTTTTTTACCATATTGCCATTAAATATTTAATTATTATATAGGTTAATTATTGAACAAAAATCTGTATTTTTTCCCTTCTTCTTGCCGTCCACTTCTTCCCTTCTTCCTAAAATTCTCTATTAAAACCCAAAATCTAAACCTTAAAACCCTAAGTCTCAACCAAATTTTTCTTAGAAAAATTATAGCCCACCCTAAACTAAAGCCTAATTAGTAGAAAGCACTCAAGAAAATCAAAAAAAAAAAAAAGAGTTTGGGGCAAGAGGAATTTCAGCCAAGGTGGACCAAGAAGGAGCTTCAAGTTTTTGATTGATTAGAAGGTTGAATTGAAGTTGAGTGAAGCTAAGGAATAAGGTTAGTGCTAGAAATTCTCTTGGAATTTAAAATTTTTGCAAGTTGATTTAGGGTTTGCTCAAATATGGAATTTTGTGTTGTGACTTGAATTTGATGATGTTGAGGTTGATTATTGACTATTAGAAGTGTTATAAATGTGAATTGAAGTTTGGAAGTTGGGTGAAATTGAAAATTAAGAGTGCTTCTCTTATGCAGGAAATTTGGACCTATGAGTCCAGGGTATTGTTTGACCTATAACTGAGGTTGTGTGACTCCAATTGGTATGAGGCCAATTAGAGGTGAGACTAGATACATAATGGCACAACTTTGGTGAAGAAACCATGCCCAGAAAACCAAACCAACTTGACTAAAAGTTTGCCCTAATTCGGGTGACCTGCAATCTGCCTGGGCAAAATGACCAAATGAACAGTATTTGGTCATTTGGCAATAACTCAATGTAGCAAGGTCCAATTGACCTGAAATTTTACCAGCAACAATTTGAGATATAGACCAACAACTTTCATGAAGAAACCTGACCCAAATTATTACCATAACCTAGTCAAATTGCGAACCAAACTTGAGTTACCAAATCTGGCAGAAACAAGTTTACCCAGAATTTTGGGTTCTGCCATCCGGCCAGTCATGGTTTTTAGGCCATAACTTGAGCTACAAAACTCCAAATGGAGTGATTCAAAAAAGGAAATTCATCTAGACAAAACAAGGAACAACTTTTATGTTGAACATGTTTCCAAATTCCCACTGCAAAAGTGACAAATGGAACAGTAAAGACAAAGCATGAAAATTGAAAATTCTGCCCAATTAACATTAAGCTTGGAAATGGTATTGGCAACCAATACCAACAAATTTTGAATGCAAAATGTGGTATCTTGGAGAACTTAGGTTCAATAAATTTATTATGTATTAAAAATTCAACAATTTGAGTGAATAGTAATGTGAATAGTAGTACAAAGACAAAGTATAATAACTAAATTGGTGGAGGAAATTAAGGTATGAAATTTGGAATCCATAAAACATTCATGGATTACTTGAAATAGAAATAGTAATTCACCTAAATGACTTAATGAACATTTAAGTTATGTGAGTATATAGTTAAGATTTATTTCCATTACCAGTAGGTCTAATAAAACATAAGTAATACCACTTGAATATGAAATGACATTAACCTAAATGGATTGTTGAGCATAAATGGGATGAGGTTTACATTAGGATTTATGTTTCCATTACAAATAAGAAAATAACACCTTGTACGAGTTATGAATCCATATAAATATTATAATGAATAAATGAATCACATAAAAATATGAATGGAACATTAGTTTTCTTTATAAGAGAAAGGAAGAACGTTTTGAGTACAATGGTATATGAACACCATTGTTATGAATTGTGATCAATATGAATGATGTAGGGAATGTATGAATATTATGATGAATGTATAAATTATGAAATTTATCATGAAATAATGAAGTCATAAGACACAATATATTAATATTTAATAATTATTATGTGCCCTTGTATTGCCTAGACATGTGTGTCAGATTGGATAGTTTGGCATGCCAATAGGGTATTGTTTTAGCAGTACTGCAAAAGGCTTTATGCCTGTATTCATGGCTTTATGCCCATATTCATGGATTTTATGCCCGTATTCATGGCTTTTATGCCCGATTATGTGATATCATGGCTTTTTAGCCATACTAACTGCATACATGGTTGACGTTCTGCGTCCCATGATATGACGGCCTGAGGCAATCATGTCGGTGTCCAGCAACGAATTATCCAGTTTAGTCAGCCTGTCATAGGTTACTTGGGCAGTGAAATTTATTGAAATAAGTTAAGAGTATTAGTAATAAAAAAAATATTAGAAATTAAATAAATGAGTAAGATACCCTAAAATAAATTAGAATAGTTATTTATTAGAAAGAATCGAAATGAACTGGACCGATATCAAAATTTACTTATTATGAAATAATCTGAGACAACCTAGAAAGTATTGAGGAAATGCTAAAAGATTAGCAAAGAAAATTATAACACACATAAATATTGCAAACGTGACTTGCATGATAATATAAGCATATATTTATTATTTTTAGATCATTTTTCTTTGTACATTATTACTGTACATTGGCGAAGTAAACACTTCCAAAGAAGACTAAATTACGATAAAACATATTAAATTTTAGAATCGCATGTGAAGTATAAATAAATCTTAATTATTTAAATTATATTTTACTTTTATCTTTATTTGTATATTATTTCCTTGTTATATTATTGCACTACTAAGTAGCAATGCTTAGCGCGATGGAATTGTTTCCTCGCGCAGGTACTGAAGTTAAAGCCTAGCAAATACTAAACAGAGATTTTAGAGTTCTGATCTGCAGAGCGTTCAAGGTTATCACCTCCTCAGCAATGCATGTAGATAGGGCTCACATTAAGCATATCATGTATTTTGTGTATGTTATTTATTTCTTATATTGTAATATAAATTAGCAAATTGTAATTAATTTGTATATCATGTAAATTAAAGATTTATTTAATTATTGCAAATGATGTAAATTAATGCAAATTTGAGAATTTTGCTATAAGAATAGAGCATGAATGAATTTGTACAAATGAGTATAGATTTGAATTACATAATGATTTTTTTTCAAATGATGATATGAGTATGGAAATGATTATGAAATTAAAATGTATGGATGAGATTTGAAATATGAGAAAACTATGAGAATGATTGATGAGATAATTATGATTAGCATGGATGAGATTTTTTTTATTTTAAAATATTGTTGAATTTCAAACAGTTGAATATTGAAATACGCCAAACGATAATAAAATACGGGAAACTCCACTGGTTTCTCCGTCGAAAAATAATTAATATTAAATTAAACGAGTTCAAAATTATTAAAAAAAAATAAAGTAAGATAAGTTAGGGTGCTTCGGCACTGATTGTAGCAAGTGGGGTATTTTGGTCATTTGACATCTAGAGGTGCCTTTTGACCTAAATGTCCATTAAAAATAAGTAGTATTAAATTTTGGGAACCCCATGAAAAAGGAAATTAAATGTGTAATGAAAATTAGAGAAAATATGGGGGGATTAAATTGAATTATGAAACTTTGGATTATTAAAATGTTAATCTAAGTTAGTGGGGTTAGGTGGCACTATTTGAGGCACACAAGGACATTAATCTGCCCATTTTTTATCATCTTCTCTACTCACCCTTCTCATGGCCGAATTGGAGCTTTAAGCTTCATCCATGGCCGCCCAAAATACAAGCTTTCATCCACCTATGATCAAGCCATCATTTCTTCAAGAGTCCTTCATTAAACTTGTTCTACACATCATGGGTAGCATGTAGGAAGCAAGAAAGAGGAGTTTTGGTGAAGTTTAATCAAGCCCAAGTTGAGGTTAGTGCTTAATCTCCCCATTTTCTTTCATTAGATCTTGTTTTGAGCTTTGGGTGAGTTGATTTGTGAAGAAATTGAGTAAATTAATGTATATTTGGTGAGCCCTTCATTTTGGCAGCTAAGACATTCATGGGATTTTGATGTTTTTAAATGATGTAGATGAGTTTAAAGATGATGTTTGATATGGGTGTATATATGGGAAGTGATAGGACTTGAATTGATTGAAATTGAGAAATTTAAATTATGGTTTGAAACAATTATTGGAGATTTGTGATGTTGCTTCATTTTGGGCAGCCATGAACCCTTGTTGAGCTTGAGTTATTTTTACTTCTAATGAATGAAAATGAAGGTTGAATTGTCCAAATGAAAGCTATAGTAAGTTTGTGCATAACTATGTGCATGTAGTGTTTAGATTAAAGGTGTGAAATGGAACCTTGAAGCCTTGAGCAAACTGCCATGTTTGGCAGCCCCTAATAGCATGAATTCGTGTGTGAATATATGGTTATTAATGATATATGTTAATATCAATTTGTGGGCAGCAAGTGTAAGTGATATTGAAGTATGAATATGTTAAAGTATATGTGTAATATTAACATTGAAGTATGTTGAATGTTGGTGGAAGTGAATGTTGAACTTAATGATGAATTGTGTGCATTGAGCACTTGAACATTCTGCCCAGAATTTTTGCTGAAATTGTGTACAATATATGTATAGAAGTGTTGTTGATTGAATATTGTAGTAATGAGGAGGAGAAGGAACATTAAATTGGGAGTGTATGAGCTTTGTGCAGGTTGTGTATTGAAGGCAGCACCTAAATGAGGCCATAAGTGCTAAACTATGAACCCAATTGGTATGAGGCCAATATGGGGTGAAACTAGACACCAAATAGGCCAACTTTCTTGTAGAAAGGTTGCCAAAATTCTGCCTAGAAACTGACCTTAAAAAGTGACCAAGTCCGGATTAGTGCATTTAAGGCCTGAAAACTGACCATTTGGGCAGCAGTTAGTGTTTAGGCCATAACTCACTCAAAACAGGTCCAATTGACCTGAAATTTTGACCATGAATAGTTAAGACCTATATCTACAAGTCTTATGAAGAAACCCAAGCCCAGAAATGACCATAAGCAAGTCAAAAAGCTTGCACAATTTCGGGTCCAAAAACTGGCCGAACCTAAAATGACCTAAAATGACCTAAAGTGACCAATTTTGATACATTTTGACCAGCAATAGTAAAATGACTCAGAATGACCTGAAATTTTGCCCCGTGTTCCACAAGACATAGACCTACAAGTTTGTAGTTTGGACCGAAACCCAAAAATCGAGGGAACTAGCTCGTCCGGCTAGGACAAAATAGTACACCGAAATCCGGTAAATTGCAATAAAATGCAATACACTTGGAAATGAAATTGGTAACGTATACCAACATTAAAGGGCTATAAAATGTGACATATTGGTAACATCAGAATTGACTCATGTAGAGTGCATCAAGGGTCAACATTATAGGTTGACTAATGAAATGAATTGAAGGGAATAGTACCAAGAGAAATAGGACTTTAAGCTAGACAAATCTAGCACACAAAAATTGAGAAATTGACCAAATTTTGCACTAAAGGTGCAATCTGTCCAGCTTTAGTAAATTGACCATATCTTGGTCTATACAACTCGGAATGACCTGAAATTTTGCCCCACGTGCAATAAGACATAGAGCTACAATTTTGCTTCTTTGACCAAAAGCTAAAAACCAAGGAAAATAGGACTTTATGCTAGATCAATCTAGCTCACTAAAATTGAAAATTGGTAATTACATAAAATGATGCTTGAAGTGATTTGGCAATGAATGCCAACTTGTAAAAATGGTAAATTGCACTATATTGGCAGCATATTGAAATGCAAATTGTGACATGTTGATACTAGAATCAACTTATCCATAATGTATAAAAAGGTCAATATTTTCATTGACCAGTGAATTATGTAATGACCAGTAAACCCTGAAAATAAAGAAATAAATATTTAATCTTGTAATATGCCCTAATTTGCCTAGTTGACTAGTTTGGATAGGTTGGCATGCCAATAGGATTCTGACAGCTATTCTGTAAATAACTTTACGTAATACTGTGTTCTATGGCTTATTATGCCATACTATGATTTTAATAGTCTATGGCTATACAGTTTGTGTTATTATACTCGGCTTAATGCCTGATTGATTATATGGCTTTTTAGCCACATTATTTGCACACCGGGAGACACTTTGTGACCAATGGTGTGACGGCCCGAGGTACTAGGTACCCAGTGCTAGTATATCCGTTTATCCATGCCGTGGTGTATAGGCTATATGGGCAGTATTTAAAACATTATTCAATTCAGGAAGCTAATTTAAGTTAAGTATAATGAAATTTCAGTGCAATTAAATTAAGTATTGAATGAATGAGTAAAGGAGATTAGCAAAAGAAACATAACAAAAATATAAATTGCAGAACTGTAGAGACTTGAAATACAATACAGTTAGAATAATTTGTATACTGGGTAGTATTACTGAAAAGTTATAAACTAAGCACTTCCAAAGAGAAACAAACTAGTATATAAGATCGTTGATACTAGAAATACCATACCAAATTAAATTGATTCTTGAGTATCCAAATTATGATTTATTTCTTTCTTTATTTGTATATATTATTTCTTGTTATACTATTGCACCACTAAGCAGAAATGCTTAGCGCGATGGAATTGCTTCCTCGCGCAGGTACTGAAGGTAAAACCAGTAGACTGTCGACTGAGATTTTTGGAGTCCAGATCTGCAGAAGTGTCAGAAGAATTGAAGGTTGTCACCTCCTCAGCAATGCATGTAGATAGGGCTCATTTTAAGCATGTTTTATAATCTGTACATTATAATTACTGCTATTATTGTAATGTGAATTAGTAACTGTAATTTTATTTGTATATTCTGTACTTGATAAATTTATGTACTTAGTTGGCAAATTATGCAAAATAATAAAATGTAAGAATTTTGATATATGAGTTAAGTATCTGATCATGATGATTCTGATTGAGATTGAGTATGAAAAATTTTGAGACTGATTCTGAGTTGTGAATTGGAGTATATATTGAAATTATTTTTGGCAGGTTTAGAAGAACTGTTAGTCCAAATTACTACCAGCACTCTGCTGGATTATCATTGAAATTTTTGAATTTTCCAAATTAGTCAGATTTTGATAAAAGTAAAAATAGCCTAAACCTCAGATAAAGTTTTTGAACAAGTAAATCTAGAACTATAATGAAATCAGATAAGATCAGGTGCTCCGGCGCGCCATGTAGCACGCCGTGCTCGGCTACACTGTAGACGGGTGGGGGGTGTTACTAGTGATATTATCCACTCTGGGCCGAAGCCCTCACGGTTTTAAAACGCGTCAATAGGGGTTAGGAACCTCCATCTTATAAACCCAGCATCTCTCCCGTGTTTTGTCGATGTGGGATTTGCCTAGGGTGTTACAAACCCCAAGCTCAGGGATATGACAGAGGCAGATCATCAGGGCAGAGAACACCAAGATCTAGTCGTTGAACAACCAAAAGTTCATATTTTGCCCGTTTCTGCCATGTTTGTGGTAAGCTATATGGAGGTATTTGTCATAAGGCCTCTGGAGCCTGCTACAATTGTGGAAAACTTAGATACTTTGTAAAAAATTGTACTAGAGCACCTCACTGTACTCTCCAAAGTTCACAAACAGCCAGTAAAGGTCGAGATAGAAATAGAGTTGGTACTCCTCACAACCATAATACAGTGAATTAACCCGAACATAGTAGCGCATCAGTTAGAACGTCCACTATGCTCCAAGGAAAAAGAACAAAAACTTTGGATATAGCTGTTGATAAGTTCTTAATTTTTGAAAGAAACAATTAGTTATTATTTTATCCCAGCACTACTTAGTTGTGTGCTAGTGTTAGAACTATATGTTCTGTTGCTATTCCTTTACATGGGAATGAATTTTGATGTATTAGTGACTAGTTCTTTAGGATAAAAACTATAATAACAAATATGATTGACATTAATTTTGAAAGAATTGTTAGCTAAAAGTATTTTCTAACACACCATAAATTATAAAGCTAGTTGGCGAGCCTACTTAATGTAAGGTAAGAGGACCTAAAAGTAAGTTACAGTAATAGAATTGCTCTAAATGAGGGCAAAGATGTTACTGTTAGTAAATGTCAAGGGATATTGTAATCAGAATCAGTTTAGGATATTAGTGGATTCGAGAAAGATAAGATGTTAGAAAACCTAGTCCATGAGGTTATAACCTAGTGACTATGTAATGTTCTCGATGTTTGTTTTGTAAGCTGTAGATTACAGTACCGACACAGGATTATTATGTAGAGCTACGTGCTTCCTCGTCGTGCAATAAAATAAGAATATTTGTAAGTAATATATAAATTGATACAGTTACGCTCGAATAGAGTACTATTACGGGAAATAAATGTAAAAATTTTAGTCAAAAATTTAAAACTTCAAAACTAGTCTGTCAAAAAACTACACTTATTAGGTAGCTGGAGTCAGTAACTCGATTGCAATAATGTGAACTACCTATACCACAGTAATTGCTATAAGTTTAGAGATATCAGTATGACTTATCATCCTCAGACGGATGGACAATTGAAATAAGTAATTCAGGTAAATTCTGAAACTCATTGAGTTTCTGTAAATAATGAAATGAAATGATAATAACAACCTGTAAAATGTAATAAGCCCTCGAGAATATACTGAGAACTTGTGTCTTTGAATCCACCAATGAGTGATGCAGATTTATGAATGAATGGATCTGTGTCACACCCTACTCCTCTTAAGACGTAACATGTTCCCGTAGTACACCTAATGAATTACCGTACTTCACCTACCGATAACCCATTAAATATACTACAAGGGATTTTAAAACAATTTTCGTTTATTTTGGAATTGGTGGGTAAAATTTTTTTCAAATTTTAAAAACCTTCATTTAGAGTCCAAACATAAATCAAAATTTTGGATATTTTAAATCTCTGCAATTTTTACAAAAATTTCGGTAGAGTGCCATCTGTATTTTGAAAAAAAATAGTTCTTCAAAACCTAAAAATAGAAACACTCCCAATATATTTTTCAATCACAACTCTAATTGCAACCACCAAACTTCAAATCAACAGCAATAGCAACACTTCAATTCAAAATCCAAATTTCAAATCAAGATTTAATATCTCAAAATATTTCATAACTCATGCACATTGCATTTTAAATCATTAATTTACAATCATAAGTTAATTTACAGATGCAAAATCTCAAAAATAATATTATTACAATTTTATCTGTACAACTGCTCAAATTACAGAGATATATATGCATACTATTATATTTATATTAAACTAAACTACCAGGGTACAGACAAATACCCATACAAAAATTCTTCAATTGTGCTCTTCTCTAACTGTAGCAGCTCGCTCTGCTGCTAAGTCCTTTTCTCTATCTGCGATAGCAAGTTAAAGCTATCGCTGAGTATATAAATACTCAGTGGTGCACAATAAAGCATAAAATGCATAATATAAAACATTTATGAACAAATCATCATTCAAAAATCTCATAATCACATTTCACAATTTTTTTTTTCTAAAATCACATTTATAACAAATCATAATTTTCAAAGCTTAATATAGCACAAGTTGATCAAACAATTTAATAAACATAGTGTTGCTAAACAATAACACAACTTAAGCCATGACACAAAATTTTCGAACATGCCGTGTGTACATCACGACAAGGCAAACTCATCCCACTAATCGAAATCGTTGAGGGAGGTGGCTAGCTAGCTAATGAGTACTCATCCAAACTCGCCCCTCAAACTGGGAAGCCAGAGAAGGAGGAAAGTGATCAAATATCAAACTAACCCCACAAGTGGAGGAGGAACATATTAATATTGCCATGCCAAGTGTGAATTAAAACAATTTAAATCAAGTTATTTCAAAAATTTTATGCAAAACATAATCAATTTCCAAAGTAATTTTTTATTCACAAAGTGGCAACACAGTAGTTCTCAAAACCCATAATTAACACAATAATTTCACAATGCATAACTAAACAAATTTTTCATGAGAAAACGATAAATTAAGGTTTATTGTGCACAAACTGACGTGAGTCGCCTCTAGGCCTTGACTTAGTCCCTTACACCTTTCGAGTCTTTTTCAGCTGAAATACAAAATTTATATTGTTTCAGTATCTTATTTCACAATAAATCCAATAATTAATTCATAAATACTTAATTCTAGCCCAAATATGCTTAAACTAACATTCTTGGAAATTTTCATTTTGGAGTTACTATTCATGGTTCTATTCAAGTCAATTTGTTGACTTTCTAAGGCTTAATAGGTATGGGAACTTCAACTTCACCCACATACCACATTTTGGTTCCCTAATTTGTTGGCTTTGGTTGTTTTCTCAAAACTTAAGTCTTTTAAGTAAAATTACAAATTTTCAATTTTGGTGTCTTAAGTTGCACTGTTCCATTGGTTACTTTTTTGTTAGAATTTGGTAAAACTTCCTGCATAGAAAATGTTCCTTATTGTCTTAAGTTTATTCTCCTTTTTGAATCACTCCAATTGGAGTTTTGTAGCTCAAGTTATAGCCATTTGAACCATGGCTGCCGGATTGGACTTAACCCAGATTTCTTGGCAAATTTTGGTTATGGCAGTTTTGGGTCACCAACTTTGGGCGGCCAAATGACTAGGTTAATGGCATAATTTGGGTTTGTGTTCTTCATGAAAGTTTTAGGTCTATATCTCATCTGTCCAGTGGTAAAATTTCAGGTCATTTAGACCTGCCTAGCTCAAGTTATGGCCAAATAAACAAATACTATTCATTTGGTCAGTTTGTACAGGTCAAACTGAGAATTTCCATATTTGGTCAATTTGTTCACTAGGTTTTGGTCACTTTTTGGGCATGATTCCTATAATGAAAATTGTGTCGTTTTGTGTCTATTTTCATTCCCAATTGGTCTCATACCAATTGGACTTGTAAATTTTCATTTTTGGTCCCTCAAAGGGAACTTGGTCATATTGCCAGTAGCATGACCACATTGAATCAGAATTTAACCTCATCTCCAACACTTCCAACACACTTCATTTGGTCACAAATGACCATTTCTCACCTCAAACTAGGTTAAAGACATCATTTACCAATTTCTCACTTTTTTTTCTCTAAACCCTAAGTGTCCAAAAACCTAATTCACACTAATTATTGCATTTAACCAATTCAATGCCTATATACATGCTTCTTCAAACCAAACAAGATCATATACACCTTTAAGTCCATCAAACTCATGTATACACACATCAAAACCCTAGTTGACTGAAATTTAGGTTTGGTCCTCCAACAATTAATTTCATTTCATTTTAAGTTTATTTCTAAGTTAGTTAAGCTATAAACATAAGTAATAAACTAATTTTGCAACTTAAATCACTAACCTTACTTGGAGGGTTTCCAAGCTTTCTTTTCTTCAAGTCTTTCTTCTTCTTTTTGCTCTCTAATGCTTCCTCAACATGTAAAGAGAACTTTTAATGTTGGGACTTTGTGAATTTATGGAAGTAAGTAGGGAAATTCAAGCTTTCTAATCCTTAAAAATGGTGGAACAAGGTGAGTGAGAATGAAGAGAGAGATGGGGCGGCAAGGCTATGAGGAAGATCACTTTTTCTTTTTTTTTTTCTTTATGTCTTTTGTCTTATGGAAGACCAAAAAAAATCAATTTAATTAAATTTATTAATTATAATCTTTATGGCATCATGCATGATGTCATCTCCCTTCACTTTTTTCATTTTCTTTTTTTTTTCTATTTATTTTTCTATTAGTTCTTTAATTTAATTTCTGATTCTAAAATTTTCTTTTCTCTGATTTTATTTGACAGTTAGGTCAGGAGTCAGCTCTCGGGGTCAATTGACCAGATCGCCCCTCGCCAGTTCAACCCGGTTTGCAAATAATTTAATATTTCTTCCGGCTCCCTGACCTAATTATTTGACTGGCTTAACAATTTTTTTTCGTGATTTTCTCTTTTTCACTGTATTTGTAATGGTCCTAAGGACCGCGGCATCACATTTTACGGTTCGAAATTTGAGTTTAAATCAAATTCGCAATCCTTCCCGAGAAGGTCACCCATCGCTGTGACTCTCGGCTCGTTTAACTTCTTATGTTCTGTTTTTCTTATTTATAATTAACTAATTGAAAATTATTAATTATTTATATTTATAGCTTATCTAGTTATCTTAAGTGTGGTTCTAATCCCCTTAATTGTCTGGACCAACTCCGGTTACCGGAACAGTGAAATATACTAAGCTATGCAAATAAGGATGTTACATCCTGGATCCACCAATGCATGCACAGAAGTGTTGTAGAGATAGAATGTACCCTTGATGACGTCCGAGGCATCCTGCTCCTCCTGAGCTCTGATGGCATAGGCTTTGGCAGGTACTCTAGCCTCTGGCCTCTCAGCTGACTCGGATGCAGGCCTCAGTGATGGACCAGCTGCCTTAGATTTACCGGGCTTCCTACCCCTTTGTGGTGCAGGAGCAGGTCTGTCTGCTTGTGTTGGGGCAGCTGTAGTAGTCCTCTTCAGACAATTTTTGATCTGATGTTCTGTAGATCCACACCGCAAGCATGCACCAGTCACTCACCAACAGTCCCCCTTGTGCCATTTCTGGCCGTATGGACAGGCAAAAGATGCTAGGGCTGGTCCCCTAAACACCGTCCCTGGAGAGCTGCCCACTAATGGTGTGGACTGGCCTCTCCTTGGTGTGAACTGTGGTATGGGCCCTTGGGACTGACTCTGACCTTGTGGTTGTCCCAAACTCTGAGCAGGAGGACCCTTACTCTTCTTACTGGGAGCAGAAAATGAACTGGACTGACCCAGACCCTTCTTTTACTATCTTTCCCTTTTATTTTACTCATTTATTCTGACCCTTTCCACTTTTAATACAGCATCAACCAATTTGGCAAATTCTGTAATCTCCAATGTTGTTATCATGACTTTGATATTGTCATTGAGCCCTTCTTCAAATCTTCGACACCTCTCTGCCTCTGTAGGGACTATCTCCCTCCCATACTGACTCAGTCTCACGAATTCCTGCTCATACTCTACCATTGATAGTTGCCTCTGTCTTAGACTGATAAATTCTCTTCTTCTCTCTTCTAAATACACTTTGCTAACATACTTCTTCCTAAACTCTGTTAGGAAGTAATCCCAGGTAATCTGATCTGGTTGCACCTTACTGGTTACTGTGTCCCACCACTGGTATGCATCATCTTGAAGTAGGGACATAGCACCCTCTAGGTTGTACTCGGGGGTGCAATGAAGCTGTTTCAGCACTCTGATGGTTCTATCCAACCAGTTTTCCGCTGTCATAGGGTCATCCTCCTTCTTTCCAAAGAAATCCATAGCCCCATGTTTTTGCAGTTTCTCTAGATGGGACTTCTGTGGTGTTGGTGGAGGTTGTGGCTGTGGTTGTGGTGGTGGAATTGCTCCCATCATTTGCCAGTAAAACTCAGTCATTTGTTGAAATAATGCGAACTGAGGTTGGGCAGGTGCCTTAGCTACTGGTGGAGCAGATTCTCCTCTGCCTCCAGATTCAGCCCTTGGTGGAACACGACTCTCCACCTCTTCATCAACTACTCTTTAAGAAGCAGGATCCATATCCTAATCAAAATAAGAAAACAAACAAATCTGCGTTAGTGTCACCTCAACACTTACAAATGTAATGCAATGGTATGCACTCTATCTAGGCCCAGAAATGCCTAAACCTATGCTCTGATACTACTAAATGTGACACCCCTTACCTGTCTACAGTGTAGCCAAGTAAGATATGTCACACAGTGTGCTGGAGCACCAAATCATAATTCAATTCAATTTACCCTTTTTACTTATTTATTTACAATTTTTGATTGATCTGAATTTTCCGTAAATTTTAATGAAAATCCGGCAGAGTGCCGGCTGTAAATTGGAAAAACAGTTCTTCTAAACCTATTTAAAAGACACTTCCCATATCATTTTCGAATCCAGAACTCCATTATATACACATTTCAACTCAATCTCAAAATCACAACACTATTTTCCGAATTTTTGTTCACATCATCACTTGAAGCACATTCATGAATATTTCTCAAAATTTCATTTTTTTTAACATAATATACAGAAAATTTCAATAACATGAAATTTCATATATTTACATTATCACATAATTTCAAAAGTTTATAGTTACTGTAACACCCTCCCGATAATCACTCCGTACATCCTACTGTTCCGGTGACCGGTGTCGGTTCGGACAGCTAGAATGTCCGGAAAAATATTCAAACTAAAGTCAGGAACCATAATTAACTCAAATATTAACAAGAAAAATTTAGTACAAATTTTAGAAATAAAATACAATCAAGTTAAACGAGCCGGTGCCCTAGCGATGGGTAACCGGAGGGAAGTTGCGGTTCTCGCAACGAGGAGCCCTAGACCCGGGGGAAAAATTATAAAATAATTTTTGGGACTCCAGAGAAGGGTAATTGAGGTTCCCTTGGCATTAGAATGCCAAGAAAATACCTAGAAAAATTTTTCAATCGGTACAGCCAATTTTGACCCGTTAAGCCAAACGGAGGGCATTTTGGTCATTTCGCCTTCAGAGGTGAATTTTGGCCGACTTGTCCAGTTAAGTAAATAATTATTATGACTCAAAATATGAATAAATATTGCTAAAAATTAAATTGAAATGTGGTAGAAAAGAAAAGAAAAGAAAAATGAAATAAAAAGCAAATTATGACAAATTATGATGTCATTTAAAAATTTCCTCCAATCACAATAAAATAACCAATTAGTTAACCAATAAAAGAGACTAAAAATGGGCTAAAGGAATTAAAAACCAGCTGCTCTTCTTCTCCTTCTTCTCCACCAAAACGTGAACCCTTTCCTTCCACCCTCCATTGGAGCTCAACCAAGCAAGCTTGATTTCCTACCTTGTCTCACCATAAAATCCTAACCTAGCTTCACTAAAACTTGCCCTAGCACCTTGCTAAAGCCTTTGGCAGCCAAGAAAAGCCAAGAAAGTGAAAGAATTGCTTGGGAAAATTCTGCCCAAACAAGGTTAGTGCATATATACATCTAAAGCTTTTTAAATTCTATGTTAGAGACTTGGAATAAGTAGGAATTTGTGACTAAAATGAATGAAATCTATGTCTATCCATGCCCTAGGTTTCAGCAGCCCTATTGAATAAAAAGGAATGAGTGTTTTGATGGACTTAAAGTGGACTAGAGATCAAGATTAAACCATGTATGCATGTGATTATGGAATGAGATAGTTAATTAAAGCATGTTGTAAAAATTCATATGGAAATTAGGGTTTGGAAAGGTGAAAGTGTGACTTGGCTTAGGAAATTGTTAGGGCACATTGTAATGGTCAATTAGTGACCATTTTAGATGTGTTGACCATAAATGGGACAGAAAAATGAGATTGCAAAGTGAGGATTGCAGGCTGCCTAGGACAGCAGCATAGGGACTGAAAATTCAGTCCCTTTACACTGCCATAACTTGGGCAGTGGTAGTCCAATTGGTGTTTGGCCAATTGGACATGAAACTAGGCTTATAATGGCACATTTTTGCTGAAGAAATCATGCCCAAAAGACCAAAGCAAAAGGGTCAAAACTCAGCCACAATCCGGATGCCCTGCACTGAATTCTGCAGAATTTGCCAAATGAACAGTAACTGTTCATTTGGCCATAACTCACTGTAGATTTGGTCAATTGGCCTGAAATTTTTACAGAAACAAGTTAAGACATAGACAAACAACTTTCATGAAGGAACCTACCCCAAATTATGGCCAGAACCCATTCAACCAAGTGACTCAAGTTACTGTTCATGCACTGTAGATATGGTAAATTTCTGCAGAATGCATATCCGGACAGCTTGGGTTTTTGAGCCATATCTGGAGCTACAAAACTCCAAATGGAGTGATTCAAAAAAAGAAATTCAACTAGACAAAATAAGGAACAACTTTCATGTTTTACATTTCCTCAAATTCCAACAGTAACAGTGTCCAATGGAACAGTGAAGTTGACTCACCAAAATTGAAAAATCTGTTTGTGTTGAGTTACACTTTGGAATGGCAAAAACACTTAATGCCAACAAGTTTTAAACACCAAATGTGGTATGTTGGGAGTGCCAAAGTTGATGTACACATTTTTATTCTAAAAGTCAACATTTTTGTTGACCAATGATGAATAGTAACACCAAAAAAATTGAAATTCACAAATTGACAAATTTAAGAGTTTCAAATGCCCTAGTATACCTAACAAGATTGGTTTGGATAGTTTGGCATGCCAATAGGGTTTAGTTAGCAGTACTGCACATGGCAAAAATGCCATTCTGTGATTTCATGGCTTTTAGCCATTCTGACCTTGTATTGAGACTTGGCCTTGTGCCGGATATTATTTACAGCTTGTTAGCTGTTCTGTTGCACACCGAGAGATACGTATGTGACCGATGGTGTGACAGCCTGAGGTACTAGGTACCCAGTGCCAGTTTACCCGTTATCCAGTCCAGTCATCTAGTATAGGTTACTTGGGGCAACCAAATGAATAAAAGTGAACAACGTAAATGAAACAATGAATATATCAATACCAAACAAAGAAAACATACACATTCTATACACATTTATTTTCTTGCTATTTTCTTTTATTATATTATTGCACCACTAAGCATTATTGCTTAGCGCGTTGCTTTTGCCACGCGTAGGTACTGGAGATCCCGATCGCGAGCCCAGTAGACCACAGACTGGGTGAGTCCATCCGGCAGTTCTGCTCAGTGTCCGTGTCACCTCGTCACCTGCAATGCATTGGTAGGACACTAGATGTCATTTTGTCATTTTGTAATTAACTTTTTATTTTCTCATATGTATTTGGGATTTATGTAATGTATTTTGAGGTTCATGTAAATAATAAAGATTTATGGTCATGTATGGTATTAATTTGAGTATTTAATGGTTGTTTATATATGAGAACCCTGAGAAAGGGATGTTTTGAGAAATGAAAAGGTTGTTGAGACCTGAAATTGACAAATTATTGAGATATTGATATTGAGTTTTGTTGATAATATTGGAGTTGAGTATGAATGAAATTGTATATTGGAAGTGTTTTTAACAGGTTCCGAAGAACTGTTTTCTCCATTTTTAGCCGGTACTCCGCCGGATTTTCCTTAAAATCTTCGGAACCTCAAATGAATAATACTTTTGATAAATGGTTAAAACAAATCATATTTCATAAATTAACTTCAAAAGCATGACACAAATTAAGTAAGGTATATTAGAGAGTGCCAGTACACCGTGTGGCATTACTTACTCGGGTATACTGTACACGGGTAAGGGGTGTCACAGTTACAATCCAAAACTAATACAAAATACAAAATACAAAATGCCACCCAAAGTCCTATTGCCCTACCAGGTTTACTGCAGATGTGAGGTGACTCTGGGCTCAGTATGCAACTCTGAAAGTTCACCTGGTCTGATGTCTGCTAGGCTCCCCAGTTATGTCTCCAGTACCTGCGCGTGGCAAAAGCGACGCGCTAAGCGATTCTGCTTAGTGGTGACAATATAAAATAAAATAACTAAAATAAATTAAATATGCAGAATGTATGTTTACATCTTTGGTAGACTTAATTTCTTATATTTATTGTAGTATTATTGACTAAAATTTGATAAGATTTATTATCATTGCCCGAGTAACCCCTGCTAGTCGACTGGACTAGATAAACGGGTAAACTGGCACTGGGTACTAAGCACCTCGGACCATCATACCATCGGTCACATTGTGTCTCCTGATGTGCAATAGAACAGCTAATAAGCTGTAATAATTATCAGGGATAAAACCCGAGTATCAACTCAATCAACATAGCCAAAGGCTATTGTGTTACAGAATGGCACATGAGGCCATAAAACACAGAATGGCATGAAGCCATATGAAGTACTGCTAACAGAACCCTATTGGCATGTCAACCTATCCAAACCAATCTTGCTAGGTGTACTAGGGCATGTTACACTCTTAATTTATACAATTCTTGAAATTTAGGTTTAGGTGTTACTATTCATTCCATTAGTCAACAAAAATGTTGACTTTTACATAGATAATAGGTACATTAGTTTTAATACTCCCAACATACCACATTTTGCATTCTAAAATTGTTGGTATTGGTTGCCAATACCATTTCTAAGCTTAATGTTAATTGTTCAAAATTTTCAGATTTCAAGCTCTATGTTTACTGTTCCATTAATCATTTTTGCAGTGGGAATTTGGCAAAGTGGTCAACATGAAAGTTGTTTCTTATTTTGTCTAGTTACATTTTGTTTTTTGAATCACTCAATTTGGAGTTTTGTAGCTCAAGTTATACCCCAAAAACCACAACTGGCCGGATTACAAATTTTCCAGATTTTCTGGACTGATCAAATCTATAGTATTTTGAGTAGTGACTGCAGGTCACTTTTTGAATATGTTATGGTAATAATTTGGGTTAGGTTTCTTCATGAAAGTTGTAGGTATATATCTTAGCTTATTGCTGGTAAAATTTCAGGTCAATTGGACCTTTCTACTCTGAGTTATGACCAAATGAATAAGCACTGTTTATTTGGTCATTTTGCCTAGGCATAATACAGGTCACCCGGATTAGGGTAATCTTTAGGTCAACTTGGTTTGGTTTTATGGGCATGGTTTCTTCACAAAGTTGTGCCATTATGTGTCTAGTTTCATATCCAATTATCCTTGCACCAATTGAACCTCTACAATTCCAGTTATTGCTACCCAAACCTGCTGGACTCATGCCCAGTCCTGCAGGTCACCAAGGGCAGCCACACCAACTTTAGTTCTCACTACACAAACACTTCATTTCTGATTCACACATAGCTAAATGGTCAATAATTGACCATTAAAACTCTCTTTCACCAAACACATGAACAAGTCTCAATTTCATGCTCAAACCCTAGCTTAACCATCTCAAAACTTGCATTCACTTACCTTTCACTATCCTAACCAATAGATTAGTGTTAAGGGCAGCCACAATACCATTTTAATTCTAAGAATTCTTCAAAACCCTACCAAGTTCAAGGCTACTAGAATTTTAAGTAAGACATACACATGATGTTTACTTAATTTTCTTTCAAATTTGCATCAATTACCACTCCTTCAACATGAATTGAAAGATAAAAATCAAGTTTAGTCACTAACCTCTAATGGAGCTAACCTAAGGCTTGCAAGAACTCTTCCTTTTGATTTCCTTTTGCTCCCAAAAGCTTCACTATGAGTAAAGAATAAGATTTTGTGTTGACAACTTAGGGTTTAGTGGGTGAAAAACTATGGAAATCAAGCTTTGGGAAGCTTGACAATGGTGGGCATGGGAGAGAGGTGGGACGGCAAGAAGAAGAGATAAGAGTTTTCTGATTTTTTTTTCTTTTCTTTTTTGCCCATTAAGTCTTTATAAACAAAGTAGTGCCATGTGTCAACATTTGATAGGTTAGGAGAATAATAATGACATCATAATGATGTCATAATCCTCATTTCTCTCATTTTCTATCCTTTTCTTGTCTATTTAATTTTAATTAAATTTTTAACAATATTTACTCATATTTTATGTCATATAAATTATTTATTTAACTGGACAAATTGGCCAAAAATCATTCTGAAAACAAAATGACCAAAATGCCCTCTGTTTGGCTTAACGAGCTAAAATTGTTTGTACCAATAGAAAAAATTTTTGAAGCATTTTCTTGACATTCTAATGCCATAGGAACCTCAATGACCCTTCTCTGGACTCTCAAAAATTATTTTATGAAGTTTTCCCCAGGTTTAGGGTTGCTAACGGCCTTCACCGTCACTTCCCTTTCGGGTTACTCATCTCTGGGGTTTCGGCTTATTTAACCTTAGTGTATTTCATTCTTATAAATTTTCCTTGATTTTTATGAGCATTATTTGGTTTCTTTATAACTCCCCACTTTAGTCCAATTATAATTTCAAACATTCTAGCTGCTCGGACCGACATTGGTCACTGGAATAGTAGACTATACGGACTAGCTAAAGTGAGGATGTTACATCCTCCCTAGCACTAATGGGCTTTCAAATACATACTTGATTGGGTCCATTCTGGAGATGAGCCATGTTTTATGATTCAACATATAATGCTTGAGTTGATTTGCTGTCCATGCCAATGCACAACAAGTTTTCTCTAGGAATGAATATCCCGACTCGCATTCGTTGAATTTTTTGCTTAGATAGTAAATGGCTTTTTCCTTTCTCCCCATGTCATCGTGTTGTCCGAGCACACATCCCATCGAATTTTGTTCAACTATCATGTACAAAATCAATGGCCTTCCCGTTACTGAAGGAACTAATATTGGCAAATTTGATAGGTACTGTTTAATCATTTCAAAAGCCTTTTGACATACTTGATCCCATTAGGCGGTGTTATTTTTCTTGAGTAGTTTAAAAATGGGCTCAGCTTTAGCAATGAGGTTGGAGATGAATCTCAAAATGTAGTTTAGTTTTCCCAGGAAACTGTGCACCTCCCTTTCTTCCTTTGGGGATGGCATTTCTTGAATGGCTCAAACTTTGTCTGGATCCACTTCTATTCCTTTCTCACTTACTATGAATCCCAATAGCTTACCAGACCTGGCCCCAAACACACATTTAGCTGGGTTCAGCTTCAGTTGATACTTCCTGAGCCTTTCGAACACCTTTCTCAAAACCTATACGTGACTTTCTGCCCCTCTAGATTTGATGATCATATCATCCACATATACTTTTACTTCCTTGTGTATCATATCATGGAATAATGTGAGCATGGCAGGTTGGTAGGTAGCCCTGGCATTCTTTAATCCAAAGGGCATCACCCGATAGCAAAATACCCCCCACTGGGTGATAAAAGCAGTTTTGTCTTTGTCCCCCTCGTCCATGGGGATTTGGTTATACCCCGATGCCCCATCTATACATGAACATATTCCCAGCCCTGCAACACTATCTACTAGCACATCTATGTGTGGGAGAGGAAAATCACCCTTCAAGCTTGCATTATTGAGATCCTTGTAATCAGCACATACCCTTACTCTTCCATCCTTCTTCATTATAGGGACAACATTAGCTATCCATTGAGGGTATTTCACCACTTCTAGGAATCCAGCATCATACTGCTTTTTGACTTCATCCCTAACTTTGAGCAGCATGTCGGGGTTCATTCTTCTCAATTTCTGTTTCACTGGAGGAATTTTATGCGTTACTATCTGAGGATCCAATCCTGGCATGTCATCAAAGCTCCATGAGAATACATCAATGAATTCCTTGAGCAAACTGATCATACTTTCTAATTCTCTGTTATTCACGAACTTAAGTTCCCTCTTCATTTCCTCAGTCCTTAGATTTATGGTGTGCATTTCATCCCCACAAGGCACCAGGGAAGGTTCATCTCTTTCACCCTGTTCTTCTACAGACTCTTCTTTGGAATCACTCAAACCAATGGCAGTTATGGGAATTTCAAAGTTAACATAAGGAATTTCAGAGTCAATTGAATTATTAGGTCTGGATTGGTCAATGGTCCTGAAGAAATGAAAGTGGAGTATATTAAAAAATAGATTTTAATGGCAAAAGGAAAAGAGAATTGGACACAAAATGCTCTATTAATTTATTAATACTTCTATCATTAAAAAAAGGTCCATTTACAGCATTACACTTGTCACCATGGACAGAATGATCAAGTGTTGATAACAAAATGTACTTTACTCGAGATTAAGCACAGGGATATTGTCACACCCTACCCCTCAGTAAGATGTAACATGATCCCGTAGTACATCTAATGAATTACCGTACTTCGCCTATCGGTAACCCATTAAATATACTATAAGGGATTTTAAAACAATTTTCTTACTTTTCGAAGGTGGTGAGCACTTTTGGTAGGAATTAAAAACTTTTACTTAAAGTTTAATGACTAGTTAAAATTTTTATATATTTTAATTTTTACTCAAATTTTGAAAAATTTTCGGTAGAGTGCCGTCTATATTTGGGAAAAACAATTCTTCAAATACCTATAAAAACACTTCTAATAATTTATTTCATCAAAATCAACTACTACCACAATACAAATCAACATCATTTCTCCCAACTCCATAATTCACAACAATTCTCAATTCAATTGTCTTCAGAAATAATATTAAATAACTTCATTCATTACAAAACTCAAAAATAAGTTTGAACATTACAATAATTTGCACTTCCATTACACACCCAAAATAACATTTCAAAAGTTTTATATATCTGCTCAAATAATTTACACACATATATTTACATGCATAATCAAAATCTAATATACAAGGGTATACCTAAATACTCGTAAAAAAGCCTCAGTGTAGTCCCAACAATCAGTAGCTCACTCTGCTGCTTTTTCCTTATTTCTATCTGCGGCAGCAAAGAAAGCTATCGCTGAGTATAAAAATACTCGGTAGTGCACAATAAAATATAAAATGCAAAATATAAAGTATTTGTTATTAATTCATAGTTCAAATATTTTACAATCACATTTCAACTTTCAAATCACATTTATCACAAATCACAATTTAAATATTTCACAATTTTCAAAGCTTAATATAACACAAATTTGATTAAACAATTTAATAAACACGGTGTTGCCAATCAATAACACAACTTAGGCCATGACACAAAATTTCAAAACATACCATGTTGTACACCACGACAAGGCAAACTCACCCCACTAATAAAAAATAATGAGGGAGGTGGCTAGCTAGCTAATGAGTACTCATCCAAACTCACCTCAGACTGGGAAGTCAAAGAGGGAGGAATATAGTCAAACTCACCCCATAAAGGGAGGAGGAACATAGTGATATTGCCATGCCAAGTGTGAATAAAAAATAATTTAAATCAAGTTATTGAAACATTTCACGCAAAACACAAATCAATTTCCAATTCAAATTTCCATTCATAAAATGGCAACAAAGCATTTCCCAAGCCCATAATTGGTACAACTAATTCACAATGCATAGCTAAATAAGTTTTCAATTAGAAAATGATAAATTAAAGTTTATTGTGCACAAACCTGATGTGAGTCACCTCTAGGCCTTGACTCAGTTTGCCCTATCTTTATCCAGGTCTTTTTCAGCTGAAACATACAATTTATAGTGTTTCAGTATCTTATCTCACAATAAATCTAATAATTAATTCATATATACTTAATTCTAGCCTCAATATGCTTAAACTAACGTTCTTGGAAATTTTCATTTCAGAATTACTATTCACGATACTATTCAAGTCAAAATATTGACTTTCCTATACTTAATAGGTTTATTAGTTCTAATTATACCCATATACCACATTTTGGATGTCAATTCTGTTGGCATTGATTGCCAATCCTAAGAGAAATTACAATTTTTGAGTTTTGGTCTCCTGTCTTCTATTGTACCATTGGTCAAGTTGCTGTGGTAATTTGGCTAAGTTTTCTCCATAGAAGTTGTTCCTTATTACCTTAAATTTATTTCCCTTTTTGAATCACTCCATTTGGAGTTTTGTACCCCAAGATATGACTATTTTCTAAGGCTAGCCGGATTGGTCCAAACCCAGAATTCAGGGCATTTTCTAGATATTGATAGTTTTTGTTGTGTTGAATGCAGGTGGTTTTTTAGATAGGTTATACTCAAAATTTGGGTTTGTTTTATCCATAAAAGTTGTAGGGCTATGTCTCACCTTTCCATCGGTATAAAATTCAGATCATTTGGACCTTCCTAGACCAAGTTATGGTCATTTAAGTAATTACTATTCATTTGATCATTTTTGTACAGGACAGTGTGCCCTAATCCAGATGTGGCCTAATTGTTCACTAAGTTATGGTCATTTTCTGGGCATGATTCTTGAATGAAAAATGGTCCATTTTGTGTCTATTTTCATTCCCAATTGTCCTCACACCAATTGGGTTGGTAAATTTTTAGTTTTGATCCATGAAAGGGACCTAGGTCTAGCTATCTGCATATTAACCTTAACAATTCCGAATTGAAACTTGGTTCTAACAATTCACACACACCACAAATGGTCCCATTTGACCATTTCTAAGCCTCATTATGATCATTTGCATCTATTGACCATTTTCTCCAATTTTTCTTTTCCAAACCCTAAGTCAATAACCCTAATTTTCTAAATTCCTCAATTCATGCAATTTAAACATACCAATCACCTATACAACATAAATTCACCAAGATTTCATGTTTAATCTAACTAAACACCATCAAAACCCTAGAGTACCATGGCTGCTGAAATTTCTTTATTCCCATACAAGCATGAATTCTTCACTTTTCTAAGTAATTTTCACTTGTTCAATGTTAATTCTATAAGCATAAATCAATTTAAATTAGGAGAGAGATTTACCTCAATTTGAGTTCTTCTAAACTTTATATTCTTCTTCTCTTTCTTGTCTTTTGTCCTTCAATTCTCCAAATAAATGCTTAACTTAGAGTTTTCTACTAATTTAGGGAAGAGTTTATGAAGAAAAGATGAGAGTTCAAACTTGAAGTTTGAGTAACAATGGAGGATTGTTGAGAGAAAATGGTGAGAGAGAGAGTGTGAGAGAGGGACGGCAAAGTGGGAATGGAAGATGACAAAATTTTCCTTTTTTATGTGTATTTATCTCTTAATTTGACTTAGTCAAATTAAGTAATTAAATTAAAATTAAATATGAAGTCATGCATGATGTCATCTTGATAAGGTCATTAATTTATTTTCTTTTCTTTTCTTTTTCTCTTGTTTTTCCCATACTTCTTTAATTTAATTCTATATTTCACAATTTTCATTTCTCAAATTTTATTGGGCAGTTAGGTCAGGAGTCAGCTCAAGGGGTAAATTGACCAAATCGCCCCTCACCGATTTAATCCGGTTTACAAGTTATTCAGTATTTCTTTCGGATCCCTGACCTAATTATTTGACCTGCTTAACAACTCTTTTTGGTGATTTTCTCTTTTCCACTATGTTCGCAATAGTTCTAAGGACCGCAGTGTCACATTTTCAAGTTCGAAATTTGAGTTAAGACTGACCTCGCAGTCACTTCCCGGGAAGGTCACCCATCACTGTGACTCTCGGCTCATTTAATTTCTTATGCGTTGTTTTTCTTCTTCATACTTAACTATTTGGCAATTACTTATTATTTGTGTTCAGGGCTTGTCTAGGTGTCTTAGACATGATTCTAATCCCCTTAATTATCCGGACCGATACCGATCACCGAAACAGTAAAATATACCAGGCTATACAAATAGGGGTGTTACAGATATCTTCTGCTTCCCAATTATCAAGCTCTTGCCCTTTAGCGATTAGTGAAATCAGTGCCTTGGACATGGAGTCTAGCTGTATGACATCAATGGATGGTTCTAAAGTAGACTTTTCACTTTCTTTTAGATCCTCGATGATTGGTTTGGTAAAAACATCTATCATTTTCGGGACAACTTTTATTTTCTGAATGTTCTGTCAAATCTTTGATCCATGAGTATATTCCTCATCTAGAATCTTCCATCCACTAAAGCATCTTCTTCATATCCCAAGCCAAAGCGACTGATCTTCTGAATAGTTGGTACAGGTTCGACAATCCCCTGTAATGCGACGCCCAATCCCTTGCCCTTTTCATAGCCACTTTTCAACATCACCTTGGCAACCATTGCCACAGCTCTTTCATCCTTCGGGGTAGTTCCTTATAACTCTAGTTCTTGGAAAGAACTTTCTAAGGATCTTTCGGTTGTTTTTACATAAGGAACCGATTGAAGCTTAGTGACTAGCATGGCTTCCTCCCCTCTTACTGTGATGATTTTGTCACTCATGATGTATTTGATCCTCTGATGCAAAGTTAAAGGTACTGCATTTGCCGAATGGATCCAAGATCTCCCCAATAACATGGTGTATGCAAGCTCAATATCCATTACTTAGAATGTGACATTAAAAGTGCATGCCCCGATCTGAAGCGGTAAATCGATGTCCCCTAGTACCTCTCTCTTTATACCATCAAAGGCTCTTAATATCATGGCACTTTGGCGTACGGCTGATGAATTAATAGGTAGTTTTGCCAAGGTGGCATTAGGTAAGACATTGAGGAAAGATCCATTATCAATCAGAACTTTAGCGACTATGCACCCCTTACACTTAACTGTCACATGCAGAGCTTTGGTATGCTTCAAGCCAACCGGGTCTACTTCATCTTCTGAGAAAGTGACAAAATTGGACGCCTGAATTTGCCCAACTATCTTCTTAAATTGTCCCGGTGTGATATTGAGGGTCACAAAGGCCTGGTCCAGAACTTTTTATAAGGCATGGCGATGCACTTCCGAGCTTAAAATCAATGATAGTAATGAAATTCGAGCTAGTGTCTTTCTTAACTGCTCGATGACATCATATTCACTTTGTTTCATGATCTGTAGCAGTAGTTCCTCTTCTTCTTTCTTTTCACTAGGTTCCCCTTTCTTAACCCTTATAGCCCCTTCCTCCATATTTTCTTGTGACTCTCCCATTTTTACTTTCCCTTTCTTTTTTCTGCTTTATCATTTTCGTAACATCTCCCACTCCTGGTTATAAACTCTACTTCCTGATCTTGTGGGAGTGAGTTACTAGTTGTAATAGGTTTTGGGTTTGGTTAGGGAGTAGTATTGTTGGAGGGTCCTATATAGGTCATCTTGAAATGCTCGTGTGGGGCGAAGCATGGCTTAGGAGAGGTGATGGGTTGAGTGTAGGTATGGTTGAGGGTAGGAATCGAAGTGCTGCTGGATGCGCTCTGAGTAAATACTTGGAGGTTGTAGTTCCAAGGTACTGCATGGGTATTAGTGTTTAGAAGTTGGGGCAGAGTTCGGATGATCATTATTGGAGGTACTGGTGATGTTGGTGTGTTAGGAGCAGAAAAGACTATTCTTAGATTGGGGGTAGAGGTATCTTGGCCAAACCTGGCTGTGTTCACTTTATCCTGTATCCTTAACCACCACTGACATCTCAAAATTTTGAGTGATAGAATTCTCCAAACTTCCTGCCTGAATTTATCACAATTGCACAACTCATGATCGGCCGCTCCTCTATGGTAGGGGCATCCTGAATTATGCTGATCACTTCCCGACCCAAATCCCTGAAGGCATAGATATCCCTCTCTTACCGCAATTGTGAAAATCTCTTTGAAATGTGGAATTAGCTGATTTACCTCCAAGATTGATCTTTCATCCCAAGGTTCCATAACATTCTCGCCATTGCCTGTATTATGATTAGGTAATGGGTTTGAAGTGACAATGGGAAGAGAGCCATTTCCCTTAATTTTTAACCATCAATTTCTGATCAGAGCCTGTACCCTTCCCCGAAGAGCTCCACAATTATCGGTTGAATGCCCCACTGCCCCACCATGATATTAGCATCAGGCATTAGCATCATACCACCTAGGATATGGTGGCTGAACTGGGTCAAAGGGGATGGGAACTGTCTGATTTATACCTAATAGGTATCGATAGATTTCACTGAGCGAAAAGGGGAGGGGTGGATCAGGATTCCTTGGTGGTCTTGGGTTAGTTTGAGGAGCAGGTGGTTTTAACTGAATAGGTTGAGTAGGTGGTTTGGGGTGGTAAGCAGCTTGAGGTGGATATTGCGGGCGAGGGTGAGGATGATTTGGAAAAGGGGGCAGAACATTTGCTATCACTAGACCTTGAATTGGAGGGTATGGTCAAAAGTTATTTTGAGGGAGTGGTGGTTGAGCTTGTCTGGTGATAGAGTGTACATAACCTTCCTTCTTTTTCTCGAAACTGGCAATTTTCTTTGCAAAGTTTTCTCCAGTCAACTCCTGTAACCTTCCTAACCTGAGGTTAGCTTCAATCCTTTCGCCGGCCTGGATAATGTCAGAAAAGCTATTAGACGTATTTTTGATCATTAAATTGAAATACGGGGCCTTCAAGGTTTTTAATGAATAGAGAGCAAAGCTCATTATCAGTAATTAGAGGATATACCTCAACTGCCTTCTCTCTCCATCTATGTGCATATTCCTTAAAGCTCTCCTTCTCCTTCTGCACCAGATTTTAAAGGTCTCTTTGTGTCGGGGTGACATCGCAATTGAATTTGTATTGCTTGAGAAAGCATCAACCAAATCTTTCCAAGAGCGTAGTTTACTGCTATCTAGCTGTATGCACCATCGTAAGGTTGCCCTAGAGAGGCTTTCATGAAAGAAATGGACTAGAAGTCTGTCATCTTCCGTGAGGATGGACATTTTGGCTATGTAAGTTGCCAATTGGATGCGGGGATAATTGTCAAAATCCGGGACTTTAAACTTAGGTGGTACTACTATATCTGGTACCAATCTCAATGAAGATACATCAACTGAGCCATACATGTTCACACATTCTATAGCTCTTAGTCTTTCCTCTAGAGCAGACAACTTCTCATTTTCCTTTTCCTTATTTTCACCCCTTGCTACATAAACCATGCCTCTGGTTGGGAAATTAGTTGTAGGGTAAACAGAAGGGATTGGTATGGAAGGGTGAAATTCGGCATTTGAGACAATCGGATGATAAGAAACGGGTAAGTCATTATTTGGGAATGTTAGATTGACAATGATTGTCAGATCAGGAATAGGGGCTTGAAAGGTGAAAGAGGTTGAACCTTGATGGGAATCAACTGTCATTGCGAGTGGGGGAATTACTGGTAGATTTGGTTCTGGTGTAGGTCGAATGGTTTCTTTACTCTGGGACATCTCCCTCATTAGTTTCATCAACTATGAGACCTGGTCTCTCAATTTTGAAACTTGTCCTTGTAGGTTCTGCACTGGTTCGTAGTCTTCCATTATCTTCTTTGCTCGAGACCTTATTAAGTAAACTCTTTTTAGTTGAACCGCTTGCTCGATCGGCTTTGCTTTGTTTGGAGCAATGTTGATTTCCTATGGAAAGTTTTTTATTAGTTTTAAATTCTGTTAGAGTTAAAGATCCTAACTAGACAAAGGATATGGTGGCAGATAATTGCCAAAATGGGGCCTACAGAAGGCGAATTGTGTCAACTTTATCATGGCATCACTCGATAGTCCAACAGTGAATGACGGGCTCGTATATGATGCATTCATCTTTTCATATAACCCTAACGAGGATAGTTCCCATGGGAGTTACACTATTCATTCATATTTTGCTAAACAATTCATTAACAATCTGTTCATACATAACATTCTTGCTATTGTCAAAGTTCAGGAAGACTCTTTAAAGTACAATGACATTTTTTTTTAGGTACTCATAGAGTATTTCTTCTTATCTTGCAGGATTGAATGTCTTCAAGGCATACTCAGATTCTGGCTGTAGTTCTTATTTCCCTTGTGCTATCATTTTTTCTAATTGGTCAACATTTTCTCTCAGCTCTTGATGAAGGGTTGCTTGCCTTTACTTTTCTTTCCTTTCTTTAACACATTCTTTCAAAATGTCATTAATAAGTTGTCCCTGCTCCTGCAATTCAACCTTTTCCTTTTTGCTTTCCTGTTTATATTCTTTCATAAGTATTTCTTGATATTCTAGTTTTTCCTGTAATTTGCCATTCTGGACTCCTGCCTCTCTCACTGCGTTTTGAAGCAAAGTCTTTTCTTTCTCCCACTGTATTTTCTGCCCTTCAAATTCCACTTTTCTTGCCATTACTTCTTCCCTGAGCCTTTTACCTCCTTTTTCAGGATTTCTATTGGTTTTCTAATTGCCTTATACGTTCTTGCAATTGCTGGTTCTCGGTGCTCAAATTCTGTAGAGAGCTGACTAGCTTGGCACTAACTTCTTCTAGAAGAACTTCTCAATGAGGTGTGCTTCCCTTAGGCTCTGATAGTTTGGAAGCTCGATATCCTTGCTCTCTGCTTTTTCTCCATCTGAGATAATCTTCCGTGGTGCTTGGCCCTTTAGGCAACCGTTCAATCAAGGTGACCTTTTCCCAAGATTTGCGAAATGCTTTCAATTCTTCCTCTCTGCTGGGTTCATGATAGAAATGAGCTTGATGAAACCCTTCAACATTGGGCATGAACTGGATTGAACCGAATTGCCTCATTACCAAAGCTGGTATGTAACTTGTGCACTTGGTCAATCCTATCAAAAGCAATAAGTGATTGTCCCCCGTACTGAACAAAATGGGCTGGCCCATAGTCCACAACTTTCTCCAACAATAGTTGTGACTATTGAAGCATAGAATCTACTCTTACCATTGTTGTTCATTCTTTGGACTTATTGCCAATTTAGCCATCTTTTCGATGAGAGGCTGGTTGGGATACCACGTTTGTAACACCCTCACTATAGTAATTCCGTATATTCTACTGTTCAGGTGACCGGTGTAGGTCCGGACAGCTAGAAAGTCTAAAAAAATATTTAGACTAGAGTGAGGAGTCATAAATAACTCAAATAATAATAAGAAAAATTTAGGAAAAATTTTAGAAATAAAATACAACCAAGTTAAATGAGCCGGTGCCCTAGCGATGAGTAATCCAGTGGGAAGTTGCGGTCCTCACAGCTAGGAGCCCTAAACCCAGGAGAAAATTCATTAAATAATTTTTGGGACTCTAGGGAATAGTCATTGAGGTTTCAGTAGCATTAGAATGCCAAGAAAATGCTTAGAAAATTTTTTTAATTAGTACAGATGAATTTTGGCTCAATAAGCCAAACGAAGGGCATTTTGGACATTTCATCTTCAGAGATGATTTTTGGCCGACTTGTCCAATTAAGTAATAATTATTATGATCTAAAATATAAATAAATATTGTAAAAATTAATTTAAAATTGAGTATAAAAGAAAATAAAAGAAAATGAATTAAAATTGTAATAGAAATTTCATTAAGGTTTCGATTCAGGGAAACCAATTTTGGACCTGGTAAAAGTGACCCAATAAACAGTGTTTGTTCATTTGGCCATAACTCAGTGTAGAAATGTCCAAATGGCCTAAATTTTATATTAATAGAAAACTTAGACAATTTAGAACAACTTTTATGAAGAACACAAACTCAAATTCTGAACCTAACCAATTCAAATTGCTAGTCCAAGTTAGGACAGTAAATCTGGCAAAGCCAAATTGCCCAGAAATTCTGGGTACAGGTCAATCCGGCCAGTTATGGTAAAATGGCCATAACTTGAGTCATAAAACTCCAAATGGAGTGATTCAAAAAGAAAATTAAAGAAGACACAATAAGGAACAACTTTGATGAAGAAAAGTTAGCCCAGTTTCACTGGAGAAGTGTCCAATGGAACAGTAAACTTAGGTAATCAAAACTGAAAATTTAAAAATGCATCTAGGGGACTTTAAATTGCAATTGACAATTAATACTAACAAATGTAAAACTCAAAATGTGGGATCTTAGTGTAATTAGAATTAACATATCCATTAAGTATGAAAAAGCCAACATTTTGGTTTACTAGTAAGGTGAATAGTAATCAAAATAGTTAGCAAATTAAGATGAAGACCTAGAACCAATTCTAAGCTTAAATGCTTAGAATTGTATGAAAAATGAAGACTATACATCTTAGTCAAAATTGTTAAAGGGAAATTAAGGCCATAAATTTGAAATCCATGAAATGTTCATGGATTGCTTGAAACATTAAAAGTAAGTCACCTAATTGATGTGAATAGGTAGTTAGGGCTTATATGCCCATCACAAATAGAATTCATAAAATATTAGTAATTCAACTTGAAATATAAAATTTGTAATTACATAAGTAGATTTTCAAATGTATAAATGAGAAAGGAAAAATGTTTTGAATACAATGGTACATGTGAACCATTGTTTTGAATTGTGATCAATATGGATAATATAATGACTATATAAATTATGATGAATGCGTAAATTATGTAAATATTAGACTTGGAGATTTATATTTCTATATGAAAAAGATTAAAATGTTAGAAATTATAATTAGAACCTATAATGAAATAATGAAACTTATGAACACTTAATGGTACTATGTGCTCATGTATTGCCTAGACATGTGTGTCAGATTGGATAGATTGGCATGCCAATAGGGTATTATTTTAGAAGTACTGCGAAAGGCTTTATGCCTGTATTCATGGCTTTATGCCCGCACTCATAGCTTTATGCCTGTACTCATGGCTTTTATGCCTGATTATGTGTTATCATGGCTTTTTAGCCATACTGACTGCATACGTAGTTGACGTTCTGCATCCCATGGTATGACGGCCCGAGGCACTGCGGTGTCCAATGTTAATGACCCATTATCCAGTTTAGTCAGCCTGTCATAGGTTACTTGGGCAGTGAAATTTGTTAAGAATAATGTGAATTGAATGAATGAATAAAAAAGAAACTAGAATTATTTTTAAAATTTTATTTACTATAAAATGATTCAAACACCTAGGAAATGTTGAGTGAAAGGATAAAAAGATTAGCAAAATAGATATCATTTAAATAAATAATTACAACTGCATATTCTGAAATAACATGAATAGAAATGTAATATACTAATATATTTTGTAATTTGTATATCACTACAGTAAATTTAGGAAACAAGCGATTCCAAAGAATAATATAATATGACAAAAGATAATTAATATTATGAATTCCATATGAAACGAAAATAATTCTTGATTACACAAATTAGGTTTTATTTCCATCTGTATTTTGTATATATTATTTTCTTTGTAATATTATTGCACCACTAAGCAGCAATGCTTAGTGCGATGGATTTGTTTCCTCGCGCAAATACTGAAGGTAAAGCCCAGCGAATATTAAATAGAGATTTTGGAGTTTTGATCTGTAGAAGTGTCTGAAGTATTCAAGGTTGTCACCTCCTGAGCAATGCATGTAGATAGGGCCTATCTAGATCATAATTTGTATGTTATATAAAGTGCTTAGTTATACTATTGTAATGTAAATTATGAAAATGTAATTAATAGGTATGTGATGTAAATTAATAAATCGATTAATTCATATGTCATTAAATTGTATATCATTTAGATTAATGAAGATTGAAAATTTTCATGTATGAGTTGAGCATAAATGGGAATGTATGGAAATAGATATGAATGAAATTGTATAGATTTGAATACGGAATTGAAATATATAGATGATGCATGAAATGATGAGATTTGTATTTTAAAATATTATTGAAATTTTCAAACAGGTGAATAGTGAAACACGTCAAACAATAATAAAATAGGGGAAACTTCGTTAGTTTCTCCATCGAAAAATAATTGATTTTAAAAGATAATAACTTGAAAATGATTAAAGGAATAAAGTAAGATAAGATAGGGTGCTCTGACACCGAGTGTGACATGCCTTACTTGGCTACGCTATAAACGGGTGAGGGGTGTCACATTTAGTAGTATTAAAGCACGGTTTAGGCGTTTATGGGTCTAGATAGAGTCCATACAATGCATTGCATTTGTAAGAGTCGAGGTGACACCAATGCAGATTTGTTTTCTCTGGTAAGGTGAAGAAATAAGGAGGTAGTAGCTCCTCGACTATTTACACTGGGTAAATTTCGAGGACGAAATTTTTGTTAGAGGGGAAGAATTGTAACATCCTCACTGTAATAATTCCATACATTCTACTATTTCGGTGATCGATGTCAGTTTGGATGGCTAGAACATCTAGGAAAATATTTAGACTAGAGTGAGGAGTCATAAATAACTCAAATAATAATAAGAAAAATTTAGGAAAAATTTTAGAAATAAAATACAATAAAGTTAAATGAGCCGGTGCCCTAGCGATTGGTAATCCAGTGGGAAGTTGTGATCCTCGTAGCTAGGAGCCCTAAACCCAGGAGAAAATTCATGAAATAATTTTTGGGACTCCAGACAAGAGTCATTGAGGTTTCGATGGCATTAGAATGCCAAGAAAATGCTTAGAAAAATTTTTCAATCAGTACAGACGATTTTGGCTCAATAAGCCAAACGGAGGGCATTTTGGTCATTTCGTCTTTAGAGATATTTTTGGCCGACTTGTCCAATTAAGTAAATAATTATTATGATCTAAAATATGAATAAATATTGCCAAAAATTAAATTGAAATTGAGTAGAAAAGTAAAGAAAAGAAAATTAATTAAAATTAGAATTTTGACCTCATGCTTATGTCACTAAAGCACTCCCACCCAATCACATTGTGATACATGTCCATAAACCATTTAAAATGAGTAAATGGGCAGAAAAATTAAAGAAAACAATCTGCTATCTTCTTCAAACCAGCCACGTCTCTCTCTTCTACACCCTTCACCATTGTTAATTCAACCAAAGCTCCATTTTCCTCTCCATTTCACCATAAAACCACTAGCTTGCTTTACTAAAATTTATCCTTGCAACTAGAGCAAGCTTGAGGTAGCAAAAGGAAGAGAAAAGAAAGAGTTGTAGAAGCTTAGAAATTCATCAAACAAGGTTAGTGCATATACTTCTTTCCTTCCTTCCTATCTTTTGTTTAAAAAGCTAAATTGAGTTCAATTTATTGAAGAATAAAAGAAAATATGTATGTATAACCAACCATGAATTTTGGCAGCTTTAAGTGAGTGATGATTTTGATGATTTAAACTGAATTAAATTAGTTTAATGATGGTGTTTGAGGAGTGTGTATGGATTAGAGGTTGAAGTCTAAGTGTTATGCATGAGTAAGAAAATTGAAAATTTAGGGTTAGGGTTTGGGCAACAAAATTATGATTTTGCTCATGTAGTGGTGCAAGAAAGTTCTAATGGTCAATTAGTGACCATTTGGTTATGTTTGAGTAGGAAATGAAGTGAATTATGCCATGGGAATTGAGGTTAGAAGTTCTGCCTTGAGTGACCTGCAGAGCTAGATATGAGTCTAGCAAGGTTGGACAGCTTTAACTTGAGTTTTGTAGGTGTAATTGGTGTAAGGACAATTGGACATGAAACTAGAGACATAATAGCACAACTTTGATAAAGAAACCTTGCCCATAAAACAAACTTAGGATGACCTAAAAATTGGCCAAATCTGGGTAACCAATTTTGACCCTTCAGTCCCTTCCTGAGTCTTTTGGGAATTTTGCAACAAATTTTCATATGACTAAATAGAAATGCACCTTAGCTGGTTTACTCAACATGCTGGTTATTGCCCAAAAGCATATGCTGGGCAATAAAAGAAAAGAGGTAGTTTTGATTGCATCTTCTTCTACTGGAAAGTCCAATAAGAAGAAGGGCAATAAGAGAAAGAAATCTCAGATTCTTGGTCCTTCCAAGAAAATAGCTAAACAGAAAGGGAAGACTAAAGCTGATGGAGGCAAAGGAAAGTGTTTCCACTGCCAGAAGGATGGGCACTGGAAAAGGAGCTACCCCGAGTATCTTACTTCTCTGAAGGACAAGAAGGATACACCTTTAGAAGGTATGTCCATATCTTGTTATTTAGATTCTGATGATACTCATAGTTTATCTACAGTTTGGGTTTTAGATACTGGTGCCAATTCTCACATTTCTAATGATATGCAGGAACTAACAAATAGTAGCAGCTTGCATTCTCGAGATGTAAGACTCCGGATTGGCAATGGCTCAACTGTTGAAGCTTTAGCCATAGGATCTAAATCTTTTTACATGTCTGGACATGTTTTGTGTTTGGATAATATTTTATATGTACTTGATGCTTTTAAGAACATCATTTCTATATCTAGTTTGATTAGAAATGGCTAAGAATTTCAGTTCATAGATGATATTTGCAATATTTAATTTGGAAACAAATATATTGGTTCGGGTTATATGAATGATGTTCTTTATTATTTGGATAATAATGACAAACACAAAATGAATGCAAGTGATCTAAATGAATGCAATGCCATGGTGAAAACTAACTCAAGTTCAAAATATATTTGGCACTTAAGGTTATGTCATGTTGCAGAAGATAGGATTGCAAAACTGGAGAAAATGGAGATTCTATCCTCATTGGGCTCTGAGCCTACTCCAACTTGTGAATCTGGCCTTCAGGGCAAAATGACTAGATCACCCTTTGTTGGACAAGGGCTAAGGGCTGAAAATATTTTAGAGCTAATACATAGTGATGTATGTGGTCCATTTAAGGAAATGGCTAGAGGCGGTTTTCATTACTTTATTACATTTACTAATGATAGATCAAGGTTTAGGTATTTGTATTTGATGAAATACAAACATGAATCCTTTGAAAAGTTCAAAGAATTTAAATCTGAAGTAGAAAATCAAACAGGAAAGAGTATTAAAGCTCTTCGATCAGATCGTGGAGGTGAATATTTGAGTACTGAATTTGATGAATACTTGAGAGAGTACGGCATTGTTTCCCAGCTGACTCCTCCAGGAACGCCACAGTTGAATGGTGTATCTAAAAGGAGAAATCGTACCCTATTGGACATGGTACGTAGTATGATGAGCTATACTAATATGATAAACTCTTTTTGGGGATTTGCATTAGAATCAACTTTGTATATTCTGAATAGGATTTCATCAAAATTAGTTTCTTCCACACCTTGTGAGATATGGCATGGAAGAAAACCAAGTCTTAAGCATGTTAAGATTTGGGGTTGTCCAGCTTATATCAAAAAGCTGAACACTGATAAATGGAAACCAGATCAAAAAAAGGTCGATTTGTTGGATATCCAATAGATAGTTTTGGATCTTATTTTTATTTGCCTACTTCACAAAATGTTGTGATAAGTAGAGATGCCACATTTCTTGAACAACAGTTTGTTCAAGAAGGAGGCAAAGGAAGGCAAATAGAGTTAGAATTGGAGAATTCTGACCAACCAATAGATCAGATGGATATAGATCCATCTAGTCAACCTACACCCATTGATGAAACATTTGCAGTTGTTCCTCGTAGAACAACCAGGGTATCTCACCCAACTGTGAGATATGGTTTCCTTCATAAAGAAGAATAAGAGTTGTTTACTCATGAAGAAGTAGATTACGGAGATGATTCACTTAGTTATGAAGAAGTTATATCAGATATAGACTCTTCAAAATGGATTGATGCTATGAAATCTGAAATTGATTCCATGTATAAGAATCAAGTTTGGGATCTTGTTGACCCACCTAAAGGTATTGTACCTATAGGGAACAAATGGGTTTTCAAGAAGAAAATTGGTTCTGATGCAAAGGTAGAGACCTATAAGGCAAGGCTAGTAGCGAAAGGGTTTCACCAAAGGTAAGGAATCGACTATGAGGAGACTTTCTCATCTGTTGCCATGCTTAAATCAATTAGAATTCTATTAGCAATAGCTACATACTATGATTATGATATTTGGTAGATGGATGTCAAAACAGCTTTTCTTAATGGATACATTGAAAAAAAGATTTTCATGGAATAATCTAGGGGTTTGGAATCCCAAGATGGTTCCAAGGTATGCAAGCTAAAGCGATCCATTTATGGGTTGAAGCAAGCTTCGAGGAGTTGGAACATCCATTTTGATGAAGCCATTAAATCATTTGGTTTTAACAAAAATGAGGATGAGCCATGTGTACATAAGAAGGTTAGTGACAGTGCTATCACTTTCCTTGTCTTATATGTGGATGATATACTGTTGATAGGTAATGACACAGGTACGTTGACAACTGTAAAGGTATGGTTGTCAAATACATTCTCCATGAAAGACTTAGGGGAGGAAACCTATATGCTTGGGATTTGCATCTATAGAGATAGAGCGAAAAGAATAATTAGTTTGTCCCAAAGTCTATACATGGAAAAGGTGTTAAAGAGGTTTAACATGCTTGATTCCAAGAGAGGATTGTTGCCAGTGAGACATGGTATCCACCTTTCTAAAGAGATGTCTCCAAAGACACCTGAAGAATGAGATAAAATGGCCAGGATTCCATATGCTTCCACTATTGGAAGTTTAATGTATACAATGTTGTGTACTAGGCCGGATATCGCATATGCTATTAGTTTGATTAATAGGTATCAATCCAATCTAGGTTTGGAACACTGGATAGCTGTTAAGAATATCCTTAAGTACTTGAGAAGAACTAAGGATTTATTCTTGATTTATGGAGGTGGAGACTTACAATTGGATGGTTATATTGATTCTGATTTCCAATCAGATATCGATGATAGAAAGTCTACCTCTAGGTATGTGTTCATTTGTAATGGAGGTGCAGTCAGTTGGAAGAGTTCCAAACAGAGTACGACTGCAGATTCCACTACCGAGGCTAAGTATATTACTGCATTAGATGCTGCAAAGGAAGCTGTTTGGATAAAGAAGTTCATGACAAAACTTGCAGTAGTTCCTTCCATTGAGTCAGCAGTTCCACTACACTGTGACAACAATGGAGCAGTCATACAGGCTAAGGAACTAAGGTTTCACCAGAAATCCAAACACATAAAAAGGCGCTATCACATTATCAGAGAAATAGTTGGACGAGGCGATGTAGCCGTGTAGAAAATAGCATCAGCTGAAAATCCAGCTGATCCATTCATTAAGCCTATGTCACAAACTCAGCTAAACCGACATCTTGAGAAGATGGGTTTCAGATATTGTAATGATTGGCTCTAGTACTAGTGGGAGATTGTTAGTAGTATGCCCTAGAGCATATCATTTAGTATGTATCTTATACATGTTTTTATTAATAAAATACATTTCCACTTTTTCATTTACATAATATATTTATATGGTCTATTGATATTTTGTTAGAAATTCTATTCTTAAGTTGTTAAGAATATGAGTGACAGTATTTCTAGTACAAAGTATCATAAATAGGTTCACAATCGAGGATACTTCTTAATAAGGACATGACTTATCCAGAAAGATTGTATTCATTTTTATTCCTAAGTTATTTATATGAGATATAAATAAGATGGAATGGTGAGTCTCATGCCATATAACAAATATGATAGGCACTTATACATGATAAGTAGGCTGAACCAGTGACGCTTATGACAAGCACATGGAGTTTACTCTTGTCAATGCATTGTCATAAATCATATCAGTGCTGTAACACCCCTCACCCGACTACAGTGTAGCCGAGCAAGGCATGCTACAATCGGTGCCGGAGCACCCTATCTTATCTTACTTTATCCCTTTCATATTTTGATCTCGTTATATTTTAATATTAATTATTTTTTCGACGGAGAAACCAGCAGAGTTTCCCCTATTTTATTACCAGTTGACGTATTTTACTACTTACCTGTTTGAAAGTTTCAATAATATTTTCAGAATAAAGTCTTATCCATGCTAATCATAATTATCTCATTAATCATTCTCATAATTTTCTCATATTTCAAGTCTCATTCATACATTTCAATTTCATAATCATTTCCATGCATACTCAATTCATATGTAAACATTCTCAAATTACATAAGCAACTCGCGTGTCCTCTTGGGCGATGGTGGGGTAAACCTCAGCGAGGACGCTGAGTCCCGAAAGGGGGGGAGAAAGGTCCCTTAGGCAAATCCCACATCGGCAAAGCACGGAGATGGTCTTGGGCTCAAAAGTAATGATATATAAGATGGGGGAACTAATCACAAGAGGCGCCTTTTGGTGGAATGGCCTGGAGAGTTGGAAGAACTCCAGGGTTAAACGTGCTCGCTTGAGAGAAATCCTAGGATGGGTGACCTCCTCGGAAGTTCTCCATTCCACCTATGGGACAAAACCGTGCGGCTTATGGCCAAAGCAAACAATTCCTCTAGTGGTTGGTTCCCGATCGTTACAAGTGCATATAATCTTTAGACCTGAGATAGCATAGTTATCTTGTATATAGGTGGTTTGAGTTTGATATTGCTGTCATACTTGCACTGTGTATGGGTATATGGGCATGTACTGGCTCCTACTAGTTATATATGGAGGTAGGTGTTGATCAAGATAGAATCTGTTCCTCTAAGTAAATAGAAATAAAATCCTATGTTCATTTAATTGTTCTTGATGTTTCAAGTTCCTGGCCAAGACAGATAGATTTATTCATGAAGAGTTTCTAATGAGAAAATCTTTTAATCAAGATCTGGAATTAAAAGAGATCTTGATTAAAAGAGAACATAATATTCATAGCAAATAGAGTTTGACATAAACCATGACTCCAGCTTGAGTTGGGATTTTGTAACAAAAAGATTCTAGTGCATGGTAATATATGATAATAGGTTCATTTAAGGTAAATCTTATTACTACTTGGGTGACCAAGGCATGCTATGCTAGGTGTTAACCATGATCTATGAGGTGCATAAAATGATTTAGAGAAATCACTTATGGTAAGAAAGAGTTCTGATGATATTAAGAGTTGATATCATATCTCAGTGCCAATTAGTGATGAGTCTAGTAAGTCACACATATGCACAAGTTATCACCTAATTAAATATGATTTAATTAATTAATTAAAGAGTTTAATTGATTAATTAAATAGGTTTGGTTTGCAATTAGATTGCAAAGTCTCTAGCACGACTTGAAACCAAATCTAGGTTATTGGATGTACAGTATAAGTTAAATTTATATTTAAAGTGTTTAAATATGAATTTAATTAATGAGAAATTAATTAATAAAGATTAATTAATTGATTTATATTTGAATATAAATTGATTAGAAGAAGAGAAATAATTATTTTGGGTTGAGAACTCAAAATTAAGACACAGGGGAGTTTGGTCATTTCACAGGTTGACATGTGGCACCATGAGATGGTGACACATGCCACTACACATAAGCTTGCCAAATGTTTTTTAATCAGGTAAGATGATTAAAATTAAAATTAAATATAGGTTTGCCACTTGGCATAATGTGATTGGGTCAATTAAATCTAGAACCAATCAGAGGGTGACATGTGGCAAGGGTTTTATGTGTTGACCTACCTATATAAGTGTTATTATGAAAAGAAAAAAAAAATAACCAGCAGCTGATATCCTTGGTGCCACCACCCAAGAGGCTATCTATTCTCTTTATCTTCTTCTCTCATCTATTCCAAGAGATTAGCAAACAATCTTTTGAATTGAAAATACTAGAAATTGTTTCTAGTATCCTGTTTACATCTTTAATCTCTTAAAAGGCAAAACTTGATTTTCTAATTAATAGAAAAGGCTTTAGAAGCTATTCAAGGGCTGCCATAGGTGAACTTGGTGTGGACAAGCTAGAGAGATAACATCTGGTGTCCTGAAGACGCATCCGAAAGGCACAAATACACTGCAGTGCATCAAGAGGTTATTGTATTTGTTCTTGACCTAATATAGGGTTCTAAAATTAATCTGATTAATTTTAAAATCTTAAATGGTAAATACAGATCCAAAAACATATTAAAAGAGTTTTAATATATTGTTTATTATTGAAATCAAATAGATAAAAATAAATCTTGCATGATGCATGTGACCCTAGGTGAAAATTTTTGAATTCAATGGTATAAACTTGTATTTTTCATGCTTCTGTTCCTTCACTTATATGCCCATCACAAATAGAATTCATAAAATATTAGTAATTCAACTTGAAATATAAAATTTGTAATTACATAAGTAGATTTTCGAATGTATAAATGAGAAATAAAAAATGTTTTGAATACAATGGTACATGTAAACCATTGTTTTGAATTATGATCAATATGGATAATATAATGACTATATAAATTATGATGAATGCGTAAATTATGTAAATATTAGACTTGGAGATTTATATTTCTATTATGAAAAAGATTAAAATGCTAGAAATTATAATTAGAACCTATAATGAAATAATGAAACTTATGAACACTTAATGGTACTATGTGCTCATGCATTGCCTAGACACATGTGTCAGATTGGATAGATTAGCATGTCAATAGGGTATTGTTTTAGCAGTACTGCGAAAGGCTTTATGCCCACACTCATGGTTTTTATGCTCGATTATGTGTTATCATGGCTTTTTAGCCATACTGACTGCATACGTGGATGACGTTCCGCGTCCTATGGTATGACAGCCCGAGGCACTGCGGTGTCCAGTGTTAATGATGTTTGTAGTATGCCCTAGAGCATATCGTTTAGTATGTATCTTGTACATGTTTTTTCACTTTTCCATTTATATAATATATTTATGTGTAATAGAAAAGTTCCATTGATATTTTGTTATAAATTCTATTCTTAAGTTATTAAGAAAGTGACAGTATTTCCAGCACAAAGTATCACAAATAGGTTCATAATCGAGGATACTTCACAATAAGGACATGACTTATCTAGAAAGATTGTAATCATGTTTGTTCCCAAGTTATTTATATGAGATGGAAATAAGATGGAATGGTTAGTTTCATACCATATAACAAACATGATAGGCACTTATACATGATAAGTAGGTCGAACCAATGACATTTGTGACAAGCACATGGAGTTTACTCTTGTTAATGTATTGTCATAAATCATTTCAGTGCATATAATCTTTAGACCTGAGATAGCACAGTTATCTTATATATAGGTGGTTTGAGTTTGTTACTGCTTTCATACTTATACTGTGTATGGGTATATGGACATGTGTTGGCTCCTACTAGTTATATATGGAGATAGGTGTTGATCAAGATGGAATCTGTTCCTTTAAGTAAATAGGGATAAAATCCTATGTTCATTTAATTGTTCTTGATGTTTCAAATTCTTGGCCAGGACAAATAGATTTATTTAGAAAAGAGTTTCTAATGAGAAAATCTTTTTAATCAGGAAATGGAATTAAAATAGAACTTAATATTCATAGCAAATGGGGTTTGACATAAACTATGACTCTAGCTTGAGTTGGAATTTTGTAACAGAGAGATTCTAGTGCATGGTAACATATGATTATAGGTTCATTTAAGGTAAACCTTATTACTGATTGGGTGGCCATGGCATACTATGCTAAGTGTTAACCATGTTCTATGAGGTGCATAAAATGATTTAGATAAATCATTTATGGTAAGAAAGAGTTCTGATGATATTAAGAGTTGATATCATATCTCATTGCCAATTAGTGATGAGCCTTGTAAGTCACACACATATACAAGTAATCACCAAATTAAATACGATTTAATTAATTAATTAAAGAGTTTAATTGATTAATTAAATAGGTTTGGTTAGCAATTAGATTGCAAAGTCTCTAGCATGGCTTGAGACCAAATCTAGGTTATTGAATGTATAGTATAAGTTAAATTTATATTTAAAGTGTTTAAATATGAATTTAATTAATTTATATTTGATATAAATTGATTAGAAGAAAAGAAATAATTATTTTGGGTTGAGAACTCAAAATTAAGACACAGGGACATTTTGGTCATTTCACAGGGTGACATGTGGCACCATGGGATGGTGACACATGGCACTGCACATAAGCTTGCCATATGTCTTTTAATCATGCACGATGATTAAAGTCAAGATTAAATATAGGTTTAACACTTGGCACAATGTGATTGGGTCAATTAAACCTAGAGCCAATCAGAAGGTGACATGTGGCAAGGGTTTTAAGTGGTGACCTAGCTATATAAGGGAAAGAATGAAAAGAAAAATACGTAGTTGCTATTTGTTTCATTGGTGCTACCCCAAAGCACCTCTCCCTTTCTGTTATCAATTCAAAGAGATTTCCCAACAATCTCTTGAATTAAAAATACTAGAAATTGTTTCTAGTGTTCTGTTTACATCTGTAATCTCTTAAAAGGCAAAACTTGATTTTCTAATTCATAGAAAAAGCTTTAAAAGCTGTTCAAGGGCTGCCATAGGTGATCTTGGTGTCGACAAGCTAGAGCGACAACATCTGGTGTCCTAGGCGCATCCCAAAGGTGCCAAACACAGTGTAGTGCATCAAACAGGTTAGTGCACTTGTTCTTGATCTAATCTAGGGTTCTAATGAATTAATCTATTAATTCTAAAATCTTAAATGGAAAATGTAGATCCAAAAATACATTAAAAGAGTTTTAATATATTGTTTATCATTGAAATCAAACAGATAAAAATAAATCTTGCATGATGCATGTGATCCTAGAATAAAAATTTTAAATTTCAATGATCTAAACTTGTGTTTTTCATGCTTCCGCTCCTTCAATTGGTATTAGAGCCACTATATTTGCCATTTAGATTGTTGATTATATGATTTAATTGTGTGGCATGATCATAAGATGATAGATCCATTACTAGTTGCAATGAAAGGTGGCGGCTTAGTGACCAACACCATTGGTGCGCACACTTTGTGGCCTCCAATGGTGTGCGCAAGGTTTGACTTTTAATTTGCAATTGTTATATGATCTAAAAGCTCATCGTATGTCTAATTAAATTGTTTAATTAGAGTTTTAATCACACAATTAAATTTTGATTCAAATCAGAATTTTAAAAGTTGTTTGAATGTAATTCAAATATGAATTTTTAAAGTTATTTAAATGTGATTCAAATCTGAATTTTTAAAGTTGTTTGAATCATATTCAAATCTGAATTTTTTAAAATTGTTTGAATGTGATTCAAATATGAATTTTTAAGGTTGTTTGAATGTGATTCAAATCTGAATTTTTAAGTTTGTTTGAATGTGATTCAAATCTGAATTTTTAAATTTGTTTGAATAATATTCAAATCTGGATTTTTAAGTTAAATATGAGATATTCAATTTAATTTAAGTATGTATGTTTTATTTAATTGTTAAATAGTGATATGCATGATGGATGATCATAGTCTATAAAAGAACAATGTGATTGGATTTATTTCTTTTATATTTTTTTGGGATTGTAAATTAATTAATTTATTTTGGACATGTATTATTGAGATTGTAATAATTTTGGGTTATAATTTCATTTATTTAAGTTCTTGTAAATTCATCTTGGTATGCCAAGAATTACTATATAATTGGATTGCAAGAAGATCAAGGAGGTCAAGAGCATTGGTGGGACCAGTGGGAGGAATTCAAGATCAAGCATTGATTATGTACTCCTTCAATAACTCTTGTAAAATGAATGAATGAAATGCACCTAGAAATGCCCTGATTCAATTCTTGGCGGCTCAGAATTGAATCCCTTAGAAAGTCCATGATCATACCATATTTACTGTTTATCCATGAATGCATGAGATGTATGTGAATGTATGCAAGCATATGATATATGCATGCTAAATGGATAATGTGCAAAGTGGGACCTTAATAGTAATTGGGACGACCATAAAATCTTCCAAACAAATGATTAAGTTAGAAATGGTATAATTAAAGTAATTATAACATAGGTCCTCCATTGAGGTAATTATTTTAAGAAATTTTAAATACTTGCATAGATGCAATTAATTTAAGAGTTTTCTTAAGAATAATTATTAAGCATAAGATGTTGTAAATATGTAAATGGTTTGGTGGCCAATGTTGGATGCACCTGAGGACATTAAAATTATTTGCATAATTACTGGCTCAATGGGATCAACTTAACTAATGCAAGATAAGTCAATAATGGATGTACCTGAGATTTTGAGCATTAGGGGCTAGGTAAAGGATTGAACCTTACATGAGATGTGATGGGCAAGGAGTTGCTCACTTATAGTTTATTGTAATTCCAATAATGGATGTACCTGAGGATGATCAATAGAATTATAAGAATTTAATTACCCATTAGAAATCCATCTAACTAGGATTTCTATTTTCTACTTTGAAAGTGTAGAATTTGCTAAGTTAGTGGGAGGACCAATTTGATTAAAAGACCATAATTATTTTGGCTAATTATATGATATATTTAATAATTAGTCTGGTTATTTTCTGCATTTAATTTTTTGATAATAATGAGCATAGAACAACCACCACCATCCAATATCATTGCAAGCATATTTGATCGCAATACGTTGACAGGACCTAATCTATCTAATTGGCTAAGAAATTTGAAACTTGTCTTGAACTTTGAACATATAGGATATGTTCTAGACTCAAATGTTCCTGGTCCCTTACCTCCATAGGGCACCTAAGAGTAACATGAAACTTTGGACAAGTGGAAGGAGCATGATATGAGAGCTAAGTATTACATGCTTGCTTCCATAAGTAATGAGTTACAGAAGCAGCATGAGAACATACAGAGTGCGAGTGAGATCCTCCTTCACCTATAAGAGTTCTATGGTGAGCACAGTAGGAAATGCTAGGTATGAGATATCTAGGCAGCTGTTCTGCAAGAGGATGTCTGAGGGACAGAATATTGGGGATCATGTCCACAAGATGATTCGGCTAATTGAGCAGCTGGAACATCTTGACTTTAACATGGATTTCCAACTGCAGATGGATTTGATCCTTCAGTCCCTTCCTGAGTCTTTTAGGAATTTTGTGACAAATTTCCATATGACTAAATAGGGATACACCTTGGCTGGTTTACTCAACATGCTGGTTATTACTCAAAAGAATATACCGGGCAATAAAGGAAAAGAGGTAGCTTTGATTGCATCTTCTTTTGCTGGAAAGTCCAACAAGAAGAAGGGCAATAAGAAAAAGAAATCTCAGATTCCTGGTCCTTCCAAGAAAATAGCTAAGCAGAAAGGGAAGACTAAAGCTAATGAAGGCAAAGGAAAGTGTTTCCACTGCCAGAAGAATGGGCACTGGAAAAGGAACTGCCCAGAGTTCTTGCTTCTCTGAAGGAAAAGAAAGATAGACCTTCGGAAGGTATATCCATATCTTGTTATTTAGATTCTGATGATACTCATAGTTCATCTACAGCTTGGGTTTTAGATACTGGTGCCAGTTCTTACATTTCTTATGATATAGTAGCTTGCATTCTCGAGATGTTAGAGTCCTGATTGGCAATGGCTTAACTGTTGAAGCTTTAGCCATAGGATCTAAATCTTATTACATGTCTGGACATTTTTTGTGTTTGGATAATATTTTATATGTACCTAATGCTTTTAAGAACATCATTTCTATATCTAGTTTGACTAGAAATGGCTATGAATTTCAGTTTACAGATGATGTTTACAATATTTATTTTGGAAATAAATATGTTGGTTCGGGTTATATGAATGATGGTCTTTATTATTTGGATAATAATGACAAACACAATAGAATGCAAGTGATCTAAATGAATGCAATGCCATGGTGAAAATCAACTCAAGTTCAAAATATATTTGGCACTTAAGGTTAGGTCATGTTGCAGAAGATAGGATTGCAAAATTGGAGAAAATGGGGATTTTTTTGCATTCGGTCTTTTATTTCTCGATCTCACTATTTTCCAACCTCCTACTCAATCTGATCTGTATCTGTCAAAGGAATAAATTCTTCGATTACCGATGAGCCCCTCCTTCAAGTTTCGCAATAAATGCCAGGGCCCTATATATATGCCAAGGGATTTTCCTTTGCATATTCACAACTTTCTCCGGTGAATCTTCAATGTTTCATTCTTCAATTATTGGCTTTTTCGGCAAGAATCCTTCCCATGACAACCACTTTAATCTTTTTTCGAATGGTTTCTTTGTTCATTTCCTGAAAATGAGCAATTCCGGTGATCAAATGTTCATGAGGGTGTCAATCGATGATGGTGAGAGAACTAGACTAATTAACCGATCAAGGTCGAAACTAACTACCGCACTGATCTCGGGTTGGCCCATCGGCATGGCTCGTAGACTGATCTCTGACAAGAGGATCGCTAATTTCAATCTTAATATCGGTGACCGCCTCTTGAAGTTCACTTGGTTCCTTACCATCTCGAGGGTCCCGATTACAACTCGGTTCTGGTCAATGTCATCATCAATGACGCCGCTAAATATCAAGAGAGTCATAGTCACGCCACCTGAGCTGTACATCTTCCCAGTATTTATTACTGGCTTTCTGATCAAATACATCTTTTGATTCAGCCACAAGACTAGGCTTTGACATAGGCCAGCATTCTGGGCTTCGGAGTAGTCTTAAGCTAGATAGAATGTAGTGCTGATTTTGAGAGATCACCCAAATGATGTAATCTGATCTTTTGAGATCGCCCAAATGATATAATCTAATCTTTTGAGATCACCCAAATGATGTAATCTGATCTTTTGAGATCACCAAAATGATGTAATCAGATCTTTTGAGATCGCCCAAATGATGTAATATGATCTTTTAGAATGAAATTTTACTTCAATGTTTTTGTTTTATTATTGCATTGGTTATTTTTCGATCTCTGATAAATGTACCCGATCTGATCCCTAGACGAATCGCCATTTGCCGATCTATGGGTTTGGAAATTTTTTCAATCCGATGACCTTTATTAACCGATCTCATTTATCTGACCTTTTTACTATGCTTCTTGAACCTTCTTGTGATATGTCATGGAGATGGCCCGGTCTTGCTAACCTATGCGTCACTTAGGACTTCGTGAGCATTTAATGCTCAGACGGGTATAAATAGGGGAAAGGTTAGTCATTTGTTTCCTTATGTCATTTTCAGACCTTCCCCTGGCAATTTCAACACTCCCTCTCACTTTCTAAAGTTTTCAGGCACCGATTCACACTCCGATAAGGGTTTTGATATTTTCTCAGTAGGTTCTCAACTTTATTTTCTGAAAATGAGCGGTACTGATGGTCAGAGAGCTGCTAGTCCTTCCTCCATTCATATCTCATGGATATCAAACGAAGTAAAGGTGGTCAGGTCGAGTGGGTGACCCGAACCTTTTACAACCTCTATCTCAGCCCATGGTTGGGTGGCCCAGTCAAAATAAGCATCTTCTTCAGGGAAAGAAAACTTACTCGTGGATGAGTTGCCATCGATCCTCAAGGAAACTGATCTATTGTCCATTAGTCAACAATACAACCTTTAGGCTGACTCCTTCAAGCAATTCAGATGTTATGGCGATCTCCGAGCTAATCATTTCTTTAAAAAAAATGACATGATCATGGTATATGAAGAACAACTGAAGGCCAGGCTTTGGTTCCCCCTGGACAAATTCTTTAGAGCCGTTCTAAAGTTCCATCATGTCTGTGTAGCCCAAGTGCACTCGAACTCTTAGCAGACTCTGGTGGCTTTCATAGGCTTGTACCGAACTAAAAAGCTCGAGCCTACAGCAAAGGTTTTTAGTGAGTTGCATAGGCTCACTCGGCGAAAGGACGACGAGTATTGCTTTTTCTAAGCCAAGCCACATAGTGGGCTTTTTACCGATCTCCCTTCTTCATTGAAGAATTAGAAAAATCGGTTCTTCATATTGAGGAATAAGATCCCGAATGGCTTTGAGGGTATCCCGTGCAGTTGGCAGTACCTGATCCCTTCAGTTCCAAAGAAGATCGCCCTAAATAGAGACGAGGACTTCATGGTAAAGGAATTGAAGGATCAGGCGGCTACTCACAAGTATTCATGTCTAGATGTAGTTATGGCCGAACTGAAGTGGTGGTTAATGCAAATGATCACCCATGAGGATTATGAGCTGCAGCTCTTTGACCTTAGACCCGGGATAGGTATAATGTAAATTGTTAGCCTCCTGACTTAAGTGATCTCACAAACTTATTTTCTGTGCAGGTATGGCTGGAGGCAAGGGTACGAAGGAGAGCTGTAAGCAAAAAAGGGAGGTTGCCCAGAAAGTGTAAGAAATGAAGATTACTGCTATATCCCAGACGCTAGGGCGAGACTCGGTATAAGTGCCGGGCTCTTCATCCCTACCTTCGAGACAGCCGACCCCAAAGATAGAGATCACTCCTTCCCCTCCTTGATAAGATGAACTGCCACCTTTACCAGTTTCTTCAAGTGCGGAAGGAAGGTCTTCCCAACCTGCTGTGACGACCCTCTCTCGTGGTGCCTAGGTCCTTATCCACTCGCTAGAGAAAAATTGCTCAGTTCAGTGGAATCCTGGCCTAGCTAAGGTTTTGGGTGCCACCATATGCTTTTAGGACGACCAGAATAAGCTGACTCTGGATAGCATTGATGACCTCCTGGCTCAAACGATGAGCTTGAGCATAGAGAGTCTTGTGAATCAACATATAATCAGAGAAAAGGCTTATCTCTTGAGACAAGAAATTCTGAAGGTGGTCCAGGACGCTGCTTTCGCCAAAACCCAACTTTTGTCTACTTAGGGCTACATCACCTAGATTGAGGGTCGGATAAAATCTTATGAGGATAGGATAGCTGAACTGGAGTGGGAACTCGAAGAAGTTTGGGCCTGCCGAACTACCGATGTCACTCTCCTTACCGAGGAGATCAAAGTGAAAGAAGAAGAGGCCGTGGCGAGGGAAGTTGGTGCTTATGTGAATGCTCATGGCGATCTTCTGGCCAAGCTTGTAATGCGCTATCCTGAGGAAGACTTCTCCTGGATGGTGGATCTTATCCTTAGAGGTGAAGTGGAGAGCAAGGAGGAGCCTGAGAGAGAGAGAGAGGATGTTAAAACTGATACTGTACTTGGAAAGCAGGTTAGGGGAGACCCTCCTGCCGAATGACTTGTACATTTTTATTTTGAAATGAATTGAAGTCTTTTATGTTCAATTTGTTGATAAGATCGGAAAGCATCCAAACCAAATTGTCTAAGTATTTAATTGATCGAATGCAGTTGAACATTAAACCTGAGAGCGACTATTAATCAAAAGATATCAAATTACTCCAATAGATCGGAAAAACATTACATGCGAACATGAGATCGAACGGAGCCATGACCAAATACTGAGTGAAACTTTAGAATATTAAAATTGTAAAGATTTGACACTGACTTGAACTTTTAAGGTCGGAGCCATTATTAGACCGGATAAAAACCCTAACTTCATTTTGAGGAATATCTGGGCAATTCAAGCGAGAAGCCTGATCACAACACTAGTCAAATGGAATTTTGTGATATTTGTACATAAAGAGATCGGAGAACAACAGCAGGTAAGATTGGATGGTCCACAGATCCAGTATTGGCTAGAACTCATCTAATAAAGACCAAGGGATCGAAAAGCAATCTAACTTGAGCATGAGATCGATTTGTTCCAGGGACGAGCCATCAATAAGTTCAAAAAAGCTACCTGTGATCGGGACATCGGTCGAGAACGGATAATAAAGTTTCAATTCTAAAAGAACCTTGCCTTCGAAGGTCAGCCAAAATATGATATCTACATTGCTATAATATTTTGAGTTTGTAAATATTTGTATTTTATTTTGAGACTTATGTAATTGTAGATTTTGATAATGTTAAGTTCATTATTTGTAATGAATGAAACTTTTGAAAATCAAATGTTTACTTGAAATGTAAATGTAAAAATTCTATATTTATGAAATGGATTAAAGAAAATCTTTGACTTGACTTATATTATGCTTTCAACAGGTAATATGTTTGGGTTTTGCTAAAGTTTTAACTATCACCATGCAGTTTTTCGCAAAATAAGGATAAGATAAAAAGCTATGATTTGTTCAAAATCCCTTATAGTATATTTAATGGGTTATCGGTAGGTATAGTTCAGTAACTCATTAGGTATGCTACGGGAACATGTCATGCCTTACAAGGGATAAGGTGTGACACAGGAAGTTACAAGGGTCAGGGTCTAAGTTTACATGACCCATGTAAGGTGCATCAGCAACTTGCCTCATTCTTTAAGTTCTTCCAAGCTCCTTCCTTTGCTCCTATGCCTTAAATTTCCTTCAGAACACCTAAAATCATGCAGAAAACATAGATTTTAGTATGCATAAATGAATTTTATGAAAACTAATGAAATAACCAAATAACCATGCAATTTCCTATCTAAATGCTATGAAATAGTGTACAATTATGCTTAAAAATATCTATATACTATAAGTGTATCAAGAGTGGAAGGAAGGGTTTGAGTTTTACTTCTTGTATTGCCTCTTTGTTATTGGTTGTTGAAATGGTTGGAGTTTGCTTCAACTCCTCTACTTGAAGTGCTTAAGCCAATGGTAGTGGTGGGCTAGCTTTTAGTTATTATTGCAATTTCCTTATTTTCATCTTTTATAGTATTTTATGCGTAATACAAGTTTCTAAAGGATCCTCTAGATATCTCTTATTAAACTCGTCTTCAACTAGCTCATCAATTATATCAACCCTTAAGCACTTGTCCATGTCTAACTTTTGTTTCATGGCATTAATCAAGTTGAACTATACTTCCTCTTCTCTCACTTTAAGAGTCAACTGCTCATTTTTAACATTTATGATTGCTATGGTAATTACTAAGAAAGGTCCTCCCAAGATTATAGGAATTTGAACATGCTCCTCTATTTCCAGAACAACAAAGTCAACTAGTATAAATAATTCTCTAACCTTTATAGGGATGTTCTCTAGAATTCCTATTAAATACTTCACATATCTGTTTGCAATTGCAAAGAAATTGTAGTCAGTTTAAGTTCTCCAACATTCATCTTCTGATAGATAGATAGGGGCATCAGACCAACACTTGCTTCCAGATCACAAAGGGCCTTTTCAATATTCATATTACCAATGAGATAAGGCATGGAGAAGTTTTCAGGATCTTTTAGCTTTTGAGGCAGTTTGTTCTGCAAGATTGCACTGCATTCTTTTGTGAGAGCTACTATCCCATGACTATCAAGCTTCCTTTTATTTGAAAGTATCTCCTTTAAGAACCTAGCATATGATGGCATTTGAGATAGAGCTTCTGTAAAGGGAATGTTGATGCAAAATTTCTACAAAACATCTAAAAATTTCCCAAACTACTTGTCCATTTTAGCTTTCTGGAATCTCTGAGGAAAAAGTAATAGTGGTTAGTAAGGCTTTAGTAGCTCCTTCTTCTCTTCTTTCTTTTCCTCCTTTTTTTCCTTACCTTTGTTAGCTTGTGTCTCTTCTTCCCTTGTTTGAGCATTAGTTTCACCAGAAGTTTCATCTATTGTCTTTTTTTAGTTTTTATCTCTAGTCTTATAGTATCTTACCACTGCTCAAGATAACTACCTTGCATTGCTCTTTTGGGTTCATTTTTAGCTGACTTGGTAGTTTACCAATGGCTTTACTTGAAGAATTGACTTGCTGAGCAATTTGGTTCTCAAACATTTTGTTATGTGTGGCTAATTGGTCCATCCTAGAAGTGAGCTGTTTGATCATTTCATTATGTTGTTACTGAGCAGCTAGAAAACTCTCTATCATGGATTCTATAGTCAACTTTGGTTTAGGCTACTGAGGTTGAGGAGCTGGTGGTTGAGTTGTGTTTAGACCTCTGTTTTGAAACCTAGTGGTGTTGGTTTGTATCCTTGTTGTCTGTTGATTAGCTAATTCTGCTAGTTCTGCGAGTTTAACCATGAGAAATTTAGTTGGTTCCTCCATCTAGGGTTATAGGTGTTGGAATAAGGATTATTGGTTGCCCTCTAATTGAAGTTTCCATTGTTATTCTCATAGTTCATTTGTTTTGTGGATAGCTCACTATAGTTATTGCATTCTGATCTTGGGTGTCCTCCTGCATAGTGGTCATAAGAATAATTACTAGTTCCAATTGCATTGGCTTGCGTTCTACCGAGCCTCTTTGAAAGCTAATCAAATTCATCATTGATTATGTAAAAGCATCCAGTTCTAAACTCTAGTTGTTCTCCTTGTATCCCCTCTCTCATTTGACCATTCATAATTGTGATATGCAACTCTCTCCAGAAGTTCAAGAGCTTCTATGGTTGTTTTCTATCAAATCTCCACCAGCTACTGAATCTACTATTCTCCTTATCAATGGTAAGGAACCATTATAGAAGTTCTGAATTAAGAGTGAGTCCTGAATGCTATGGTGTGGGCACTCCCTCTAAAGATCTTTGTACCTTTCCCATGCATCATAGAGTGATTCATTATCCCTTTGCTTTAATGTGTTTAGTTTAGTTCTCAATTTAGCAGTATTTGCAGTTGGTAAGTATCTTGCTAAAAAGTTATGTGAAAGGTCTGCCCAATTAGTGAATGATCCTATAGGTTAAGATAGTAACCACTTTCTTGCTTTATCTGTAGGAGAGAATGGGAATGCTCTGAGTCTAATAGCATCTTCAGAAACACCATTCATCTTGAATGTGTCACATAAAGCAAGAAAACATTGGAGGTGATAGTGTGGATCTTCCATTAGATACCCTCCAAATTGTGTCTGTTGAATCATCTGGAGCCATGTTGATTTACGCTTGAAGTTATTTGCATCTATTATAGGTTTGGTAACACTTGGTTGGAATCCTTGAATAGTTAGGGCATCGTAGTTCCTCAAGGGTTTTGGCCTATTATCTGCCATAGTTGAACTTTCAACTTCCAGTTGCTTCTTCCCCCTCTTGATGGCTCTTAGAGTTTTATCTATCTCTGAATCCAATTCAAGTATTTCATCTAGTTTAGTTCTGGTCATAAACTAAATAGAAGGCCTACAATAAAAATAAAGAAAATAGAATAAAATAACTAATAAAAATTAAATAAAACAAAATGTCTAAATTAGTTAAATTGCCTATCATCTAATATCAACAAAAGTTCCTCGGCAATGACACTAAAAACTTATTGTGCAAAATCTTGCAATTGCACGAATCATTAATAAGTAATAAAGTGATGAGTAAGTATCGTTTCCATGAGGAACTGGGTGAGTACTAAACTAAACAGCAATTACAACTATCTTGACTACCAATTATGATGATGAGAATTTAAATAAGTTAACTAAAACTAATGAAATAAAGGAAAGCAAAACAATCCAACTAAGATAATCAATGGATGAAAGCAATTCCAAAATTAGGGGCTCACACTTCAACCTATTATAGATCTAATCTCATTTATTTAATAAATTCGAAAGTTTTTACTATGAAAGGAAATTAATCCTAAATTATCTTAAATCCTCTCTTAAGGTAGTCGAGTTGTATCTTCATTAACTTAAACCCTACTTTCATGGTGATCAATCTTAATTAAAACCCTTTAAGCTCTTTGATTAATTATAAACTCCACATAGGATCGCAGCCTATCTCTGGGTCAAAAATCGTAAATTCAATATCTTAATTTTCTAATATTAATCATTACCTTTCAGTCCTTCAATTTATATCTAGAATTTTAACTAAGTGGAGCTCTATACAAAGCATGCATTAAGATCATAACAAATTAAATCAAAAAACAAATCTCCAAATAAAATCAATGTAAATCCATAACAGAATTGAAAGTGCTACATCCCTAATTCTAGAATTAAGAAAAATACTCACTCATGGTAAGTTTAACAATCAAACTAAAAATAAAACAAAGATAATAAAACATCTAAAGAAATAGAACAAAGGAACCTAGATAGAAGAATCCATAGATTTGAACTTTTGGAACTTTGGTTGTAAATTTCTCCTAAGAACCTTGGTGGAAATCTCTCCAAATTGTTGAAAAATCTAAGTTTTAATGTAAAAGAAGCAATCCTTGGCTTAATTATGACTTCTTGTATTTATATATGGCATAAAAACTCTCAATTCAAAGTCTTAGAAGCCTTAGAAGTCTTTCTGAGTCATGCAAAATAAAGTTGGAGTCAAATTGGAATCTGAGCTGGGGCAAATTACATAGCTTGTGTATCATTACATGGGGCAGGCCATATAACTCTCTGGAGCTTTAAAACTCTTCATTAAATAGTGGGATAGAAGGGTACAAGGGCCAAGGACCATTACACGGGGTCCCTTACATAGCCCATGTAATTTTCTTTTCATTGGCACTTTCTTGGCAGCTAGTTGTATGGGTCTGGTCCACCCAATGCATGGTCTCTGTAATCTTCTTAGAATTTGACTTGTGCTTTTTAACTTCTCAACTTGTCCAGTTGTGCTCTAGGCTTTAGGATTGCATTAAATTACTTGATAAAACACAAAAATTAAGAAAATATGCTAGATCAACTCAAAATTCCTAAAATATAATGAAACTAACTAGAAATCATGCAATTAAGTAACAAAATGCTAATGAAATGCAATAAAAAGTACCTTGACATACCTATATAATACAGGTGTATCATGAATGATTTGGCTTGATGCTTCACGAATTCCTTGATATGTTTAAGCCTTGTGTCAAGTTCTTCTTTAGACATGCAACCTAAAAATAAAACACAAAAAGCTAAATATAAACAGATATGAATTCAAGTTTAAAATAAATAACAATCACTCTCGGGCAAAGGTGCCAAAATTTGATGCATGCCGAATGCACCAATTAAAAATATTTTACCTAAACTACTTGTATATAGGGTAAGCAGAGGTTAATCCCACGGGAAATGAGTAAATTCAAATGAGAAAATAGATTTTGGAGACAAATAAACAAAAGGAATTTAAAACAGACATAATAAATACCTAATCTACCGAACTGAATATGCAAAGTAAAATAAAAAAAAGGGTTCAGGTTTGAAATTACTAAACTACTAAAACTAAAACTAAGAATGCTAGAACATAAATCTGAAGCTAATGATATTTATGAATGTAATAAATAACCAGATTGCAATAAATTCAGTAGAGAGGTGTATCCATCATGTAACATATATCAATCATTGGCTAAATATGCAAATTTGTTCAATTGAGTAAATTGGTTCTAGAAGTTAACAACTTCCTAATCTTGCCTTAGAAATTAGATTAATCAGGAAGTGCTCAACAATTAATCCCTTACCATCGCAATCAATCTAAGACTAAAGCAACTTATAATTAAGTTTAATGGTAACATTAATCATTAAAAAGACATCCCAATTCAAAGTAACAAACTCATTCAGCATGGTTTATTTAACCTAGACACTTATCTTTATATTGAAATAAATCATTATGTATTACTTGTAGTCAAATTATTCAAGCTATTACATACTCAAATTATCTTAACTTAACAATATGTTTTCATGCACAATTAATTAGTTGGCCACCCTAACTAACCATACATTCAACATTCATAAAATAAACCAAAAGATAAATGATACTCAGCATAGAACATAACTGGATTTTATTAAACTCAAATCAAAGTCTCATGATAACATGTTCCATGTCTTCAACTATTTCTCTACTGAATTACAAAACTACTCACATATAACTAAGAACACTAAATATAAGTAAATTAACAACAAAAGAGAGAAAACCATGTTGCCCCTTATGAATGGAATTCAAATGTAACACCCCTCACCCGTCTACAGTGTAGCCGAGCAAGGCGTACTACACGGCGTGTCGGAGCACCAACTCTGTAACACCCCTAAGTTCGGTAGTGCGTTCTGCTGTTCCGGTGACCAGTGCTGTCCGGACAGCTAGGATGCCTAGAACTACACTTCAATATGAGTGAGGAGACATAAAATAATGAAATACAAGAAAAGAAAATACAAGAAAAAAAAAAGAAAAAATAATAGCAAAGAAATGTGATCAAGTTAAGCGAGCCGGGAAACCTAGCGATGGGTGACCGCACCAGGAAGTCACGGCGTGGACCGTTGACTAGCCCTGGACTGCGGGGAACCCTGAAAAACATTTTTAGGACTTAAATAGACCCTTATTGAAGAATAAATATCATTAGAAAGATCAAAGAAAAATTAAATAATTAGTACAAAGAAAAGTGAGAAATCGAAAAACGGACAAAACCCGGTGTTACCGAAAAATCGGGAATGCAACCCGAACAGGGGCATTATGGTCATTTGACATCCCGAAGTGTATTTTGACCTAAATGTCCATTAAAAATAAATAATATTACACTTAGAAAATAAAATGAAAAATTAATTTGGTGGTACTTAAAGAAAATAGCAAAAACTATGGGTTTAATGTGGAATAAATGAAAATTAAACATATAAAATCAATTTCTTATGTGAGTGGACCACTAAGGGATTATAATATTCACTAATGGGCAGATTTAAACCCACCAAATACTTCATCATCTTCATTTCTTCTCCCATGCCGAAGTGAAATCCATTAAAGACTCCATAGCCAAAATTTGAGAAAGCTCCATTAACTCCTTTATTTCACCTCTAATCACTTAGGTTTCTTCATTAAGTTTTATCCCCACATCACAAGGAAGAGTTTGATACCAATTTTAAGAAGTTTAATCGAGGTTTGGCAAGTTTCAACCATAAGGTAAGTTAGTATTTTTGAAGATAGCTTTGTTAAGTTTTGTGTGCATGTTATGGGTGTTGGATTTGTGAAGAAAATTTTTGAGTTTGAAGAGTTATTGTTGTGTTCATTTTGGACAGCCATGGAGTCATGTAATTGATGAAATAATTGTGCATATATTTGATGAGAAATGATGTTGATCATGATGATTTAATAACCTAGTGAATTACTTCACATGTATATGGTGAATTTTGCACTTGGAATGGGATTTAATGAATTGTAGGACACTTTGGTGTTGAAGGACAATTTCGGCAGCCTTAAAACTCTTGGATAAGTGTATGTGTTCATGAAGATATGGGCAGAATTGTGGCATTAAGGATTGAAGGCTATGTGTATGAAATTGTTGTGTAAAGAGTATGTAAAAACTAGTGATGTTTATGTGTATGTGTAATGGTATTTGAACTTTGGGAATTAGAGTTATATTTTGTATGTTGAGGATAATTGTAATCTGCCCAAAGTGATGTTAATGTAAAGTAATATATAGTTTTGGTAATGTACCAAAACAGATTTGGTAGGGAAGTAAACATATTGCAAGGTAAATGTGTGTAATTGATGTGTGTTAAGCAAAGTAACCAAGGGCAGTGTACATTTTAGCCAATAAGTTTAAATGTGTAACCTCAATTGGTATGAGACCAATTGGAGGTGGAACTAAGCACAAAATGTGCCAACTTTCATTGAGAAATCATACCAAAATTCTGCTTGCAAGGTGACCTAAGAAAATGACTAATTCGGATTAGGTACAATTAGGACCTGAAAAATGACCAATTGGGCAGCAGTGAGTGTTTAGGCCATAACTCACTCAAAACAGGTCCAATTGACCTGAAATTTTAACCATGAATAGTTAAGACCCATACCTACAAGTCTTATGAAGACACCAAAGCCCATAAATGACCAGAAGCAAGTCAAAAAGCTTGCACAAGTTCGGGTCCAAAAACTGGCCGAACCAAAGTTGACCAAATTGACCTAAAATTGACCTAATTTGATATTAATTGACCAGCAATAGTATAATGACCATAACTTGGTCTACTTAACTCGGATTGACCTAAAATTTTGCCCCGCGTGCAATAAGACATAGATCTACAAGTTTGTAGTTTTGACCAAAACCCGAAAACCGAGGAAACTAGGTCGTCTGGTTAGGTCAAACTAGTATCCCGGAATCCAGCAAATTGCAAGAAAATGCACTAAACAAGGAAATGAGTTTGGTAAAACGTACCAACCCTAAAACCCTACCGAATGTGACATATTAAGGACACCAAAACCTAATTTACCTTAAACGCATCGAGGATCGGTATATTAGGTAATTGAGCAAATAATAGCCTTCAGTAAATTACTTATCGAACATTATCGTTAGAAACAGTTTAATTTAGTACTGAAACACTTCAAATTGTGTTTCTCAGTTAGTAAAGACTCAGGGAAAGGGAAGAAAGCACTGAGTCCAGACCAAGAGACAGTCATCAGAGGTTTGTGCACAACTAGTTTTCAACTGATTTTACTCTGAATAAGATTTCATATGATTAATTGTATGTTATTGTTTTAAATTGTGTTTGTGCACAGTTAGTTTTTAACTGATTTTGTTTTGAATATTTCATATGATTAAATGACATATTTTCTTATGTATTATGTTTAACAAGCATTGGATTTAATTCAATAATTATTGAAATTGTTATAGTATGTATGAATTTAGCTTTGTGAAATGGTATTTCCACAAGTATTAAGCATTGTTATGGATTGAATAAATTATGTTTTGGAAAATTGTGATAGAACATGTTTTGAATTATGATGGTAATTTTCATGGAAAAATGCAAATTTATGATTTGAATTGTGATGAGCATAAAAATTATTGGATATTGGAATTGACTTTGAATCGAATTATATTGTGATTTATGCTCACTAAAAGGATTGTGATATTGTTTTATATCTCACTATAGATGCTTGACTAGGTTATTACCCGTCTCTCTCATTTGTTGAGAAGACAATGGAGTTAGTTGTGTTTTGATTACCATGGTACGTGCACAGGCTTAGATTTTCCTCTGATTTGAGGTTAGATCTAAGTTTATTTTATCGTTATGGCCCTTGCGGAAGATTCATTATTGTGATGGTACTGTGCACGATGATTCGACCTCCCCGACCATAGGGAGTTAGAATCTGATTCGACCTCCCCGACCATAGGGAGTTAGAATCACATCGAATATGGCCCTTTCGGATTAGTCTTGCATGGTTAGTGAGATAAAGAATGATTTTTGAGATAAAGAATGATTTTTGAGATACAACATGGTTTTGAGATAAAGAATGATTTTTGAGATACAACATGGTTTTGAGATAAAGATTGATTTTTGAGATACAGAATGGCTTTTGAATGGTAAGAAATTGTGATTTCAATTATGGTTTATGTATAATTGATTTTGTTGGAATTACTTAAATGGTTAGTCATGATTTGATAAATTGAATTTTGTGATCAATGTCATTTATACAAATGATTTACATTATTGGCAATGAATATTTTGAGTTTTGGAATTTGATGGGTATTCAGATTCCTAAATTATTTACTGTAAATTTTGTCAATGTATATTGTACTATGTTTTAAATTATAGTTGTGCACCACTGAGTTCACCACTCAGCGATAGCTTTGTATGCTGTCGCAGGTAAGAAGAGCATAGAGCAGTAAGTAAATTTCCTTGAAGATATATTCAGATCAGCTCCAGGTATATCATAGGTATACCCATGTACATAGGTTTTGATGTATGTATGTAATAATATGTATGTAAATTATTTGAGCAGTTGTAAAGAAACTCTTGTAAAATATTTTGGTATGTAATTAAATGTAAATTATTGTAAATGTAAATTTGAGATTTCATTTACTTGAATAGTTTTGTATTATATTTCTTGTACCTCAGTCTTTGAAAAATCACTGCGGATTTGAGTTGAGAAAAATATTGTGTTGAGAAATATGTTAGAGTTGAGATTTGCAAATACATATTGAAGTGCTTTTTACAGGTTTTCTGAAGAACTGTTTTATCCAAAATACAGAGGGCACTCTGCCAAAATTTTTACAGAAATTCCAAATAATTCAAATGTGTCAATTCTATCACTTCAGTTCAAAAAGGTTTTAACACCTGTAAATAGTGCTCACCACTGTAAAAGAAGTAAGAAAAGTTTTGAAAATCCCTTGTAGTGTATTTAATGGGTTATCAGTAGACGGAGTTGGTAATTCATTAGGTATACTACGGGATCATGTTATGCCTTACAGAGGGGTAGGGTGTCACAAACTCTGTGATTATCTTTATTTCTGAACTCAATTTGATTAAGAAGTCTTTATGTGATATTCATAACATACTGGTTTTATTTTCATATTTTAATAAAATTAGTGTTTCAAAAATGGTAATAAAAATCCGGCAAGGTGTCGTCTGTATTTCGGACAAACTATCCTTCTAAACCTGTTAAAAACAGTTCAATATGATAATCTCAACCTTCCAACTAATCTTTTAGTCTCAAAATTTCATAGTTTCAAAATACAATCCATCATAATTTACATTCATCCAAACACTCTCCATAGGAGTTTAATATGTACAAATTATTACAAACCTTAAAGTTTTATGGTATACATATTACATAACAAAATGTCAAAATACAACTGATAGTCATTATACAAGATCCTAAGTCCTACCATGTAAGTGTAGTGCAGATGACTCTGGACTCTTGTGCAGATCTGATGTCTCACCCGGTCGTAGGTCTACTGGGCTCCCCAGCTGTGTCTCTAATACCTACGCGTAGCAAAAGCAATGCGCTAAACAATTCTACTTAGTGGTGCCAATTATAAAGAAATATACACTAAAATAAAATAAATGAATTGTTTATGAATTGATGACATCGATATTCTTTGCAGTTGCTGATTCTACTTTTACTTGCTAACCTTTCATTTTTGTTAATTTTGGTGGTGTTGTATGTCAATAAACTGAATTTAGCTATATGAATTTAATAATGCTTAAATTAACTGCCCGTGGAGCCTATACACTGACCAGACTGGATAAACGGATATACTGGCACTGGGTACCTAATATCTCGGGCCATCACAACATCGGTCACAAAGTATCTCCCGGTGTGCAAACAGTGTGGCTAAAAAGCCATATAGTCAATCAGGCGATAAACTAAGTATAATAACACAATTCGTATAGCCGTAGGCTATTAAAATCACAGTGCAGCATAATAAGCCATAAAAACACAGTATGGCATAAAATCATTTACAGAACAGCTATCAGAATCCTATTGGCATGCTAACCTATCCAAACTAGTCAACTAGGCAAATTAGGGCACATTACAAATTAATTGTTTAATTCTTCATTTTTAGAGTTTACTAGTTATTATGTAATTCACAAGTCAATGCAAATGTTGACAATTTTAGATATCATGGATAAGTCACAATTTGTAATTCAATATGCTGCCAATATAGTGCAATTTACCCTTTTCACAAGTTAGTTTATTTATTGCCAAATTACTTCAAAGCTTTATTGTATGTTAATGTTAAATTTTCAGTTTTAGTGTGCTAGATTGGTCTAGCTTAATGTCTTGTTTCTCTTAGTTTTTAGCTTCTTGTCAAAGAAGCAAATTTTAGCTCTATGTCTTATTGAACTTTTGACACAAATTTTAGGTCATTCTGGGTTATATAGACCAAGATATGGTCAATTTACTAAAGCTGAACTGATTGCATTTTCAATGCAAATTTAGGTCATTTTTAGGTCAAGTTCAATTCTGGCAGTTTTGGTACCCTAATTTGGGCAAGCAATTTGACTTAGTTCTGGTCATTTCTGGACTTTGGTGTCTTCATAAGAGTTGTAGCTCTTTGTCTAAGCTTTCCATGGTATAAATTTCAAGTCATTTGGACTTGTTTTGAGTAAGTTATGGTCATTTTAGTGACTATTATTCATATGGCCAAAAATCTGGGTTTGCACATTACCAATTCCGGATTAGGTCATTTTTAAAGTCAGTTTTTAGGCAGAATTTTGGCAATATTTCTACATGAAAGTTGGCCTATTTTTTGTCTAGTTTTACCTCCCATTGACCTCATACCATTTAGGCTTATCAATTTTCACTTATGGTTCAATTTACCTACTGCCTTCAACACACACAACCTGCACATAAAAGAACACTCCCAATTGATATTCCTCCTCCTCTCAAACTTACAATTATATATTCATAAGACTTCTATACCATTCATCATATCTCAATCATGTCCATTTGGGTAGAATATACAAGTCCTCCATGTACATTATATAACCTTAATTCACAAAGTTAAATTCAACATAACATATACATGAAATCACTTAATTATTACGTATACTTCCCAACCATTACTTCACATACACTGCCTTCTATTCATCTTCACCATGATTCATCAAGAAAATTCATGAAACCAAACATTAATTCATGAATTTAAAGGCTGCTAAAAGTGACAGTTTGCTAAGGTATCTAATTTGCTTTCCAAACCCTTAAATTCAAGTACTCAATGTACATATACATGGAAATTAATTTACTATAACTTTAAAATGACTAAATCAACATTAATTTCCATCCATTACAGGTAAAAGAAAACTCAAGCAACTTAGGTTCTCATGGCTACCAAAATTGAACAATTCAATAACTCAATAAATTCTTCCATTCTCTTCACCATTTAACTCACCTCAACCTAAACATGAAGTTTACTAAAGAAAGGGAGGGAATTTGGACACTTACCCCTTTTGAGCTTTCCTAAAACTTCACCAAATCTTCTTTTACTTGTTCCCAATATCTTCCTCAAGTTGAGTAAGCAAGCTTTAATGAAGGAATTATGTGTGAAAGAAGGCTTGAAGTGGAGTGCATGGAGCTTGAAGTGAGCTACGGCAATGGAGTTCTTCCATGGTGAGAGCTTCGGCTGGTTTTGTGGAAGGTTAAAGATGAAGTGGTTTCTGACCAATTCAACTTTAATATTTCCCATATTTTAAGGTTAGTGGAGCACTAACCAATAATTTAATGTTTAATGATTTAAAGTTTAACAATTTACATTTTATGCCTCATTTCTTTCACTATTAATATAATGTACCTCATTTTAATTTTTCATGATATTTTCAAAGTGTAATATCATTTATTTTTAATGGACATTGAGGTCAAAAGGCAACTCTAGGTGTCAAATGACCAAAATACCCTTCTTCGGGTTATATTTCTGATTTTTCGGTAACACTGATTTTTGTCTGTTTCTCGATTTTTTATTTTTCTTTATATCAATTTATTAATTTTTCTTTGATATTTCTAGTGTCAATTACATTTCAATAAACTTTTAATTATGTCCCAAAATTTAATTCCGAGGGTTCCCAGCGATCCTGGAGTCGGCAATTGCCTTCGGCGTAACTTCCCAGTGCGGTTACCCATCACTACGGTGTCGGCTCGTTTAACCTAATTTCATTTTCTCTTTTTTATTTTTCTTTAATTTTTCTTGTATTTTTTTTTATTTATTTCATCATTATATGTCTGTTCACTATCACTGAAGTGTAGTTCTAGATATTCTGACTTGTTCGGACTGACATTAGGTCACTAGAGCAATAGAACATACAGAATACGTATAGGGAGGATGTTACAACTCTTTCCCTCTAAATAAAAATTTCTTCCTTGAAATTTACCTGATGTGAAGAGCTGAGGGAACTGTTGCCTCATTGTCTCCTCGCTCTCCTATATTGCCTCTTCCGTGTTGTGGTACCTCCATAGGATTTTCACTAGTAGAATTGTCTTGTCCTTGAGCTCTTTTACCTATCGTGCCAAGATTTTAATTGGTTCTTCTTCATATGTCAGGTCAGGTTGTATAACAATTTCTTCTGCTGAGATGACATGTGAAGGATCTGATCTGTATCTTTTGAGCATCGAGACATGGAACACGTTGTGTATCTTGTCCAGCTCAGGTGGTAAGGCTAATATGTAGGCTACTGGTCCCACATGTTCAATAACTTCATATGGGCCAATGAACCTAGGTCTTAATTTTCCCTTTTTCCTGAATCTCATGTTAGTAGTATGCCCTAGAGCATATCATTTAGTATGTATCTTGTACATATTTTATTAATAAATGGCATTTCCACTTTTCTGTTTATATAATATATTTATGTGTAATAGAAAAGGTCCATTGATATTTTGTTAGAAATATTATTCTTAAGTTGTTAAGAATATGAGTGACAATATTTCTAGCACAAAGTATCATAAATAGGTTCACAATCGAGGATACTTCATAATAAGGACATGACTTATCCAGAAAGATTGTATTCATGTTTGTTCCCAAGTTATTTATATGAGATATAAATAAGATGGAATGGTGAGTCTCATGCCATATAACAAACATGATAGGCACTTATAAATGATAAGTAGGCCGAACCAGTGACACTTATGACAAGCATATGGAGTTTACTCTTGTCAATGTTTTGTCATAAATCATATTAGTGCATATAATCTTTAGACCTGAGATAGCACAGTTATCTTGTATATAGGTAGTTTGAGTTTGATACTGCTTTCATACTTGTACTGTGTATGAGTATATGGGCATGTGTTGGCTCCTACTAGTTATATATGGAGGTAGGTGTTGATCAAGATGGAATCTGTTCCTCTAAGTAAATAGAGATAAAATCCTATATTCATTTAATTGTTCTTGATGTTTCAAGTTCCTGGCCAGGACAGATAGATTTATTCATAAAAGAGTTTCTGATGAGAAAATCTTTTTAATCAAGAACTGGAATTAAAAGAGAACATAATATTCATAGCAAATGAAATTTGACATAAACCATGACTCCAGCTTGAGTTGGGATTTTGTAACAGAGAGATTCTAGTGCATGGTAACATATGATTATAGGTTCATTTAAGGTAAACCTTATTACTAATTGGGTGGCCATGGCATGCTATGCTAGGTGTTAACCATGGTCTATGAGGTGCATAAAATGATTTAGAGAAATCATTTATGGTAAGAAAGAGTTCTGATGATATTAAGAGTTGATATCATGTCTCATTGCCAATTAGTGATGAGCCTAGTAAGTCACACACATACACAAGTTATCACCTAATTAAATATGATTTAATTAATTAATTAAAGAGTTTAATTGATTAATTAAATAGGTTTGGTTTGCAATTAGTTTGCAAAGTCCCTAGCATGACTTGAAACCAAATTTAGATTATTGGATGTATAATATAAGTTAAATTTATATTTAAAGTGTTTAAATATGAATTTAATTAATGAGAAATTAATTAATAGAGATTAATTAATTAATTTATATTTGATATAAATTAATTAGAAGAAGAAAAATAATTATTTTGGATTGAAAACTCAAAATTAAGACACAGGGGCATTTTGGTCATTTTGCAGTGTGACACGTGGCACCATGAGATGGTGACACATGGCATAACACATAAGCTTGCCAAATGTTTTTAATCATGTAAGATGATTAAAATCAAGATTACATATAGGTTTGACACTTGGCACAATGTGATTGGGTCACTTAAACCTAGAGCTAATCAAAGGGTGATATGTGGCAAGGGTTTAATGTGTTAACCTAGCTATTTAAGTGTTGTTATGAGAAAATAAAATACAACCAGCAGCCACACTCCTTTGTCACGCCACTTTGAGGGTTTTTATCTCTTCTTCTTCATCTCTTATCAATTCAAAGAGATTAGCCATCAATCTCTTGAATTAAGAACACTAGAAATTGTTTCTAGTGTCCTGTTTACATCTCTAATCTCTTAAAAGGCAGAACTTGAATTTCTAATTAATAGGAAAAGCTTTAAAAGCTATTCAAGGGCTGCCATAGGTGTTCTTGGTGTGGACAAGCTAGAGGGACAACATCTGGTGTCCTGAAGACGAATCTCAAAGGCGCAGACACGCTGCAGTGCATCAAGAGGTTAGTGTAATCGTTCTTGATTTAATCTAGGGTTCTAAAATTAATCTGATTAATTTTAAAATCTTAAATGGCAAATACAGATCCAAAAACATATTAAAAGAGTTTTAATATGTTGTTTACCATTGAAATCAAATAGATAAAAATAAATCTTGCATGATGCTTGTGACCCTAGGTGAAAATTTTTGAATTCAATGGTATAAACTTGTGTTTTTCACGCTTCCGTTCCTTCAATTGGTATCAGAGCCAATATATTTGCCATTTAGATTGTTGATTATATGATTTAATTGAGTGTTTGATCATGAGATCAAAAGTTCATTGCTGGTTGCAAAGCAAGTTGGCGGCATACTTGAAAAAACACCATCAATGGTGCGCATGGTTTGGCTTCCATGGGTGGTTTAAGGTTTGGCTTTTAATTCTGCAATTGTTGTATGATCTAAGGCCTATTCTTTGACTAATTAAAGTGTTTAATTAGTAGTTTTTATCACACAATTAAATTATGATTCAAATCAGATTTTAAAAATTGTTTGAATGTGATTCAAATCTGAATTTTAAAAGTTGTTTGAATGTGATTCAAATCTGAATTTTTAAAGTTGTTTGAATCATATTTAAATCTGATTTTTTAAAATTGATTGAATAAAATTCAAATCTGATTTTTTAAAAAATGTTTGAATGTGATTCAAATCTGATTTTTTAAAAAATGTTTGAATGTGATTCAAATCTGAATTTTTAATGTTGTTTGAATGTGATTCAAATCTGAATTTTTAAATTTGTTTGAATGAGATTCAAATTTGAATTTTTAAATTTATTTGAATCATATTCAATTCTGGATTTTTAAGTTGAATATGAGATATTCAATTTAATTTAAGTATGTATGTTTTATTTAATTGTTAAATAGTGATATGCATGATGGATGATCATGGACTATAAAAGACCAATGTGATTGGATTTATTTCTTTTATGTTTCTTTGGGGTTGTAAATTAATTAATTTATTTTAATTTACTTTGGGCATGTATTATTAAGTTTGTAATAATTTTTGGGTTGTAATTCCATTTATTTAAGTTCTTGTAAATTCGCCTTGGTATGCCAAGGATTACTATGTAATATTGGATTGCAAGAAGTTCAAGGAGGTCAAGAGCATTGGTGGGACCAGTGGGAGGAATTCAAGATCAAGTGTTGATTATGTACTCCTTCAGTAACTCTTGTAAAATGAATGAGTGAATGAAATGCACCTAGGAATGCCCTGATTCAATTCTTGGTGGCTCAGAATTGAATCCCTTAGAAAGTCCATGATCATACCATATTTACTGCTTATCCATGAATGCATGAGATGTATGGGAATGTATGCAATTATATGATATATGCATGCTAAATGGATAATGTGCAAAGTGAGACCTTAATAGTAATAAGAATGACCATAAAATCTTCTAAACAAATGATTAAGTTGGAAATGCTATAATTAAAGTAATTATAACATAGGCCCTCCATTGGGGCAATTATTTTAAGAAATTTTAAATAGTTGCATGAGATGCAATTAATTTAAGAGATTTTCTTAAGAATAATTGTTAAGCATGAGATGTTGTAAATATGTAAATGGTTTAGTGGCCAATATTGGATGTACCTGAGGACAGTAAAATTATTTGCATAATTACTGGCTCAATGGGATCAACTTAACTAATGCAAGATAAGTCAATAATGGATGTACCTGAGATTTTGAGTATTAGGGGCTAGGTAAAGGATTGAACCTCACATGAGATGTGATGGGCAAAGAGTTGCTCACTTATAGTTTATTGTAATTCCAATAATGGATGTACCTAAGGATGATCAATAGAATTATAAGAATTCAATCACCCACTAGAAATCCATCCAACTAGGATTTCCGTTTTCTACTTTGGAACTGTAGGATTCGCTAAGTTAGTGGGAGGACCAATTTGATTAAAAGACCATAATCATATTTGGTTAATTACATGATACATTTACTAATTAATCTGGTTATTTCTGCAATTAATTTTCTGATAATAATGAGCACAGAACAACCACCACCATCCAATATCCTTGCAAGCATACTTGATCGCAATAGGTTGATAGGACCTAATCTGTCTGATTGGCTAAGAAATTTGAAACTTGTCTTGAACCTTGAACATATGGGATATGTTCTAGATTCAAATGTTCCTGGTCCCTTACCTCCAGAGGCCACTTAAGAGGAACATGAAACTTTGGACAAGTGGAAGGAGCATGATATGAGAGCTAAGTGTTACATGTTTGCTTCCATGAGTAATGAGTTACAGAAGCAGCATGAAAACTTGCAGAGTGCAAGTGAGATCCTCCTTCACCTACAAGAGTTGTATGGTGACCACAGTAGGAATGCTAGGTATGAGATATCTAGGCAGCTGTTCCACATGAGGATGTCTGAGGGACAGAATGTTGGGGATCATGTCCACAAGATGATTCGGCTGATTGAGCAGTTGGAATATCTTGACTTCAACATGGATTTTCCAACTACAGACGGATTTGATCCTTCAGTCCCTTCCTGAGTATTTTGGAAATTTTGTGACAAATTTCCATATGACTAAACAGGAATGCACCTTAGCTGGTTTACTCAACATGCTGGTTATTGCCCAAAAGAATATGCCAGGTAATAAAGGAAAAGAGGTAGCTTTGGTTGCATCTTCTTCTACTGGAAAGTCCAACAAGAAGAAGGGCAATAAGAAAAAGAAACTTCAGATTCCTGGTCCTTCCAAGAAAATAGCTAAACAGAAAGGGAAGACCAAAGCTGACAAAGGCAAAGGAAAGTGTTTCCACTGCCAATAGGAAAGTGTTTCCATTGCCAACAGGAAAGTGTTTCCATTGCCAGTAAGAAAGTGTTTCCACTGGCCAGAGTATAGCAATCTAAATGAATGCAATGCCGTGGTGAAAACCAACTCGAGTTCAAAATATATTTGGCACTTAAGGTTATGTCATGTTGCAGAAGATAGGATTACAAAATTGGAGAAAATGGGGATTCTATCCTTATTGGACTCTGAGCCTACTCCAACTTGTGAATCTTGCCTTCAGGGCAAAACGACTAGATCACCCTTTGTTGGACAGGGGCTAAGAGCTGAAAATATTTTGGAGCTAATACATAGTGATGTATGTGGTCCATTTAAAGAAATGGCTAGAGGGGGCTTTCATTATTTTATTACCTTTACTGATGATAAATCAAGGTTTGGGTATTTGTATTTGATGAAATACAAACATGAATCTTTTGAAAAGTTCAAAGAATTTAAATCAAGTAGAAAATCAAACAGAAAGAGTATTAAAGCTCTTCGATCGGATCGTGGAGGTGAATATTTGAGTCTTGAATTTGATGAATACTTGAGAGAGCATGGCATTGTTTCTTAGTGACTCCTCCAGAACGCCATACGGTGAATGGTGTATCCGAAAGGAGAAATCGTACCCTATTGGATATGGTACGTAGTATGATGAGCTATCTTGATATGCCAATCTTCTTTTGGGGATTTGCATTATAATCACTTTGTATATTCGAATAGGATTCCATCAAAATCAGTTTCTTCCACACCTTATGAGATATGGCATGGAAGAAAACCAAGTCTTAAGCATGTTAAGATTTGGGGTTGTCCAGCTTATATCAAAAAGCTGAACACTGATAAATTGGAGACCAGATCAGAAAAAGGTCGATTTGTTGGATATCCAAAAGATAGTTTTGGATATTATTTTTATTTGCCTACTTCACAAAAGGTTGTGATAAGTAGAGATGCCACATTTCTTGAACAACAGTTTGTTCAAGAAGGAGGCAAAGGAAGGCAAATAGAGTTAGAATTGGAGAATTCTGACCAACCAACATATCAGATGGATATAGATCCATCTAGTCAACCAATACCCGTTGATGAAACATCTACAGCTGTTCCTCGTAGAACAACCAGGGTATCTCACCCACCAGTGAGATATGGTTTTATTCATGAAGAAGAACAAGAGTTGTCTACTCATGAAGAAGTAGATCATGGAGATGATCCACTTACCTATGAAGAAGCTATATCAGATATAGACTCTTCAAAATGGATTGATGCTATGAAATCTGAGATTGATTCCATGTATAAGAATCAAGTTTGGGATCTTGTTGACCCACCTGAAGGTATTATACCTACAGGGAACAAATGGGTTTTCAAGAAGAAAATTGGTTCTGATGGAAAGGTAGAGACCTAAAAGGCAAGGCTAGTAGCGAAAGGGTTTCGCCAAAGGCAAGGAATCGACTATGAGGAGACTTTCTCGCCTGTTGCCATGCTTAAATCAATTAGGATTTTATTAGCAATAGCTGCATACTATGATTATGAGATTTGGCAAATGGATGTCAAAACAGTTTTTCTCAATGGATACATTGAGGAAAACTTTTTCATGGAACAACCTAGGGGATTTGAATCCCAAGATGGTTCCAAGGTATGCAAGCTAAAGCGATCTATTTATGGGTTGAAACAAGCTTCGAGGAGTTGGAACATCCGTTTTGATGAAGCCATTAAATCCTTTGGTTTTATCAAAAATGAGGATGAGCCATGTGTATATAAGAAGGTTAGTGACAGTGCTATCACTTTCCTTGTCTTATATGTGGATGACATACTGTTGATGGGTAATGACACAGGTATGTTGACGACTATAAAGGTATGGTTGTCAAATACATTCTCCATGAAAAGACTTAGGGGAGGCAACCTATATTCTTGGGATTCGCATCTATAGAGATAGAGCGAAAAGAATAATTGGTTTATCCCAAAGTCTATACTTGGAAAAGGTGTTAAAGAGGTTTAACATGCTTGATTCCAAGAGAGGATTGTTACCAGTGAGACATGGTATCCATCTTTCTAAAGAGATGTCTCCAAAGACACCTGAAGAAAGAGATAAGATGGCTAGGATTCCATATGCTTGGCTATTGGAAGTTTAATGTATGCAATATTGTGTACTAGGCGGATATCGCATATCTTTATTAGTTTGACTAGCGGTATCAATCCAATCCAGGTTTGGAACATCTGGATAGTCACAAGAATATTCTTAAGTACTTGAGAAGAACTAAGGATTTATTCTTGATTTATGGAGTGGAGACTTGCAATTGGATGGTTATCGATTACGATTTTTAATCAAATATCGATGATAGAAAGTCTACCTCTGGATATGTGTTCATTTGTAATGGAGGTGCGATCGGTTGGAAGAGTTCCAAGCGAGCACATTGCAGATTCCACTACTGAAGTCGAGTATATTCTTTGCATCGAGATCTTTGCAAAGGAAGTCATTTGGATAAAGAAGTTCGTGACAGAACTTACAGTAGTTCCTTCCATTGAGTCAGCAGTTCCACTACACTGTGACATTAATGGAGCAGTCATACAGGCTAAGGAACTAAGGTCTCACCAGAAATCCAAACACATAGAAAGGCACTACCACATTATCAGAGATATAGTTGGGCAAGGCGATATAGCCATGCAGAAAATAGCATCAGCTGAAAATCCAGCTGATCCATTCACTAAGCCTATGTCACAGACTCAGTTAGACCGACATCTTGAGAAGATAGGTCTAAGATATTGTAATGAATGGCTCAAGTGCTAGTGGGAGATTGTTAGTAGTATGCCCTAGAGCATATCATTTAGTATGTATCTTGTACATATTTTATTAATAAATGGCATTTCCACTTTTCTGTTTATATAATATATTTATGTGTAATAGAAAAGGTCCATTGATATTTTGTTAGAAATATTATTCTTAAGTTGTTAAGAATATGAGTGACAATATTTCTAGCACAAAGTATCATAAATATGTTCATAATCGAGGATACTTCATAATAAGGACATGACTTATCTAGAAAGATTGTATTCATGTTTGTTCCCAAGTTATTTATATGAGATATAAATAAGATGGAATGGTGAGTCTCATGCCATATAACAAACATGATAGGCACTTATAAATGATAAGTAGGCCGAACCAGTGACACTTATGACAAGCACATGGAGTTTACTCTTGTCAATGTTTTGTCATAAATCATATCAGTGCATATAATCTTTAGACCTGAGATAGCACAGTTATCTTGTATATAGGTAGTTTGAGTTTGATACTACTTTCATACTTGTACTGTGTATGGGTATATGGGCATGTGTTGGCTCCTACTAGTTATATATGGAGGTAGGTGTTGATCAAGATGGAATCTGTTCCTCTAAGTAAATAGAGATAAAATCCTATGTTCATTTAATTGTTCTTGATGTTTCAAGTTCCTGGCCAGGACAGATAGATTTATTCAGAAAAGAGTTTCTGATGAGAAAATCTTTTTAATCAAGAACTGGAATTAAAAGAGAACTTAATATTCATAGCAAATGGAGTTTGACATAAACCATGACTCCAGCTTGAGTTGGGATTTTATGTGAGAGATTCTAGTGCATGGTAACATATGATTATAGGTTCATTTAAGGTAAACCTTATTACTAATTGGGTGGCCATGGCATGCTATGCTAGGTGTTAACCATGGTCTATGAGGTGCATAAAATGATTTAGAGAAATCATTTATGGTAAGAAAGAGTTCTGATGATATTAAGAGTTGATATCATGTCTCATTGCCAATTAGTGATGAGCCTAGTAAGTCACACATATACACAAGTTATCACCTAATTAAATATGATTTAATTAATTAATTAAAGAGTTTAATTGATTAATTAAATAGGTTTGGTTTGCAATTAGTTTGCAAAGTCCCTAGCATGACTTGAAACCAAATCTAGATTATTGGATGTATAATATAAGTTAAATTTATATTTAAAGTGTTTAAATATGAATTTAATTAATGAGAAATTAATTAATAGAGATTAATTAATTAATTTATATTTGATATAAATTAATTAAAAGAAGAAAAATAATTATTTTGGATTGAGAACTCAAAATTAAGACACAGGGGCATTTTGGTCATTTTGTAGTGTGACACATGGCACCATGAGATGGTGACACATGGCATAACACATAAGCTTGCCAAATGTTTTTAATCATGTAAGATGATTAAAATCAAGATTACATATAGGTTTGACACTTGGCACAATGTGATTGGGTCACTTAAACCTAGAGCTAATCAAAGGGTGACATGTGGCAAGGGTTTAATGTGTTAACCTAGCTATTTAAGTGTTGTTATGAGAAAATAAAATACAACCAGCAGCCACACTCCTTTGTCACGCCACTTTGAGGGTTTTTATCTTTTCTTCTTAATCTCTTATCAATTCAAAGAGATTAGCCATCAATCTCTTGAATTAAGAACACTAGAAATTGTTTCTAGTGTCCTGTTTACATCTCTAATCTCTTAAAAGGCAGAACTTGAATTTCTAATTAATAGGAAAAGCTTTAAAAGCTATTCAAGGGCTGTCATAGGTGTTCTTGGTGTGGACAAGCTAGAGGGACAACATCTGGTGTCCTGAAGACGAATCTCAAAGGCGCAGACACTGCGATTGCATCAAGAGGTTAGTGTAATCGTTCTTGATTTAATCTAGGGTTCTAAAATTAATCTGATTAATTTTAAAATCTTAAATGGCAAATACAGATCCAAAAACATATTAAAAGAGTTTTAATATGTTGTTTATCATTGAAATCAAATAGATAAAAATAAATCTTGCATGATGCTTGTGACCCTAGGTGAAAATTTTTGAATTCAATGGTATAAACTTGTGTTTTTCACGCTTCCGTTCCTTCATCTCAACACTTTCTTCCATGGTGATACTTTGAGAAATACCTTCTCGCTAATGAAATACTCAATGTCCTTTCCTTTTAAGTCAGCATATGTAACGATCGGCCTCCAACCAATAGAGGAATTGTCTGCTTTGGCCATAAGCCTCACGGTTTTGTCCCATAGGTGGAGTGGAGAACTTCCCAGAAAGTCACCCATCCTCGGATTTCTCTCAAGCGAGCACACTTAACCCTAGAGTTCTTCCAACTCTCCAGGCCATTCCACCAAAAGGTGCCTCTAGTGATTAATTCCCCCATCTTATATATCATTACTTTTGGAACCCAAGACTATCTCCGTGCTTTGCCGATGTGGGATTTGCCTAAGGGACCTTTCTCCCCCCCTTTCGGGACTCAGAGTCCTCGCTGAGGTTTGCCCCACCATCTCCTACGAGGACACGCGAGCGGCTCTGATACCAATTGTAATGATCGGCCTCCAACCACTAGAGGAATTGTCCGCTTTGGCCATAAGCCTTACGGTTTTGTCCCATAGGTGGAATGGAGAACTTCCCAGGAGGTCACCCATCCTAGAATTTCTCTCAAGCGAGCATGCTTAACCCTGGAGTTCTTCCAACTCTCCTTGCCATTCCACCAAAAGGTGCCTCTAATGATTAGTTCCCCCATCCTATATATGATTACTTTTTGAACCAATGACCATCTCCGTGCTTTGCCGATGTGGGATTTGCCTAAGGGACCTTTCTCCCCACCTTTCAGGAATTAATTAGTACAAAGAAAAATGAAAAATCCAGAAAATGACAAAACTCGGTGTTACAAAAAAATCGAGAAAACAACTCGAATAGGGTTACCAAACTTGTTGGTTTTGGTCATTTACTCAAATACCAAGTCTTTTAGGCAAAATTGCCAATTTTCAGTTTTAGTATCTTAGGTTTGACTGTTCCATTGGTCATTTTTCTATTAGAATTGGGCTATGGTTTCTTCATAGAAAATGTTCCCTATTGTCTTAAGTTTATTCTCCTTTTTGAATCACTCCAATTGGAGTTTTTTAGCTCAAGTTATAGCCATTTGAACCATGGCTACTGGATTGGACTTAACCCAGAATTTCTGGGCAAATTTTGGTTCTGGCTGTTTTAGGTCACCAATTTTTTGTGGCCAAATGACTTGGTTAATGGCATAATTTGGGTTTGTGTTCTTCATGAAAGTTTTAGGTCTATACCTCAACTGTCCACTGGTAAAATTTTAGGTCATTTTGACTTGCCTATCTCAAGTTATGGCCAAATGAACAAACACTATTCATTTGGTCAGTTTGTACAGGGCAGACTGAGATTTTTCGGATTTGGTCAATTTGTTCACTAGGTTTTGGTCAGTTTTTGGGCATGCTTCCTAAATGAAAATTGTGTCATTTAGTGTCTATTTTCATTCCCAATTGGTCTCATACCAATTGGACTTATAAATTTTCAGTTTTGGTTCCTCAAAGGGACCTTGGTCCTGCTGTCAGCAACATGATCACATTGAATCCGAATTTGCTTTTGGTTCAACCACTTCTAACACACTTCATTTGGTCACAAATGACCATTTTTCACTTCAAACTAGGTCAAAGACATCATTTGCCAATTTCTCACATTTTTGTCTCTAAACCCTAAATGTCCAAACCCTAGTTCACACTAATTATTGTATTTAACCAATCCAATGCCTTTAACCATAATCATTTAACTAATTGAGGTTCATATACCCATCCAAATCAATCAAACCATGCAAATCACACTCCCTACCATGCTGGCTGAATTTTAGCTTGGTCCTTTAACAATTTATTTCATTTTATTTTAAGTTTATTTCTAAGTTAATTAGGCTATAAACACAACTAATAAACTAATTTTGCAACTTAAATCACTAACCTCAATCATTGATGTCCAATTCTTCAATTCTCTTCTTTTTTCTTTTTCTTTGCTCTTTCAATCTTCTTCTTAGGTTGAGGTAACAAGCTTTGATGAACTGTTTATGGAAAATGTTTAGGTTAAGTGAGGAAATTTAAGCTTGAGTGCAAGCTTCAATGGAGGTTTAAAAATGGAGAGGGAGAGAGAGAGTGAGGGCGGCACTTAGCGAAGAAGAAGACCTTTGTTTATTTTCTTTTCTTTTCTTTTCTTTTCCTTTTTTATGTCTTAGGAAGACTATAAATCAATTTAAGTAAAACTTTTAATTATAACCTTTATGGCATCATGCATGATGTGATCTTCCATCACTTTTTTATTTTCCTTTTTTTTTTCATTTATTTTTCTGTTAGTTCTTTAATTTAATTTTTGAATCTGAAATTTTCTTTTCTCCAATTTTATTTGGCAGTTAGGTTAGGAGTCAGCTCTCGAGGTCAATTGACCAAATTGCCCCTCGTCGGTTCAACCCGGTTTGCAAATAATTCAATATTTCTTCCGGCTCCCTGACCTAATTATTTGACTGGCTTAACAATTCTTTTTTGTGATTTTCTCTTTTCCACTATGTTTGTAATTGTCCTAAGGACTGCAGTGTCACATTTTAAGGTTCGAAATTTGAGTTTAAATTGACTTCGCAGTCGTTCCCGAGAAGGTCACCCATCGCTGTGACTCTCGGCTCGTTTAACTTCTTATGTTCTGTTTTTCTTATTTATACTTAACTAATTGGAAATTACTAATTATTTGTATTTATGGTTTCTCTAGTTGTGTTAAGTGTGGTTCTAATCCCTTTAATTTTCCGGACCGACTTCGGTCACTTGAACAGTGAAATATACCAGCCTATGTAAATAGGGGTGTTACAATTTTCCCCCCATTAAAATAAATTTCGTCTTGAAATTTTACCTGGTATTAATCTCTGAATAGCTGTGGGTGCTGTTTTCTCATGTCCTCCTTTCGTTCCCAAGTAGCCTCCTGGCCCGAATGATGGTTCCATGGCACTTTTACCAATGGTATCTTCTTGTTCCATAGCTGCTTCACCTCATAAGCCAGAATCTCTATAGGTTCCTCCTCATATGCGAGGTCTGGATTCGCTTCAATTTCCTCTACTGGTAGTACATGAGATGGGTCTGATCGATACCTCCTCAACATAGACACATGGAAGACATTATGTATCTTCTCCAACTCTGTAGGTAGTGCCAAACAATATGCCAAAGGACCCACTCTTTCCAGAACCTCATATGGCCCAATGAAATAAGGACTCAATTTCTCCTTTCTGCTGAATCTCATAATTCTCTTCCGAGGAGAAACCTTGAGGAATACTTTCTCACCCACTACATACTCAATATCCCTTCTCTTCAGATCAATGTAGGACTTCTGAAGGTCTGATGCAGTCTTAAGTCGATCTCTGATCACCCTGATCTTCTCTTCAATCTGCTGAACAATTTCGGGTCCAATCATCTTTCTTTCACCCACGTCATCCCAACACAACGGGGTTCTATATTTTCTGCCATACAAAGCTTCTTATAGAGGCATCCCAATGCTTGATTGGTAGCTATTATTGTAAGCAAACTCAATCAAAGGCAAGTGTGTATCTCAACTGCCCTCAAATTTAATCACACAAGCCCGTAGCATGTCCTCCAAGATCTGAATTACCCTCTCAAACTGGCCATCTGTCTGTGGGTGGAATGCAGTACTGAAGTTCAATCTTGTTCCTAGGGCTCTCTGAAGACTACCCCAGAATCTAGAAGTGAACCTAGGATCTCTGTCTGATACGATGGATACTGGCACTCCATGCAGTCTGACAATCTCATCAATGTATAACTTAGCCAATCTTTCTAAATTGTAGTCCATCCGAACTGGTAGAAAATGAGCAGACTTAGTCAGTCTGTCAATAATGACCCATACTGCATCATAACTCTTATGTGTCCTCGGAAGTCCCATCACAAAATCCATAGTTATTCTCTCCCATTTCCATTCTGGCACTGGTAGTGGATGTAACAACCCAGTTAGTACTTGGTGTTCTGCCTTCACTTGTTGATAAGTTAGGCATTTGGAAACCAACTCTACCACATCTCTCTTCATACCCATCCACCAGTAATGCTCCTTTAGCCCTTTATACATTTTTGTACCACCAGTGTGCATGGCAAAAGGAAACTCATGTGCTTCCTTCAAGATGATCTGCCTCAAATCCACATCATTAGGAACACACATTCTGCCCTAGTGTAACAGTAGACCATCAGCTCTGATTGAGAATTATGGTTTCTTGCCTTGTCGGACTTCTTCCAACAACTTCTGATACCTTTCATCATTCTGAGTAGCCATTCTAATCTGATCAATCAACACTGGCTGTACATGCCATGCAACTATTGTCTGCCCCTCATCATTAATTTCTAAGCTGGCATATAATGATCTTAACTCATGTACCATAGACAAAGGAGTAATCTGTAGACTTTCCATAGTCTTGCGGCTTAAGGCGTTAGCCACAACTTTAGCTTTCCTTGGCTGATAGTCTATCAGACAATCATAGTCTTTTATCAACTCTAACCATCTCCTCTGTCTCAAATTCAACTCTTTCTGGGTGCCCAAATACTTCAAACTCTTATGATCTGTGTAGATGTAGCACTTCTCCCCATACAAATAATGTCTCCAGATCTTAAGAGCGAACACAATGGTTGCAAGCTCCAAGCATGTGTTGGATAATTCCTCTCATGCAGTTTTAGCTAGCGTGATGCATAGGCAATGACATTCCGATCTTGCATCAACACACAACCTAACCCATTGTGAGAAGCGTCAATGTAAACTGTATATTCTTTACCCGGTGTAGGTAAAGTTAGGACTGGAGCCTCAGTCAAACATCTCTTCAATTCATCAAAACTCTATTGGCATTTTATCCGTCCACTGAAATTTCACATCTTTTCTAAGCAGCTTGGTCAATGGAGATGCCAGCTTGGAGAATCCTTTCACAAATCGACGGTAGTATCCAGCTAAACCCAGAAAACTGTGAATCTCTATGACATTTCTGGGTGGCCTCTAATTAAGGACAGCTTCTATCTTACTTGTATCTACCTTGATGCCCTCTTCTGATACTACATGCCCCAAAAAGGATATCTCCTTCAGGTAAAATTCACACTTCGACAATTTGGCGTATAGCTGTTTCTCTCTCAAAGTCTGCAGTACAATCCGCAGATGTCTATCATGATCTTATGCACTCCTCGAATAGACCAATATATCATCTATAAATACCACAACAAACTGGTCGAGGTATGGTCTGAAGATAGTGTTCATCAAATCGATAAAAGCAGCCGGAGCATTAATTAACCCGAATGGCATGACCAAGAACTCATAGTAGCCATAGCGGGTTCTAAAGACAGTTTTAGCAATACTCTGCTCTTGTACTTTCAGCTGATAATAACCTGATCTCAGGTAAATTTTGGAGAACACAGCTACACCCCTTAACTGATGAAATAAGTCATTAATGCGGGGCAATGGATATCTATTCTTTATTGTCATCTTCTTCAACTGCCGATAATCAATACACAAGCAGAGAGTGCCATCTTTCTTCTTTACAAACAACACTGGCGCTTCCCAAGGTGACACACTGGGGCGAATAAAGCCCTTGTTAAGCAGCTCTTGTAACTGCACTTTCAATTCTCTTAGTTCTGCTGGTGCCATTCTATATGGTGTTATAGAGATTGGGTCCACACCAGGCATAACATCAATTTCAAACTGCACTTCTCTTTCTGGAGGTAATCCTGGCAATTCATCAGAAAACACATCCGGAAAGTCACATACAGTAGGAATGTCCCTCAGTGCTGGACTCCCCACTTGGGTGTCTATCACATGTGCCAAATATGCTTCACACCCTTTTCAGATCATCCTTCTGGCTAGTGCAGCCGAAATGATGTTTAAAGGCAATAACTGCCTCTCCCCATGTATTACTACATCACCATACTGAGGGAGACCAAAAGTGACTATCTTCAGTCTATAGTCAATCATCGCATGATGCCTGGCTAACCAATCCATGCCCAAGATAATGTTATAATCTCTGAAGGGCATTTTAATCAAATCAGACAGAAAAGTGTGTCCTTGGATCACCAAAGGACAATCCCTATACAGTCTATTTACCCTGACCTCCTGGCTTAATAGACTAGTTACTAGCACATCATAATCCATTGGTACACATTGAATAGCAGTAGAACACATCACACTAGCACTAACATATGAATGTGTGGAGCCAGGATCAAATAACACATGTACATCTTGGTCAAGGATGGAGAAAATACCAACTACTACGTTTGATGTTTCACCCTCCTCCCTCTGATGCATGGTATACACTCTAACTGGGGCGCCACTAGATACTGGCTGGTTAACAGTGCTTTGACTTCCAGGTGTAACACCCCAAAGTTCGGTAGTGCATTCTACTGCTCCGGTGACTAGTGTTGTCCGGACAGCTAGGATGCCTAGAACCGTACTTCGATATGAGGGAGGAGACATAAAATAATAAAACACAAGAAAAGAAAGTACAAGAAAAACAAAGGAAAAATGATAGCAAAGAAATGTGATCAAGTTAAACGAGCCGGGAAACCTAACGATGGGTGACCGCACTGGGAAGCCACGGCGTGGACCGTTGACTAGCCCTGGACTGCGGGGAACCCTGGAAAACATTTTTTAGGACATAAATAGACCCTTATTGAAGTATAAATCTCATTAAAAAGATTAAAGAAAAATTAAATAATTAGTACAAATAAAAGTGAGAAATCGAAAAACAAACAAAATATGGTGTTACCGAAAAATCGGGAATGCCACCCGAACAGGGGCATTATGGTCATTTGACATCCCGAAGTGTCTTTTGACCTAAATGTCCATTAAAAATAAATAATATTACACTTAGAAAATGAAATGAAAAATTAAAAGAGGGGTACCTAATACAAATAGCCAAAAGTGGGGTGAAAAATGTGTAAATAACACATTTAAACTTATTTTATGATATAATTTAAATGAGTGGACCACTAAGGGAATAAAATAAAACAAAGAGGGGCAGCTGTGCTTCCACTAAACCAACAGAAACTTCATCTTCCTCATTTGGATTCAAAGTTGCCGAATTGAAGAAAATGGAAACCACCATGGCCATTTTTCATGCAAGCTCTCTTAACTCTCCATTTCCAACTCCAATCTCTTAGGTTCCTTCATGAAACTTTGTCTACTCATCACAAGGAAGAGTTTGATACTAAATTTGAGAAGTTTAAGCAAGGTTTAACAAGCTCCAAGCATAAGGTAAGTTCATAATTTTGAAGATAGCTTTGTTAAGTTTTGTGTGCATGTTATGGGTGTTGGTTTTGTGAAGGAAAATTTTGAGTTTGAAGAGTTATTGTTGTTTTCATTTTGGACAGCCATGGAGTCACGTTTTTTATGAGATATTTGTGCATATAATTGATGAGAAATGGTATTGATCATGATGATTTAATAACCTAGTGAATTACTTCATGTTTATATGGTGATTTTGGCACTTGGATGAGAATTGATGAATTGTAGGGCAATGTGGTGTTGAAGAAGGTTTTCGGCAGCTTGGGAACCCTTGAATAATTGTATGTGTTGATGGAAGTGTTGGCAGAATGTTGACATAGAAGAAATGATGAATGTGTATGTAAATTAGTAGTGGAAATTTATATGTAATGATTAGGTGTATTTATGTACATATATTGCTAAATTTGGACTTTGTGGTTTAGGGTTGTATTTGATGTATTGAGAATATTTGTATTCTGTCCAAATTGACCATAGTAAGAAGTGATAAATGAATATGGAATGGTATAAAATCAGAATTTTAACCATGAATAGTTAAGACCCATACCTACAAGTCTTATGAAGACACCAAAACCCAGAAATGACCAGAAGCAAGTCAAAAAGCTGGCACAAGTTCGGGTCCAAAAACTGGCCGAACCAAAGTTGACCAAATTGACCTAAAATTTACCTAATTTGATGCCATTTGACCAGCAATAGTATAATGACCATAACTTGGTCTACTTAACTCGGATTGACCTGAAATTTTGCCCCGCGTGCAATAAGACATAGATCTACAAGTTTGTAGTTTTGATCGAAACCCGAAAACCGAGGGAACTAGGCCGTCCGGCTAGGTCAAACTAGTATCCCGAAATCCAGCAATTTACAATGAAATGCAAGAAAACGCAATATACATAGAAATGAGTTTGGTAACACGTACCAACCCTAAAATCCTATCGAATGTGACATATAAAGGACACTAAAACCTAATTTACCTAGAAAACGCATCGAGGGTCGGTATATTAGGTAATTAAGCAAATAAAGGTATTCAAAGGAATTGTTTATCGAACATTATCGTTAGAGGCAAATTAATTTAGCATCAAACACTTCAAATTGTGTTTCTCGATTAACAAGGACTCAAAGAAAAGGGAGAAATACCGAGTCAAGACCAGGAGACAATTATCGAGGTTTGTGAACAAATAGTTTTTAACTGATTTTACTTTGAATATTTCATATGATTAAATGACATATTTTTCTTATGTATTATGTTTAACAAGTATTGGATTTAATTCAATGATTATTGAAAATTGTTATAGTATGTATGAATTCAGCTTTGTGAAATGGTATTTCCACAAGTATTAAGCATTGTTATGGATTGAACAAATTATGTTTTGGAAAATTGTGACAGAACATGTTTTGAATTGTGAAGGTAATTTTCATGGAAAAATGCAAATTTATGATTTGAATTGTGATGAGCATAAAAATTATTGGATATTAGAATTGACTTTGAATCGAATTATATTGTGATTTATGCTCACTAAATAGATTGTAATATTGTTTTATATCTCACTATAGATGCTTGACTAGGTTATTACCCGTCTCTCTCATTTGTTGAGAAGACAATGGAGTTAGTTGTGTTTTGATTACCATGGTACGTGCACAGGCTTAGATTTTCCTCTGATTTGAGGTTAGATCTAAGTTTATTTTATCGTTATGGCCCTTGCAGAAGATTCATTATTGTGATGGTACTGTGCACGATGATTCGACCTCCCTGACCATAGGGAGTTAGAATCTGATTCGACCTCCCCGACCATATGGAGTTAGAATCACATCGAATATGGCCCTTTCGGATTAGTCTTGTGACACCCCTTACCCGTGTACAGTATACCCAAGTAAGTAATGCCACACGGTGTACTAGCACACTCTAATATACCTTACTTAATTTGTGTCATGCTTTTGAAGTTAATTTATGAAATTTGATTTATTTTAACCATTTATCAAAAGTATTATTCATTTGAGGTTCCGAAGATTTTAAAGAAAATCCGGTGGAGTACCGGCTAAAAATGGAGAAAACTGTTCTTCGGAACCTGTTAAAAACACTTCCAATAAACAAATTCATTCGTTCTCAACTTCGATGTCATCACAAAACTCAATATCAAGATTTCAACAATTTTTCAGTTTCAGGTTTCAACAACCTTTTCTCATATACAAGCAATAAATACATGCTCAAATCTTGCATTCATAGTCATAACTTTCATTATTTACATAAACATCAAAATATATTACATGAGTTCAAATACATATGAGAAAATACAAATCTGCTACAAAATATCAAAATGACAAAATGACACCTAGTGCCCTACCGATGCAATCGCAGTAGTGAGGTGACACGGACATCGAGCGTAATCCGATGGACTCACCCACCGTGGTCTACTGGGCTCACGATCGGGATCTCCAGTACCTACGCGTGGCAAAAGCAACGCGCTAAGCAATAATGCTTAGTGGTGCAATAATATAATAGAAGAAAATAGCAAGAATATAAATGTGTATACAATGTGTATGCTTTCTTTATTTGATCTTGGTATATTCATTAATTCATTAACTTTGTTCACTTTTATTCATTTGGTTGCCCCAAGTAACCTACACTAGACGCATCTGGATCGGATAACGTAAATCGGGCTGGGTACCTAGTACCTCGGGCCGTCACACCATCGGTCACATATGCATCTCCCGGTGTGCAACAGAACAGCTAACAAGCTGTAACTAATATCAGGCACAAGGCCAAGTCTCAATACAAAGTCAGAATAGCTAAAAGCCATGAAATCACAGAATGGCATTTTTGCCATGTGCAGTACTGCTAACTGAACCCTATTGGCATGCCAAACTATCCAAACCAATCTTGTTAGGTATACTAGGGCATTTGAAACTCTTAAATTTGTCAACTTGTGAATTTCAACTTTTTTGGTGTCACTATTCATCATTGGTCAACAAAAATGTTGACTTTTAGAATAAAAATGTGTACATCAACTTTGGCACTCCCAACATACCACATTTGGTGTTTAAAACTTGTTGGCATTAAGTGTTTTTACCATTTCTAAACATTAAACCAAAGGAGCAGATTTTTCAGATTTTGTACCATAACTTCACTGTTCCATTGGACACTGTTACTGTTGGAATTTGAAGAAATGTAAAACATAAAAGTTGTTCCTTATTTTGTCTAGTTGAATTTCCTTTTTTGAATCACTCCATTTGGAGTTTTGTAGCTCCAGATATGGCTCAAAAACCCAAGCTGTCCGGATATGCAGTCTGCAGAAATTTACCATATCTACAGTGCATGAACAGTGACTTGAGTCACTTAGTTGAATGGGTTCTGGCCATAATTTGGGGTAGGTTCCTTCATGAAAGTTGTTTGTCTATGTCTTAACTTGTTGCTGTAAAAATTTCAGACCAATTGACCAAATCTACAGTGACTTATGGCCAAATGAACAGTTACTGTTCATTTGGTCAAATTCTGCAGAGGCAGTTTTAGGGTTCCGGATTGTGGCTGAGTTTTGACCCTTTTGCTTTGGTCTTTTGGGCATGGTTTCTTCAGTAAAAATGTGCCATTATAAGCCTAGTTTCATGTCCAATTGGCCAAACATCAATTGGACAAGCACAGCCCAAGTTATGGCAGTGCAAAGGGACTGAAATTTCAGTCCCTACGCTGCTGTCCATAGGGCAGCTTGCAACCTCAATTTGCAACCTCATTTTTCAGTCCATTTGTTAGTCAAATTACCTAAAATGGTCACTAATTGACCATTACAATGTCCTCTAACAATTTCCTAAGCAAACCCTAATTTTTGTTCAAGTCTCCAAGTTCTCAAAATTCAATTTATACATTAACTTACAATTTCAACTTAAATCATGTCCTTAAACATAAATTGAGTGAGAGAGAGTATAAATTAGGCACTAACCTTGTTTGGGCAGATTTTTTCAAAGCCCTAAACCTCACTTTTCTTCCTTTCCTTGGCTGCCAAAAGACTATGCAAGGTACTAGAACAAATTTTAGTGAAAGGGTACTAGGGTTTTAGGGTGAAATGAAGGAGAAATTGAAGTTTTGGAGTGAACATCAATGGAGGGTGTTGAAGAGGGATTTCGGCTGCACTAAGGGGAGGAGGATGGCTGCTGGTTTCTTTGTTGAATTTGGTCTTCATTTGTCTTTTTAATTGTTAGTCAAAGGATGGCTTAAATGTGATTGGTCCACATTTTTAAATGATGTCATTTTTGCCTTATTTTTGCATTTTCTTTTCTTTTCTTTCACTACTCATTTCAATTTTCCTTTCTAGTAATATTTATTCATATTTTATGTCATATTAATTATTTACTCAACTGGACAAGTCGGCCAAAAATCACCTCGGAAGGCGAAATGACCAAAATGCCCTCCGTTTGGCTTAACGGGTCAAAATCGCCTGTACCGATTGAAAAATTTTTCTAGGTATTTTCTTGGCATTCTAATGCCATGGGAACCTCAATTACCCTTTCTGGAGTCCCAAAAATTATTTTATAATTTTTCCCCCGGGTCTAGGGCTCCTCGTTGCGAGAACCGCAACTTCCCTTCGGTTACCCATCGCTTGGGCACCTACTGCTTAACTCGGTTGTATTTTATTTCTAAAATTTTTACTAAATTTTTCTTGTTAATATTTGAGTTAATTATGGTTCCTGACTTTAGTTTGAATATTTTTCCGGACGTTCTAGCTGTCCGGACCGACACCGGTCACCGGAACAGTAGGATGTACGGAGTGATTACCGGGAGGGTGTTACAACTCTTCCCCTCTAATTTAAATTTCGTCCTCGAAATTTACCTGATGCAAACAGTTGAGGGAACTGTTGCCTCATCGTCTCTTCACTTTCCCAAGTTGCCTCCTCGTTGTTATGGTGCCTCCAAAGCACTTTCACCAATGGAATTTGCTTGTTCCTCAACTCTTTTACTTCTCGAGCCAGGATCCGTAGAGGTTCTTCTTCATATGTCAAATCCATTGTATTTCAATTTCTTCTCCGAGATGACATGTGAAGGATCCGAGCGGTATCTTACGAGCATAGACACGTGGAACACATTGTGGATCTTGTCCAGCTCTGGTGGTAAAGCTAGCCTATAGGCCACTGGACCCACACGTTCAATGACTTCATATGGGCCAATGAACCTAGGGCTTAACTTACCTTTCTTTCCAAACCTCAATACTTTCTTCCATGGTGACACCTTGAGGAACACTTTGTCGCCAACCACATATTCTATTTCTTTCCTCTTCAGGTCGGCATAAGATTTCTGTCTGTCCAAGGTAACCTTCAAGTTGGCTTTGATTAGTTTCACTTTCTCCTCACTGCTTTCACTGTGTCCGCCCTACCGCTTGTTCGCCAATTCAGTCCAAAGACACCTGGAGTTCTACATTTTCTCCCATACGATTGCTTCATATGGGGCCATTTGGATACTAGCTTGGTAGCTATTGTTGTATGCAAATTCGCCATCGGGAGGTATCTATCCCAACTTCCTCAAACTCAATGACACAACTCCTCAAAGATATCCTCAAGGACTCGACAAGTATTTCACGTTATTGTTATCATTTCAATTCAATATTTGTATCAATTTCATTGGTTTCAATTATTTACCGATTACTCTTTCGCATTGCCCATCCGTTCGAGGATGGAAAGTCAGGCTTTGAAATGGAGTTGTGTACCCAAGGATTCATGCAACTTCTTCCAAAATCTCGATGTAAACCTTGGGTCTCGATCAGATATGATGAAAAGTGGGATTCCACGCAGTCTAACTATCTCACTGATATACAATTCTGCTAACTTCTCCAAAGGAGTAGTCACCCTAATCGCGTAAAGTGTGCCGACTTTGTCAATCTATCAACTATCACCCATGCCGCATCATGCTTCTTCCGGTGAGAGGTAGACCACTTACAAAATCCATGGTGACCGATCCCATTTCCATTCGTATGCGATAGTCAGAGCAAACCCGATGGAACTTGATGTTCTGCCTTGACTTGCTGACATGTCAAGCATTTAGTCACATAGTCACCTATATCCCTCTTCATACCAGGCCACCAATACTGGAGTTTCAGATCATGGTACATCTTTGTACTTCCTGGATGCATAGCATATACACTAGTGTGTGCCTCTTTTAGAATACTGGCTTTCAATTCACCATTATCTGGTACACACGCCTTCCTTTGTAATACAGACACCCAGTTGTTTTCACCTCAAAGTCAGTTGCTTTTCCTTCTGGGATTTTGCTCATAATGGCCATTAGCTTTTCATCTGCCTTTTGCCCATCTAGAATCTGCTGTAGCAGGTTTGGCCTCACTTGCAACTCATCCAAAATAGCTCCATCTCGAATCAAAGATAGACGGGCATTCAATGATCTCAAGGCTGTCATGGATTTTCTGCTCAAGGCATCAAGAACTACATTTGCCTTCCTGTGGTGGTAGTCAACTACACACCATAATCCTTCAGAACTCAATCCATCGCCTCGCTCTAAGGTTGAGCTCTTTGCAGGTTAGCAAATATTTCGTGCTCTTGTGGTCCGTGTAAATGTAGCACTTTTCACCATACAAGTAATGCCTCCATATCTTGATCGAAGATAATTGCCGCAAGCTCTAGATCATGGGTAGGGTAGTTCGTTCGTGTGGCCTCAATCGCTCGGAGGCATAGGCGACCACTTTCCCCTCTTGCATCAATACACACCCTAACCCATTATGTGAGGCATCATCAGAGACCACAAAGTCCTTTCTCGACCTCGGGCCGTTAGCACACTGGTGCCTCTGTCAACATAGCCTTCAATTTCTCAAAACTGGTCTGACACTTGTCATTCCAGTTAAATCTGACATTCTTGTGTAACAACTTGGTCATTGGAGCAGCTATTAGGGAAAATCCCTTCACAAATCTCCTGTAATACCCAGCTAGCCCCAAGAAGCTTCTGACCTCAGTTGTATTTCTGGGAGGCTTCCATTCCATCACTGCTTCTATTTTCTTGGGATCCACCCTAATCCCATCAGCTGACACTATGTGTCCAAGGAATGCAATCTCATTCAGCCAAAAGTCACACTTGGACAACTTAGCATACAGCTTCTTTTCTCTCAGGGTTTGCAGAACAATCCTCAAATGCTCATCATGTTCTTCCCTGGTCTTGGAATATACCAAAATATCATCAATAAAGACCACTACGAACCGATCTAGGTGTGGGTGGAAGATACGGTTCATAAGGTCCATGAATGCCGCTGGTGCATTTGTTAAGCCAAAGGGCATCACCAGGAACTCATAATGCCCATACCGGGTCCTGAATGCAGTCTTGGGCACATCTACATCTTTCACCCTCAGCTGATGATACCCTGATCTGAGATCAATCTTAGAAAATACTCCTGCTCCCTTCAACTGATCAAACAGATCATCAATCCTGGGCAACGGATATTTGTTCTTCACAATCACTTTATTCAACTGCCGGTAATCAATACAAAGCCTCAAAGTCCCATCCTTCTTTTTCACAAACAGCACTGGAGCTCCCCATGGTGACACACTGGGGCGTATGAACCCCTTATCAAGCAACTCTTGCAACTGAGTTTTCAACTCTCTCAATTCAGTAGGTGCCATCCTATAAGGAGCAATGGAAATGGGTGTCAGACCGCAGTTGTCTCAATAGCAAATTCGACTTCCCTTTCTAGTGGCAAACTGTGCAACTCTTCAGAAATACTGGGAAGTCTCTCACTGTTGGTATGTCACTGTTGTTTTGCTTAGCCTGCCTAGTATCCACCACATGTGCTAGGTAGGCTTCACAGCCTTTTCTCATCATTCTTCTTGCAACTGTGGCTGAGATGACATTGGACAAGAAATCTGTCCTTTCCCCCACAACTGTAATTTCATTACCCTCAGGGGTTTTCAAAGAAATTCTCTTCAATTTGCAATCAACTATTACTTGATGACGTGACAACCAGTCCATTCCCAAAATCACGTCAAACTCATGGAAGGGCAACTCAATCAAGTCTGCCAAGAATTCATACCCCTGAATCCTCAACGGGCAACCTTTGTATACTTTGTTCACCACTACACTGTGGCCTAATGGATTAGTGACCAGAATGTCTTTGTCACTCTCCCCTACCAGTATCTCCCTTTCTACGGGTAGATTGATGCAAATGTATGAGTCAGTGGATCCTGGATCCACCAATGCATGCACAGGAGTAGTGTAGAGGGAGAACGTACCCCTGATGACGTCCGGGGCATCTTGCTCCTCCTGAGCTCTCAAGGCATAATTTCTGGCAGGTGGTCTATTATCTGGCCTCTCTGCTGGCTCAGATGCAGGCCTCTGAGATGGTCCCACAGCTGATTTACGGCACCTTCTACCCTTGGTGGTGCAGAGCAGTCCGCTCGCTTGTGTTGGAGCAGCTGTAGTAGTTCTGCGTGGGCAGTTCCTCAGTTGATGTTCTATTGACCCACACCTCAAGCAGGCACCAGTCACTCTCCAACACTCCCCCTTATGCCATTTCTGACAGTGTGGACATGCAGGAAATGCTGGGGCTGGTCCCCTGAACCCCATCCCTGGAGAGCTGCCCACTGATGGTGTGGACTGACCTCTCCTAGGGGTGAACTGTGGCCTGGGCCCCTGAGACTGACCCTGGCCCTGTGGCTGACCCGAACTCTGTGCTGGAGGACCCTTAAACTTCTTCCCAAATGCAGGGGCTGAACTAGACTGACCCGGTCCCCTCTTCTGCTGTCTCTCCCTTCTGGTCTGTTCATTGATTCTCACTTTTTCAACCCTTATTGCAGCTTCCACTAGCTTGCTAAATTCTGTGATTCCCAAGGCAGTGAGCTGTATCTTGATATTGTCATTCAGTCCCTCTTCAAATCTCTTGCATCTTTCAGCTTCATTTGGGACTATCTCCCTTCCGTAGCGACTTAATCGGACGAATTCTTTCTCATACTCAGCCACTGACAATTGTCTCTGCCTCAGGTTAATAAATTCTCTTCTTCTCTCTTCCCGATATCCAGGACCCACATACGTCGTCTTGAACTCAGAGAGAAAGAAATCCCAAGTTACACTTTCCGTCGCACTTCATCGGACACGTTGTCCCACCATCCATAGGCATCATCTTGCAAAGAAAGAGATGGCAGCTTCTGTGTTTGCTCGAGTACAGTGGAGCCGTTTTAGGACTCGCCTGCCTGCTCAACCAATTCTACCGCAATGCAGTCATCTTCTCTCTTGCCATAGAAATCCACTGCCCCAAATTTTCTTAGTCTCTCCAAGTGTGTTTTCTGCTGTGGAGCGGGTGGTGGTGGTGGTGCTGCTAGCATTACCCGAGCCATCTGTCTAAAGAAGTCGGCGATTTGTTGGAACATGGCTCGTGGAGGCCGAAAGGTGCTCGCTTGAGCCGGGAGTGCATTCTCTCATGCCCCAGCCTCATTTGCTGCAGTGGAGCATGACTCTCCACTTCCTCCTCAACGGCTCTCTGAGATGAAGGATCCATATCCTATTCAAAATAAGAAAGATAAACAGATCTGCGTTAGTGTCACCTCGACTCTTACAAATGCAATGCATGGTATGGACTCAATCTAGGCCCTAAACGCCTAAACCGTGCTCGATACCACTAAATGTGACACCCCTTACCCGTACAAGATACCCGAGTAAGTAATGCCACATGGTGTACTGGCACACTCTAATATACCTTACTTAATTTGTGTCAAGCTTTTGAAGTTAATTTATGAAATTTGATTTATTTTAACCATTTATCAAAAGTATTATTCATTTGAGGTTCCGAAGATTTTAAAGAAAATCCGGTGGAGTACCGGCTAAAAATGGAGAAAACCGTTCTTCGGAACCTGTTAAAAACACTTCCAATAAACAAATTCATTCATTCTCAACTTCAATGTCATCACAAAACTCAATATCAAGATTTCAACAATTTTTCAGTTTCAGGTTTCAACAACCTTTTCTCATATACAAGCAATAAATACATGCTCAAATCTTGCATTCATAGTCATAACTTTCATTATTTACATAAACATCAAAATATATTACATGAGTTCAAATACATATGAGAAAATACAAATCTGCTACAAAATATCAAAATGACAAAATGACACCTAGTGCCCTACCGATGCAATCGCAGTAGTGAGGTGACACGGACATCGAGCGTAATCGGATGGACTCACCCACCGTGGTCTACTGGGCTCACGATCGGGATCTCCAGTACCTCTGGCGTGGCAAAAGCAACGCGCTAAGCAATAATGCTTAGTGGTGCAATAATATAATAGAAGAAAATAGCAAGAATATAAATGTGTATACAATGTGTATGCTTTCTTTATTTGATCTTGGTATATTCATTAATTCATTAACTTTGTTCACTTTTATTCATTTGGTTGCCCCAAGTAACCTACACTAGACGACTGGACTGGATAACGGGTAAACTGGCGCTAGGTACCTAGTACCTCGGGCCGTCACACCATCGGTCACATATGCATCTCCCGGTGCAATGTAACAGCTAACAAGTCAGAATAATATCGTGCACAAGGCCAAGTCTCAATACAAAGTCGAATGGCTAAAAGCCATGAAATCACAGAATGGCATTTTTGCCATGTGCGATCGCTAATCGAACCCTATTGGCATGCCAAACTATCCAAACCAATCTTGTTAGGTATACTAGGGCATTTGAAACTCTTAAATTTGTCAACTTGTGAATTTCAACTTTTTTTGGTGTCACTATTCATCATTGGTCAACAAAAATGTTGACTTTTAGAATAAAAATGTGTACATCAACTTTGGCACTCCCAACATACCACATTTGGTGTTTAAAAATTGTTGGCATTAAGTGTTTTTACCATTTCTAAACATTAAACCAAAGGAGCAGATTTTTCAGATTTTGTACCATAACTTCACTGTTCCATTGGACACTGTTACTGTTGGAATTTGAAGAAATGTAAAACATAAAAGTTGTTCCTTATTTTGTCTAGTTGAATTTCCTTTTTTGAATCACTCCATTTGGAGTTTTGTAGCTCCAGATATGGCTCAAAAATCCAAGCTGTCCGGATATGCAGTCTGCAGAAATTTACCATATCTACAGTGCATGAACAGTGACTTGAGTCACTTAGTTGAATGGGTTCTGGCCATAATTTGGGGTAGGTTCCTTCATGAAAGTTGTTTGTCTATGTCTTAACTTGTTGCTGTAAAAATTTCAGACCAATTGACCAAATCTACAGTGACTTATGGCTAAATGAACAGTTACTGTTCATTTGGTCAAATTCTGCAGAGGCAGTTTCAGGGTTCCGGATTGTGGCTGAGTTTTGACCCTTTTGCTTTGGTCTTTTGGGCATGGTTTCTTCAGCAAAAATGTGCCATTATAAGCCTAGTTTCATGTCCAATTGGCCAAACATCAATTGGACAAGCACAGCCCAAGTTATGGCAGTGCAAAGGGACTGAAATTTCAGTCCCTACGCTGCTGTCCATAGGGCAGCTTGCAACCTCAATTTGTAACCTCATTTTTCAGTCCATTTGTTAGTCAAATTACCTAAAATGGTCACTAATTGACCATTACAATGTCCTCTAACAATTTCCTAAGCAAACCCTAATTTTTGTTCAAGTCTCCAAGTTCTCAAAATTCAATTTATACATTAACTTACAATTTCAACTTAAATCATGTCCTTAAACATAAATTGAGTGAGAGAGAGTATAAATTAGGCACTAACCTTGTTTGGGCAGATTTTTCCAAAGCCCTAAACCTCACTTTTCTTCCTTTCCTTGGCTGCCAAAAGACTATGCAAGGTACTAGAACAAATTTTAGTGAAAGGGTACTAGGGTTTTAGGGTGAAATGAAGGAGAAATTGAAGTTTTGGAGTGAACATCAATGGAGGGTGTTGAAGAGGGATTTCGGCTGCACTAAGGGGAGGAGGATGGCTGCTGGTTTCTTTGTTGAATTTGGTCTTCATTTGTCTTTTTAATTGTTAGTCAAAGGATGGCTTAAATGTGATTGGTCCACATTTTTAAATGATGTCATTTTTGCCTTATTTTTGCATTTTCTTTTCTTTTCTTTCACTACTCATTTCAATTTTCATTTCTAGTAATATTTATTCATATTTTATGTCATATTAATTATTTACTCAACTGGACAAGTCGGCCAAAAATCACCTCGGAAGGCGAAATGACCAAAATGCCCTCCGTTTGGCTTAACGGGTCAAAATCGTCTGTACCGATTGAAAATTTTTTCTATGTATTTTCTTGGCATTCTAATGCCATGGGAACCTCAATTACCCTTTTCTGGAGTCCCAAAAATTATTTTATAATTTTTCCCCCGGGTCTAGGGCTCCTCGTTGCGAGAACCGCAACTTCCCTTCGGTTACCCATCGCTTGGGCACCGGCTCGTTTAACTCGGTTGTATTTTATTTCTAAAATTTTTACTAAATTTTTCTTGTTAATATTTGAGTTAATTATGGTTCCTGACTTTAGTTTGAATATTTTTCCGGACGTTCTAGCTGTCCGGACCGACACCGGTCACCGGAACAGTAGGATGTACGGAGTGATTACCGGGAGGGTGTTACAAGTCTTGCATGGTTAGTGAGATAAAGAATGATTTTTGAGATAAAGAATGAGTTTTGAGATACAGTATGATTTTTGAAATACATAATGATTTTGAGATACAGAATGGCTTTTGAATGGTAAGAAATTGTGATTTCAATTATGGTTTATGTATAATTGATTTTGTGGAATTACTTAAATGGTTAGTCATGGTTTGATAAATTGAATTTTGTGATCAAAGTCATTTATACAAATGATTTACATTATTGGCAACGAATATTTTGAGTTTTGAAATTTGATGAGTATTCAGATTCCTAATTTATTTACTATAAATTTTGTCAATGTATATTGTACTATGTTTTAAATTATAGTTGTGCACCACTGAGTTCACCACTCAGCGATAGCTTTGTATGCTGTCGCAGGTAAGAAGAGCATAGAGCAGTAAGTAAATTTCCTTGAAGATATATTCAGATCGACTCGGGTATATCATAGGTATACCCATGTACATAGGTTTTGATGTATGCATGTAATAATATGTATGTAAATTATTTGAGCAGTTGTATAGAAACTCTTGTAAAATATTTTGGTATGTAATTAAATGTAAATTATTGTAAATGTAAATTTGAGATTTCATTTACTTGAATAGTTTTGTATTATATTTCTTGTATCTCAGTCTTTGAAAAATCACTGCGGATTTGAGTTGAGAAAAATGTTGGAGTTGAGATTTGCAAATACATATTGAAGTGCTTTTTTTTACAGGTTTTCTGAAGAACTGTTTTATCCAAAATACAGAGGGCACTCTGCCAAAATTTTTACAGAAATTCCAAATAATTCAAATGTGTCAATTCTATCACTTCAGTTCAAAAAGGTTTTAACACCTGTAAATAGTGCTCACCACTGTAAAAGAAGTAAGAAAAGTTTTGAAAATCCCTTGTAGTGTATTTAATGGGTTATCAGTAGACGGAGTTGGTAATTCATTAGGCATACTACGGGATCATGTTATGCCTTACAGAGGGGTAGGGTGTGACACCAGGAGTGTTACCAGGACCCCTACCTCTGCCTCTACCTCTACCAGTTGGCTGTGATCCTCTAGGTGCAGAGACTTGGGCTGATCCCTCAGATGTAGCAGAAGGTCTAGACTGGCGCGGATTAGTACAATCCTTAGTGAAATGTCCGCTCCCTCCACAGTTAAAACATGCACCGGTGGCCTTGAAATAAACCCCACCATGTGTTCTACCACAAGTTTCACACTGCCATATCGATAGAGCTCCTCGGGGTGCTTGCTGGGTCTGCTGACCAGACCAAGGTGGTCTTTGGCCAGAGAATCTGCCTCTGCCAGATCTGCGAGAGCTAGATCCTCCAAACTGTTTCCTTTTCCCAGTACCACTCTCAGATGCTTGTCCAGTAGTCTTTTCGGTCTTCTCTTTCTCTTGTGTACCCTTCTTCACTGCCCCTTCTGATTCTATCCTTTCCAATTTCAGGGCCTGTGAGATCAACTCAGAGAAATTCTGATTTCAAAAACCCACAACTTGCATTCTCAGATTCGGCCTTAACCAGGACTCAAACCTCTTACATCTATCTCTGGGGGTGGAGACTAAGCTTCCAGCATAGTGGCTCAGTCGAGAGAAGTCTCTTTCATATTATGCTATGGTTCTGTCCCCTTATTTCAAACTTAGGAATTCTTGTAACTTCATATCCACATATGCATCGGGGACCCACTTCTGTCGAAACTCCCTCAAAAAGTTTGACCATGTCAACACAGGTGGCTCGACTAGGTTGTGGGGGATGGTCTTCCGCCATTCATATGCATCCCCTTGGAGAAGAGATACTGAATATTCAAATTTTAATTCTTCAGTACGCTGCAGCTTTCTCAAAACCCATTCCATTCTTTCCAACCACTGTTCTGCCTCCAGTGGATCCACAGTGCCCTTAAACTCAGTGGCCCCAAATTTCATCAATTTTTTATATTGCCGAGCTGAGGGCTGTGGTTGTGCTATAGGTGCTTGCATCTAAGCTTGGGGTGGCACATTTCCCGCAATTTGCTAGAAAAACGTAGCAATCTGCTGTGCAAACTGATCAGGGAACTGCGGTGCTAGAGTAGGAGCTTGAGTGGCTGACCCACTCACGTTCTGGAGTGCTGGGGCTTCCCCTTGAACCTCAACCTCAACAGATTGTTCCACGGAATGATCTCTTTCTTCCATTACGTTTTCCCAAAATTTCTACTTCCTGAGATCAAACACAAAGAGGTTGACCTTCGTTAGTGCATATTCATGATGTAAATATGTTATATGTATCAATTAAAGACACTTGAGCAGTTGTACTTATCAAAGAAATATTCACATGCATAGTCAAAATTTATTGCAAAACCATGCTCTGATACCACTAAAACATGTCACACCTTACCCCTCTGTAAGGCATGACATGATCTCGTAGAATACCTAATGAACCACCGAACTTCACCTATCGATAATTCATTAAGTACACTACAAGGGATTTTAAAACCATTTTCTTACATTTTGGAAGTGGTGAGCGTTTTATTATGAATTAAAATCATTTATTCAAATCTTAAAAACTAATAAAAATTTTTGTCCATTTTTATTTTTTCACAAATTTTATAAAAATTTCAGTAGAGTGCCGTCTGTATTTGGAGAAAACAGTTCTTCAAAAACCTGTAAAAACACTTCCAATAATTGTTTTCTCAACTCCCAACCCAAATCAGCTCAAAATTCTCAATTCAACATAACTCAAATCAATTCCATTTCACAATTCAACCAAAAATTTATCAACTCAAAATATTTCATTACTTCATTCACAGTGTATATACTATGAAATTCACAAATACAAATCTTAATTTACAAAAAGAAAATCCAAAAAAAAAATATTATTATAATTTATTATACAATTGCTCAACTTTACATTGATACATAAAACATTACAATATTTACATCAAAATTAACTACAAGGGTATAAAATAAAACCCGTACAAAAAGATCAGTGTAGTTCTCGATATCAATAGCAGCGCACTCTGCTGCTTTCTCCTTGCTCTTATCTGCGACAGCAAAATAAGCTATCGCTCAGTATAAAAATACTCAGTGGTGTACAATAAAAATTTACAATACAATACATAAATCATTCATTGACATAACACAATTTAAATATTTCTCAATCACATTTCACAAATTATCAAAACTCATAATAACACAATTTGGTTAAATAATTTAATAAACACAGTGTTGCCAAATCATACACAACTTAAGCCATGACACAAAATTTTCGATCAATGCCGTGTTGTACACCAAGACAAAGCAATCTACAAGCCCACTAATCGAAATCAATGAGGGAGGTGGCTAGCTAGCTAATGAGTACTCATCCGATCTACAACCTCAACTGGTAAACTAGAGAGGGAGGAAAATAATCAATCTCACCCCATAAATGGAGGAGGAATAATAAGGCACTGTCATGCTAAGTGTAAACACAAAATCAATTTAAAACAATTTAATCAAATAATTTGTGAGAAATCTAATCAATTCCCAAAGTCATATTTGCGATCACAAAATGGCAACACAATACATAATTAACACAGAAGTCAAATTTTCAAGAATAAAATATTTAAACAAGAATTATTTTGCACAGACCTGACGTGAGTCGCCTCTAGGCCTTGACTCAGTCTTTTAGATTTTTCGAACCTTTTTCAGCTGAAACACACAGTTTCACAGTGTTTCAGTACCATAACTTAGCATAAATCCAAAAATAAATTCAAATTCACTTTTATCTAGCTTATATATGCTAAACTTGACGTTCTTTAAAATTTGTGCTTTGGGGTTACTATTCACTACACTATTCAAGTCAATTTGTTGACTTTATAAGGCTTAACAGGTATGGGAATTCCAACTTCACCCACATATCACATTTTGGTTACCAAACTTGTTGGTTTTGGTCATTTACTCAAATTCTAAGTCTTTTAGGCAAAATTGCCAATTTTCAGTTTTGGTGTCTTAGGTTTCACTATTCAATTGGTCATTTTATGTTAGAATTGGGCTATGGTTTCTTCATAGAAAATGTTCCCTATTGTCTTAAGTTTATTCTCCTTTTTGAATTACTCCAATTGGAGTTTCGTAGCTCAAGTTATAGACATTTGAACCATGGCTACCAGATTGGACTTAACCCAGAATTTCTGGGGAAATTTTGGTTCTGGCAGTTTTAGGTCACCAAATTTGGGTGGCCAAATGACTTGGTTAATGGCATAATTTGGGATTGTTTTCTTCATAAAAGTTTTAGGTCTATACCTCAACTATCCACTGGTAAAATTTCAGGTCATTTAGACCTGCCTAGCTCAAGTTATGGCCAAATGAACACTGTTCATTTGGTCAGTTTGTACAGGGCAGACTGAGATTTTCCGGATTTGGTGAATTTGCTCACTAGGTTTTGGTCACTTTTTGGGCATGCTTCCTAAATAAAAATTGTGTCATTTAGTGTCTATTTTCATTCCCAATTGGTCTCATACCAATTGGAGTTGTAAATTTTCAGTTTTGGTCCCTCAATGGGACCTTGGTCCTGCTGCCAGCAACATGACCACATTGAATCCGAATTTGCTTTTGGTTCAACCACTTCTAACACACTTCATTTGCTCACAAATGACCATTTTTCACTTCAAACTAGGTCAAAGACATCATTTTCCAATTTCTCACATTTTTGTCTCTAAACCCTAAATGTCCAAACCCTAGTTCACACTAATTGTTGTATTTAACCAATTCAATGCCTTTAACCATAATCATTTAACTAATTGAGGTTCATATACCCATCCAAATCAATCAAACCATGCAAATCACACTCCCTACCATGCTAGCCGAATTTCAGCTTGGCCTTCAATAATTTATTTCATTTCATTTGAAGTTTATTTCTAAGTTAATTAGGCTATAAACACAACTAATAAACTTATTTTGCAACTTAAATCACTAACCTCAATATTTGATGTCCAATTCTTCAATTCTCTTCTTTTTTCTTTTTCTTTGCTCTTTCAATCTTCTTCTTAGGTTGAGGTAACAAGCTTTGATGAACTGTTTATGGAAAATGTTTAGGTTAAGTGAGGAAATTCAAGCTTGAGTGCAAGCTTCAATGGAGGTTTAAAAATGGAGAGGGAGAGAGAGAGTGAGGGCGGCACTTAGGGAAGAAGAAGACCTTTGTTTAATTTTTTTTTTTCTTTTCTTTTCTTTTCCTTTTTTATGTCTTAGGAAGACCATAAATCAATTTAAGTAAATTTTTTAATTATAAACTTTATGGCAACATGCATGATGTCATCTTCCTTCACTTTTTCATTTTCCTTTTTTTTTATTTATTTTTCTATTAGTTCTTTAATTTAATTCTCGACTCCAAAATTTTCTTTTCTCTGATTTTATTTGACAGTTAGGTCAGGAGTCAGTTCTCGGGGTCAATTGACCAAATTGCCCCTTACCGGTTTAACCCGGTTTGCAAATAATTCAATATTTCTTCTGGCTCCCTGACCTAATTATTTGACTAGCTTAACAATTCTTTTTCATGATTTTCTCTTTTCCACTATATTTTTAATAGTCCTAAGGACCGCAGCGTCACATTTTACGATTCAAAATTTGAGTTTAAATCGACTTCACAGTCGTTCCCGAGAAGGTCATCCATCGCTGTGACTCTTGACTCGTTTAACTTCTTATGTTCTGTTTTTCTTATTTATACTTAACTAATTGGAAATTACTAATTATTTGTATTTATGGCTTCCCTAGTTGTCTTAAGTGTGGTTCTAATCCCCTTAATTGTCCAGACCGACTCCGATCACCGAAACAGTGAAATATACCAGGCTATGCAAATAGAGTTGTTACAAAGCTGGAGGGGCAGGCCTAACAGTTGATACCGGAGTAAATGTAGCAGTTCTGTGCGGACAATCTCAGATTAGGTGGTCTATAGACCCACACCATAAATAAGCACCTATCATTCTCCAACATTCCCCCTTATGCCATTTTTGGCAATGTGGGCAAGCAACAGATATTGTTCGGGTTGGTCCCCTGAACCCTGTCCCTAGAGAGCTAGCCATTAAAGGTGTGGACTAGCCTCTCCTCAGTGTAAACTGAGATTTAGGCCTTTGTGACTGACCCTGACTTAGTACTCTACTGAAACTCTGAGTAAGCGAACCTCTGAATTTCTTACTAGGGGTAGAAGATGTACTGGTCTGACCCTGAACTCTTTTTTGATGTCTGTCCCTTCTACTCTGCTCATTTATTCTAACTTTTTCGACCTTCAGTGCAGCTTCCACTAAATTGGCAAACTCTATAATCCCCAAGGCTATAATCATTACTTTAATGTTATCATTGAGTCCTTCCTCAAATCTCTTACATCTCTTGGCCTCATTAGGGACTATTTCCCGCCTATAGCAGCTTAGTCTGACAAATTCTCTTTCATATTCAGCCACTGTCAGCTGTCTCTGGCGTAGGGTAATAAATTCCCTTCTCCTTTCTTCCAGGTATACACTGCCCACATACTTCTTTCTGAACACAGTGAGAAAGAAATCCCAAGTTATTTGTTCTAGTGGCACCTCACTAGTCACTGTATCCCACCATTGGTATGCATCATCTTATAGTAATGATACAACAGCTTCCGAATTCTGCTCTGGAGTATAGTGAAGTTGTTTCAAGACTTTTCGGTTCTGTCCAACCAGTTTTCAGCCGTGACTGAATGATCTTCCCTTTTGCCCAGAAAATCCACTGCATCAAACTTTCTAAGTTTCTCCATATGAGATTTTTGATGTGCAGGAGGTGGTGGTGGCATAACTCTTGCCATTTGTCTAAATAACTCAGCCATTTACTGAAATGTGACTGGCGCCTCTAGTACAGGTGGAGCAGGTTCCCTCCTGTCTCCTGGCTCAGTCATAGATGGAGCATGACTCTCCACCTCCTCATCGACCACTCTCTACGATGTGGAGTCCATATTCTGATCAAAATAACAAATCAAAAGATCTGCATTAGAGTCATCTTAACACTTACAATGCAATGCATGATATGCAATCTATCTAGGTCCAGAAATGCCTAAACCGTGCTCTGATACCACTAAATGTAACACCCCTCACCCGTCTACAGTGTAGTCGAGCAAGGCGTGCTACACGGCATGCCGGAGCACCTAGTCTGTAATTATCTTATTTTCTGAACTCAATTTGATTTAAGAAGCCTTTATGTGATATTCATAACATACTGGTTCTATTTTCATATTTTAATAAAATTAGTGCTTCAAAAATGGTAACAAAAATTTGGTAAGGTATTGTCGGTATTTCGGACAAACTGTCCTTCTAAACCTGTTAAAAACAGTTCAATATGATAATCTCAACCTTGCAACTAATTTTTCAGTCTCAAAATTTCATAGTATCAAAATACAATCCATCATAATTTACATTCATCCAAATACTCTCCATAGGAGTTTAATATGTACAAATTATTACAAACCTAAAGTTTTATGATATACATATTACATAACAAAGTGTCAAAATATAACTGATAGTCATTGCACAAGATCCTAAGTCCTACCATGTATGCAGTGTAGTGCAGATGAGTCTGGACTCCTGTGCAGATCTGATGTCTCACCCGGTCGTAGGTCTGCTGGGCTCCCCAGCTGTGTCTCCAATATCTACGCATAGCGAAAGCAACGCGCTAAGCAGTTCTGCTTAGTGGTTCCAATTATAAAGAAATATACACTAAAATAAAATAAATGAATTGGTTATGAATTTATGACATCGATATTCTTTGCAGTTCCTTATTCTACTTTTATTTGCTAACCTTTTATTTTTGCTAATTTTAGTGGTGTTGTATGTCAATAAACTGAATTTAGCTATTTGAATTTAATAATGCTTAAATTAACTGCCCGTGTAGCCTATACACTGACTAAACTGGATAAACGGATATACTAGAACTGGGTACCTAGTACCTCGGGCCGTCACAACATCGATCACAAAGTATCTCCCGGTGTGCAAATAGTGTGGCTAAAAAGCCATATAGTCAATCAGGCGATAAGCCAAGTATAATAACACAATCTGTATAGTCGTAGGCTATTAAAATCACAATGCGGCATAATAAGCCGTAAAAACACAGTATGGCGTAAAGCCATTTACAGAACAGCTGTCAGAATCCTATTGCATGCCAACCTATCCAAACTAGTCAACTAGGCAAACTAGGGCACATTACAAATTAATTGTTTAATTCTTCATTTTTAGAGTTTACTAGTTATTATGTAATTCACTAGTCAATGCAAATGTTAACCTTTTTAGATATCATGGATAAGTTGATTCTAGTATCAACATGTTACAATTTGTAATTCAATATGCTGCCAATATAGTGCAATTTACCCTTTTCACAACTTGGCATTTATTGCCAAATTACTTCAAAGCTTTATTGTATGTTAATGTTAAATTTTCAGTTTTAGTTTGCTAGATTGGTCTAGCTTAATGTCCTATTTCTCTTGCTTTTTAACTTCTGGTCAAAGAAGCAAAATTGTAGCTCTATGTCTTATTGAACTTTTGGCATAAATTTCAGGTCATTCTGGGTTATATGGACCAAGATATGGTCAATTTACTAAAGCTGGATAGATTGCATTTTTAATGCAAATTTAGGTCATTTTTAAGTCAAGTTCAATTCTGGCAGTTTTTGTACCCTAACTTGGGCAATCAATTTGACTTGGTTCTGGTCATTTCTGGGCTTTGGTGTCTTCATAAGAGTTGTAGCTCTATGTCTAAGCTTTCCATGGTATAAATTTCAGGTCATTTGGACCTGTTTTGAGTGAGTTATGGTCATTTTAGTGACTACTATTCATGCAGTTAAAAATCTGAGTTTGCACATTACTAATTCCATATTAGGTCATTTTTAAGTCAGTTTCTAGGCTGAATTTTGGCAACATTTCTACATGAAAGTTGGCCTATTTTGTGTCTATTTTCACCTCCCATTGGCCTCATACCATTTGGGATCCTCAATTTTCACTTATGATTCAATTTACCTACTGCCTTCAACACACACAACCTGCACATAAACGAACACTCCCAATTGACATTTCTCCTCCTCCCAAAACTTACAATTATACATTCATAGCACTTCTATACCATTCATCATATCTCAATCATGTCCATTTGGGCAGGATATACAAGTGCTCTATGTACATTATACAACCCTAATTCACAAAGTTAAATTCAACATAACATATACATGAAATCACTTAATTATTGCATATACTTTCCAACCATTACTTTACATTCACTGCCCTCTATTCATCTTCACCATAATTCATTAAGAAAATTCATGAAACCAAACATTAATTCATGAATTTAAAGGCTACCAAAAGTGGCAGTTTGCTAAGGTATCCAATTTGCTTTCCAAACCCTTAAATTCAAGTACTCAATGTACATATACATGAAAATTAATTTACTACAACTTTAAAATGACTAAATCAACATTAATTTCCATCCATTAGAGGTAAGAAAAACTCAAGAAACTTAGGTTCTCATGGCTACCGAAATTGAATAATTTAATAACTCAATAAATTCTTCCATTCTCTTCACCATTCAACTCACCTCAACCTAAACATGAAGTTTACTAAAGAAAGGGAGGGAATTTGGACACTTACCCCTTGAGAGCTTTCCTAAAACTTCGCCAAATCTTCTTTTTCTTATTCTCAATATCTTCCTCAAGTTGATTCGGCAAGCTTTAATGAAGGAATTATGTGTGAAAGATGGCTTGAAGTGGAGTGCATGGAGCTTGAAGTGAGCTACGGCAATGGAGTTCTTCCATGGTGAGAGCTACGGCAATTGATGTCCAAATTTGTTCGTTTTTCACCATTAGCCTCCAAATACCATTAATAAGATACCCCCAAGCCTGTTTTGTCATTGGTTCACTCCTCATTAAAAATCACAGCTCCTTTGCCTTAAAATGCTTGATTTGTGTTTTGCTTCTTTTCGTACTCAATTCACCCTTTTATGCTTCATAAGCTCTTCCATGCTCTTATAAACACAAAAAAACATGAAAACAAGCATTAACAAGCTAATTAAACAAGAATAAAACTCAAAAGAATGAGAATGCAATGATAAAGATATGACATTTTATGTAACTATTAATCATACCCAATGAGGTATCTTTAACACCCCTATATTCGGTAGTGCGTTCTACTGTTTTGGTGACCGGTGTCTATCCGGACAACTAGAATGCCTGGAATTATACTTAAATATTAGTGAGGAGATATGAAATAATGAAATACAATAGAGGAAAATACAAGAAAAACAAAGGAAAAATAATAGCAATGAAATGTAACTAACTTAAATGAGCCAAAAATCGTAGCGATGGGTGACCGCACTAGGAAGTTACGGCGTCGATCGTTGACTAACCCTGGACCGCGGGGAACCCTAGGAAATATTTTTAAGACTTAAATAAATATTTATTGAGGTATAATTGACTTAGAAAATATCAAAGAAAATTTAATTAATTAGTACAAAGAAAAAGAGAAATCGAGAAACCGACAAAAATCGGTGTTAATGAAAAATCGAAAATACAAACTGAATAGGGGCATTTTGGTCAATTAACACCCCGAGTTGCCTTTTGACCTAAATTTTCATTAAAAATAAATGATATTAAACTTTAAAAATGTCATGAAAATTAAAATTGTAGTACATTATAGGAATAGTAAAAAAATTGAGATAAAATGTGTGAATTGTGAAACTTTGATTTATTAAATCTTAAAACTAAGTTAGTGCTCCACTAAAGGGAATTAATGGACATTAAAATACAACATTTGGGACAGAAGATACCATCATCTTCAACCTCTCACCATTCAGCCGAAACCAATCCTCCATGGAAGCTCCATAGCCAAACCTCACGCAAGCCACATGCACTCCCATTCCAAACTTCATTTCACCATAGTTCCTTCACTAAAAGTGATCACTACACCTTGGGTAGCATTTAGGGAGCAAGAAAGATAGGTTTTGATGAGTTTTTAACAAGCTTCAAATTGAGTAAGTGCTCATTTCCTCTCCCTTTCTTCATTAAAGTTTGTGTGGGTGTTGTGGTGAGTTGATTTATGGAAGAAATGTTGAGGTTTGATGAGTTAGGGTGATGTTCCATTTTTGACAGCCATGGAAGTTCAAAATGTTTAGCTTGTTTTTATATGTAAATCGTGATCTGAGGTGTTGAATTAAGTGCTTAAATATATAGGAGTGATTTACCATGTATATAGTTTGAATTGTAAGTTTGAAAATTGAAAATGGAAGTTTGGTGCTTTAAAAATATGTTAAGGGCAGTATGTGTTTCAGGCTATAAATGGAATTGTGTGACTCCAATTGATATGAGGCCAATTGGAGGTGAAACTAGGCACAAAATGTGCCAACTTTCATGTTCGAAGCCTACCTAAATTCTATCCAGAAAGTGACATGAAAATTGACCAAATCCGGATTGGTGACTTTGCAAACCTGAAAATTGACCATTTGAACAGCAGTTAGTATTTTGGCCATAACTCACTCAAAACAGGTCCAAATAACCTGAAATTTATATGGTTGGAAAGCTTAGACATAGGGCTACATCTTTTGTAGAGATCACAAAACCCAAAAATGACCGTAAGCAAGTTAAAATTCATGCACAATTTCGGGTATAAAAACTGCCAGAATCGAAAATGACCTAAAAATGACCTAAGTTTGCCATTTTAGTGCAATCTGTCTGGCAATAGTAACATGACCATAACATGGACTAGTAAACTACAAATGACCTAAAATTTGTGGCAAAAGTTCACTAAGACATATACTTATAAGTTTGTAATTCTGATCAGAACACGAAAATCGAGGGAACTAGGTCATCTGGCTAGGTCAAAACAACATACCAAAATCCGATAAATTGCAATAAAATGCAATACACTTGAAAATGAAATTGGTAACATATACCAATACTAAAGGACTATAAAATGTGACATATTGGTAACATTAAAATTTATTCCCCTGGAGTGCATCAAAGGTCAACATTATAGGTTGACTGATGAAAGCAATAGTATTAAATAAATTTAATTATTGAACCTTATTGTTAGAGATAATTTAATTGAGTACTGAAATACTTTAAATTGTGTGTTTCATTTAGCAAAGACTTAGAAAAGGGGAAAGAAACACTGAGTCAAGGTCAAGAGGCTACTCATCAGAGGTTTGTGCACAACAGTTATTTCTTTTGAATTTTCAATTAAAATAAATTATGACAATTTGTATATTATTGCCTAAATTGTGGAAAATTTGTTTGAATGGAATTTGATGGATACTTATTGGTTGAAAAGTATTGTAAATGGTTTGAAACCACAGCTATCATGTATTTTTGATTGAATTCCTCGCTAGCTTTTCTAGTGGGACGAATTGGCTTTGAATTCTCTCTCTAGCTGAAGTGTTGAGGTGTGTGTCAGTTGAGGACGAACAGGATGAGTACACATATAATTGCTAGCTAGCTATGTTATTCCTTATTAGCCATTAGCTTTTGGGATGAATTGGACTTTGGAATCATGATTAAGCTGTGTGTGATTTATTGATATTCATTGAGACATTGTGAAATGGAGTTTAATTCATTATGACAGTCTCTGTCTTTTGAATTTAACTATAATTTTAAGTACCCACAATTTATTTGATTTATGGTTTATAGTTTAAAATTGCATTTTCTTAATGTTGTGCACCACTGAGACATTAGCTCAGCGATAACATTTTCATTACCGTCGCAGGTTGACAAACAGACAGAGCAGCAGAATAGGCTGCTTGTACTACATTTTGAGATTCTGCCAGGTATAATGAGTATAACACTTTTTTGTAATTTTTGTTGTAATATATGTGCGCTGTATGTATTGTACTTGGCCTTGAGCAGTTGTAAACTAAAGTTATAATATATTTATTTTTTATCTCAGCTTTTGAACTGCTCAGTCATTTTGTAGTCTATCTTTGGAAATATTAAAAATTGATGTTGAATTGAGTTTGACAAATGTTGAGAAAATTGATTTGTGTTGAGCCATACTAGAGTTTGGGATTGAACAAATATATTGGAAGTGTTTTTTACAGGTTTTTGAAGAATTATTTTATTCAAAATACTGATGGCACTCTACCAAAATTTTTACAGAAATTACTGATACTTCATATTTGTTATTTGGGTTCACTTCAGTTAAAAAAAAAAAAAAATTCTAACACCTGTCTAAAGTGCTTACCACTGTAAAAAGAAATAAGAAAAAGGTTTAAAATCCTTTGTAGTATATTTAATGGGTTATCAGTAGACGAAGTTTGGTAATTCATTATATACTACGGAATCATGTTATGCCTTACGGAGGGGTAAGGTGTGACATGTTTTAGTGATATCAGAGCTAGTTTTCAAATTCTATTTTGACCTATAATTTGAATATTCTTTCTTCATAGTACAACTGCTCAATGTCATAGTTTGACACATACAGTACATTACATTATAAATATGCACTAACGGGAGGAAATCTCCTTGTGTTATTCGTTCAGGAGGTATAATATCCTCTAATTGACTATGGAAAAAGGGGACTGTTCAGTCGATCAATCAATAGAGGCTGAGGTACAAGGGGAAACCCCAGCCCTTCATAATGTGAGTGCATCAGCTACACCAGCTCGCTTAGTACCGTAGTTCCCTGCTTAATTTGCACAACAGATGGCTGTAATGTTCCAACAAATGGCTGGTAACATGCCTACTCAAGCCCCACTGTAGACACCAGTGATACAACCATAGCCTTCAGCTAGGCAATATGACAAGCTGATTAAATATAGGGCTACTGACTTCAAGGGGACAGTAGATCCACTATAAGCAGAACAATGATTAGAGAGAATGGATAGAGTGTTCAAGAAACTACACTGCACAGAAGAGCTAAGATTTGAGTATTCAGTGTCACTATTATAGGGGGATGCATATGACTGGTGGAAAACCATTCCCCATAGTTTGGTGGAACCTCCAGTGCTAACCTGGAATGATTTTCTTCGAGAGTTCAGATAAAAATATGTCCCAGATGCCTACGTGGACCAAAAGTTATAGAAGTTCTTAAGTCTGAAACAGGGAAGTAAATCAGTGGCAGAATATGAAAGGGAGTTTTCCCGCCTGAGCCACTATGCAGGAAGTCTCCTTTATACTAGCAGAGAAAGATGTAAAAGGTTTGAAATCGGCTTGAAGCCTAGTCTCAGACTACAAGTGGTTGGATTCAAACATAATAACTTCTCTGAGCTTATTTCTTAAGCACTTGAATTAGAAAGAATTAAGTCAGAAGCAGCCCCAGAGAAAAAGAAATCAGAGAAGACAAAAAAAAAGAAAGAGGGGAAGTCAGTAGATTAGAGTTCCAATGATCCTCCTGGAAAGAGAAAGAACTTTAGGGGACATAACAAGGGTGATAAAAAGTCTGGTAAGGGAACATATTCTGGACAGAGACCTCCTCTCTCTGGTCAGCAGACTACCAGAAGTTCCTACCCTCCCCGTCAATGTGAAACTTGTGGAAGAAATCATGGTGGGGTGTGCTACAAGGCCACAAGAGCCTGTTATAACTACGAGGGTATAGGACACTTTGCCAAAAACTGCACCAGTACCCGTAGAGTTAGGCTAACTCCTACTACTGTAGAAGGGTCAATTCAGAATCCTGCCACCAGACGTTCACAACCACCTAGCAGAGGTAGAGGCAGGGGTAGAGGTAGTTCATCTGGCAGCCAAGGCACAGTGAATCAGTTAGAACAAGGCAATGCTTCAGTCAGAGTCTACGCAATGAGACAGAGAAAAGAGGCTGAGACATCTGATATTATGGCTAGTACCTTCTCAACTTTAAATCAAGATGTGTTTTATTATTTGATCTGGGTTCTACCCACTTCTATGTGAGTGCTAGCATCATTGATTGCATAGTTGTTCCGTGTACAAAAATGAACTTTGAGGTGCCAGTAACAAGTCCGCTAGGACAAGAGGTCAGGGTCAATATAATGTATAGGGATTGTCCTTTGGTTATCCAAGGACATACTTTTTTGTCTGATCTCATTGAAATGCCCTTCAGAGATTATGATATCATCTTGGGCATGGATTGGTTAGCCAGGCATCACGCCATGATTGATTGTAGACTGAACACAATCACTTTTGGTCTCCCTCAGTACAGTGATGTGGTAATAATGGGGAGAGGCAGCTATTGCCATCAAACATCATTTCGGCTGCACTAGCCAGAAAAATGATTAGAAAGGGGCGTGAAGCACACTTGGCACATGTGGTAGACACCCAAGTGGGGAGCCCAACATTGAGGGACATACCTACAGTATGTGATTTTCCAGATGTGTTTCCTGATGAGTTGCCAAGATTACCTCCGAAAAGAGAAGTGCAGTTTGATATTGATGTTATGCCTGGTGTAAATTCAATCTCCATAACACCATACAGAATGGCACTAGCAGAATTGAAGGAGTTAAATGTACAGTTGCAAAAACTACTTGAAAAGGGCTTCATCCGCCCTAGTATGTCACCTTGGGGAGCACCAGTATTGTTTGTTAAGAAGAAAGATGGCACTTTCCGCTTATGTATTGACTACCGGCAGTTGAATAAGGTGATAACAAAGAATAGATATCCATTGCCTCGCATTGATGATCTGTTTGATCAGTTGAAGGGTGCAGCTGTGTTCTCTAAAATTAATTTACAATCTAGTTATTATCAGTTGAAAGTGCAAGAGCAGATTCCAAAAACTTCTTTCAGAACTCGATGTGGCCACTATGAGTTTCTGGTAATGCCATTCGGGTTAACTAATGCTCTAGCTACTTTTATGGATCTGATGAACACTATCTTCAGACCATACCTCGACCAATTTGTGGTGGTGTTTATTGATGATATTTTGATATATTCAAGGAATGTAAAGGAGAATGACAGACATCTGCAGATTGTACTACAGACCTTAAGGGAGAAACAGCTATGCGCTAAATTGCTGAAATGTGAATTTTGGCTGAAAGAAATCTCTTTCTTGGGACATGTTGTGTCAGCTGAAGGGATCAAGGTAGATTCTAGCAAGGTAGAAGCTATCCTTAATTGGAAGCCACCCAGGAATATCACAGAAATTCGCAGTTTTTTGGGTTTAGCTGGATACTATCGTCGATTTGTGAAAGGGTTTTCTATGTTAGCTTCTCCACTGACCAAGCTGCTTTGGAAAGATGTAAAATTTCAGTGGATGGATAAATGCTAGCAGAGTTTTGATGAGTTAAAGAGGTATTTGACTTAAGTTCCAGTCCTTACTTTACCTACACCGGGTAAAGAATACACAGTTTACAGTGATACTTCTCACAACGGGTTAGGCTGTGTACTGATGCAAGATCGGAATGTCATTGCTTATGCATCACGCTAGCTGAAACTGCATGAGAAGAACTATCTGACACATGACTTGGAGCTAGCAGTTATTGTATTTGGTCTGAAGATCTAGAGACATTACTTATATGGGGAGAAGTGTTATATATACATAGATCACAAGAGCTTGAAGTACTTGGGCACCCAGATGGAATTGAATTTAAGATAGAGGAGATGGTTAGAACTTATTAAAAATTATGATTGCTTAATAGACTATCAGCCAGGGAAAGTAAATGTGGTGGCTGATGCTTTAAGTCACAAAATTATAGCAAGTCTCAGAGTTTCTCCTTTGTCCATGGTACATGAGTTGAAAGCACAGCATGCCAGTTTGGAGATTGATGATGAGGGATAAATAGTAGTTGCATGGAATGTGCAGCCAGTGTTGATTGATCATATCAGAATGGCTACTCATAATGATGAAAAATATCAGAAGCTACTAAAAGAAGTCTGACAAGGCAAGAAACGTAAATTTTCTGTGAGAGATGATGGTTTACTACTACATCAATGAAGAATGTGCATTCCTAATGATGTGGAATTGAGAGAGATCATTATGAAGGAAGCACATGAGTCTCCTTTTGCTATGCACCCTAGTGGAACTAAAATGTACAAAGGGCTAAAAGAGCATTACTGGTGGATGGGTATGAAAAGGGATGTAGCTGATTTTGTCTCCAAATGCCTAACTTGTCAGCAAGTGAAGGCAGAACATCAAGTACCAGCTGGTTTGTTACATCCATTGCCAGTACCAAAGTGGAAATGGGAATGGATAACTATGGTTTTTGTTATGGGACTTCCGAGGACACAAAATAGTCATGATGCAGTATGGGTTATAGTTGATAGACTGACCAAGTCTGCTCACTTTCTGCCAGTCTGGATGGATTATAGCCTGGAAATATTGGCCAGATTGTACATAAATGAGATTGTAAGGCTGCATGGAGTGCCAGTATCGATTGTATCTAACAGAGATCCTAGGTTCACTTCTAGATTCTGGGGTAGTGTAACACCCCTCACCCGTCTACAGTATAGCCAAGCAAAGCATGCTACACGGCGTGCCGGAGCACCTAGTCTGTGATTATCTCATTTCCTGAACTCAATTTGATTTTAAGAAGTCTTTTATGTAAAATTCATATCATGCTGGTTCTATTTTCATACTTTAATAAAATCAGTATTTCAAAAATGGTAATAAAAATCCGGCAAGGTGCTGTCTGTATTTCGGATAAACTGTCCTTTTAAACCTGTTCAAAAGAGTTCAATATAATAATATCAACCTTCCAAATAATTTTTCAGTCTCAAAATTTCATAGTTTTAAAATACAATCCATCATAATTTACATTTATCCAAACACTCTCCAAAAGAGTTTAATATGTATAAATTATTACAAACCTTAAAGTTTTAGAATATACAAAATTACATAACAAAATGTCAAAATACAACTGATAATCATTACACAAGATCCTAAGTCCTACCATGTATGCAGTGTAGTGCAGATGACTTTAGACTCCTATGCAGATCTAATGTCTCACCCGGTCGTAGGTCTGCTGGGTTCCCCAACTATGTCTCCAGTACCTACGCGTAACAAAGGCAACGAGCTAAGCAATTCTGCTTAGTGGTGCCAAATATAAATAAATATACACTAAAATAAAATAAATGAAATGTTTATGAATTTATGACATCGATATTCTTTGCAGTTGTTGTTTCTACTTTTATTTGCTAACATTTCATTTTTGCTAATTTTTGGTGGTGCAATATGTCAATAGACTGGATTAGCTATTTGAATTTAATAGTAATTAAATTAACTGCCCGTGTAGCCTATACACTGACCAGACTGGATAAATGGATTTACTAGTACTGGGTACCTAATACCTCGGGCCATCATACAATCAGTCACAAAGTGTCTCTCAGTGTGTAAACAGTGTGGCTAAAAATCCAAATAGTCAATCCAGCGATAAGCCAAGTATAATAACACAATCCGTATAGCCGTAGGCTATTAAAGTCACAGCGCAGCATAATATGCCGTAAAAACACAGTATGGCATAAAGCCATTTACAGAACAGCTGTCAGAATCCTATTGGCATGCCAACCTATCCAAACTAGTCAACTAGGCAAACTAGGGCACATTACAAATTAATTATTTAATTCTTCATTTTTAGAGTTTACCAGCTATTATGTAATTTACAAGTTAATGCAAATGTTGACATTTTTAGATATCATGGATAAGTTGATTCTCATATCAACATGTCACAATTTGTAATTCAATATGCTGCCAATATAGTGCAATTTACCCTTTTTACAAGTTGGCATTCATTGCCAAATTACTTCAAGCTTCACTATATGTAAATGTCAAATTTTTAGTTTTAGTGTGCTAGATTGGTCTAGCTTAATGTCCTATTTCTCTTGGTTTTTAGCTTATGGTCAAAGAAGAAAAATTGTAGCTCTATGTCTTATTGAACTTTTGGCACAAATTTCAGGTCATTCTGAGTTGTATAGACCAAGATATGGTCAATTTACTAAAGCTGGACAGATTGCATTTTCAATGCAAATTTAAGTCATTTTTAGGTCAAGTTCAATTCTGGCAGTTTTGGTACCTAAACTTGGGCAAGTAATTTGACTTGGTTCTGGCCATTTTTGGGCTTTGGTATCTTTCATAAGAATTGTAGCTCTATGTCTAAGATTTTCATGGTAAAAATTTTAGGTCATTTAGACCTCTTTTGAGTGAGTTATGGTCATCTTAGTGACCACTGTTTATATGGTCAAAAATCTGGGCTGCACTTACCAATTCCAGATTAGGTCATTTTTAAGGTCAGTTTCTAGGCAGAATTTTGGCAATATTTCTACATGAAAGTTGGCCTATTTTGTGTCTAGTTTCACCTCTCATTGGCCTCATACCAATTGGGTTCAAAATTTTGTACTTATAACCTAATTTAGGCACTGCCAACAACACACAACCTGCATATGAAAATCACACTTTAAATTTGACAATCCTCCTCCTCCCAATACTTCAATATTCAATCATGGCACTTCTATATATATTGAACACAATTCCAGCTAAGCATTTTGGGCAAAACACTCAAGTGCTCAATGCACACAATACACCATTAAAGTTCAACATTTACTTCCACTGAAATTCAATATACCTCAACACCTATATTTCACATACACTTTCATGGCAATTACACATGCCGCCCACAATTCAACACCAACATATTTCATTAATAAATTTCATAAACTCACACAAATTCATGAGATTTAAGGCTGCCAAACATGGCAGTTTACTAAAGCATCAAAGTCCCATTTTTAAACCCTTAATTCAACCACTAACATATACATACTTGGACATTAACTTACTACAACTTCCATTTGAGTTAATCAACCTTAATTCCCATCCATTAGAGGTAAGAAAAACTCAAACACATCAAACTTTCATGGCTGCCAAAAATGAATAAATTCATAACTCAATAGTTTCTTCCATTCTCTTTACCAATTTACTCACCTCAGCCTAAATATAAAGTTTACTAAAGCAAGGGAGAGGATTTGGACACGTACTGTCACACCCTACCCCTCTGTAAGGCATAACACGATCATGTAGTATACCTAATGAATTATCAACTTCGTCTACTGATAACCCATTAAATACACTACAAGGGATTTTAAAACTTTTCTTACTTGTTTTTACAGTTGTGAGCACTATTTACACGTGTTAAAAAAAAATTTTGAACTGAAGTGAAACAGCTAACACATTTGAATTATTAGTAATTTTTGTAAAAATTTTGGTAGAGTGCCATCTGTATTTTGAATAAAACAATTCTTCAAAAACCTGTAAAAAGCACTTCAAATATATTTCTCAATCTCAAACTCCAACATTCAATCAATACAATATGTTTCTCAACTCAAATCCACAATAATTTTTCAGTATTTTCAAAGGCTGAGATAAAAGAAATATATCACAATATTTACAAACCAAAATAATTTACAATTTATTTTACAACTTCAATGTATAATTTTAATTTACAACTACTCAAAACCAAAAACACTATATACATACAGTGAACATACATTACAATACAAAATGCAAAATATGGTATACTCAATATACCCGATGATCTCTCAGTGTAGTACTAGCAGCCTAGTCTGCTGTCCTGTCAGTCTGTCTACCTGCGACAGCAATGAAAAGCTATCGCTGAGACAATGTCTCAGTGGTGCACAACATTAACCAAATACAACTTTAAATCACAAATCATAAGTCATATAAATAGTGGACACTTAAAACATAGATAAATTCAAAGACAGTGAATGTCAATAAGAATTTAAACTCCATTTCACAATATCACAATAATTATCAATAAATCACACACACACAGCTTAATCATGTTCCAAAGTTCAATTCGTCCCAAAAGCCGATGGCTAATGAGGATTTCAATTCATCCCAAAAGTAGATGGCTAATGAGGAATAACATAGCTAGCTAGCAATAATATGAGTACTCATTCTATTCGTCCTCAATAGGCACACACCTCAACACTTTAGCCAGAGAGGGAATTCAATTCGTCCCACTAGACAAGCTAGCGAGGAATTCAATCAATGTATATGATAGCTATGGTTTTAAACCGTTTACAATGCTTTTCAATCAATAAGTATCCATCAAATATCATTCAAACAATTTTTCATAATTTAAAATAATAATATATAAATAGTCATAATTTATTTCAATTGAAAAATTCAAAAGAAATAACTGTTGTGCACAAACCTCTGATAACTGTCTCTTGGCTCTGATTCAGTGTTTCGTTCCTTTTCCATGAGTCTTTGCTAACTAAAAAATACAATTTGAAGTGTTTTAGTACTCATTTAAACCGTCTCTAACAATAAGGCTTAATACTTAATTTATTGAATTATATTATTTTCTTAGTCAACCTAAGATGTTGACCCTCGAAGCAGTCTAGGTGAATTAGGTTTTAATGTTACCAATATGTCATATTTAATAGCCTTTTAGTATTGGTACATGTTACCAAATTCATTTCCATATATATTGCATTTATTGCAATTTGTTGGATTTCAGTATACTAATTTAACCTAACCGGATGACCTAGTTTCCTCGGTTTTCGAGTTTTGGTCAAAATTACAAACTTGTAGGTCTTTGTCTTATTGCACGTGGGGCAAAATTTCAGGTCATTCTGAGTTGTGTAGACCAAGTTATGGTCAATTTACCAATGCTGGTCAAAATGCATCAAAATGGTCACTTTAGGTCATTTTTAGGTCACTTTTCGTTTGGCCAGTTTTTGGACCCGAAATTATGCAAGCTATTTGACTTGCTTATGGTCATTTCTGGGCTTTGGTGTCTTCATAAGAATTGTAGATATATGTCTCAACTATTCATGGGAAAAATGTCAGGTCAATTGGACCTGTTTTGAGTGAGTTATGGCCAAAATACCAACTGCTGCCTAAATGGTCAATTTTCAGGTTTTAAATGTACTAATCCGGATTTGGTGATTTTTCAAGTCACCTTCCAAGCAGAATTTTGGTAAGCTTCCTTCATGAAATTTGGCACTTTTTGTGCCTAGTTTCACCTCCAATTGGTCTCATACCAATTGGAGTCACACACTTAAGGTTCTAAGTCAAAACACACACTACCCTGCAACATACTCTTCATCACATACCAAAGGACACATTCAACACTTACCAAGTCACTTCCTTCATGCCATTTTTGTTTCGTACCATAACATAAACACATTTAGCAACTCATTTTTGGTCATTTTGGCAGCTTATAACAACACTAAATATGCACATTATAGTTCAGAATTTTCCAAGTCCAATTACAAACAATTTAACCACATAACATAGCTCATTTACATGTCCATACTCAAACCTTTATACACATATACATGCTACTATAACAAGCACCATAATTCAGCAATATAATTCCATAAACCAAACCATGAAACAACACATTTTGGTTCACACTTCAAGTTTTCCGAATTGTACATCCCTTTCAATTAACTTCCAAGCTTCCAAAATCAAGTGTACTATCACATACATCTAGTATACATTATCCAATTTATTCCTACACACATAAATACTTACATCAACACTTTAATCTACCATTTACATGCAAGGATAAACTGCTCTCATTGAAGTTCCATGGCTGCCAAAAATGTACCTCTCCCTTAACTCATCAAACTTCAAAAATCCTTCCACAATTCAACTACCCATAACATCCATGCAAGGTTTACTGAAACAATAATAAAAAATACATACTTACCACTTTTGAAATTCTTCAAAACCTCACCAAAACTTGATTTCCTTGCTGCCTATCTACTGCTCATGTTGTGTAGAACAACTTTAGTGAAGGAATCAAGTGGAATGGAGGTGGAATTCATGGTTGCATGAAGGTTCTTCAAATTCGGCCATGGAGGAATTTCTTTGAGAAATTTCGGCTGGTTTTTGGGAGGTTGAAGAAGGTGAATTATTTGTCCAAAATGTGCTTAGTGGTCCACTTAAGTGGAGTTAGTGGAGCACCATCACCATTTTAATGTTTCTTTATTCTAGTAGTTTCCAAAATCCACATTTAACTCCTAATTTTTGCTATTTAAACTATGTACCACCAATTTAATTTTTCATGATATTTTCCAAGTGTAATATCATTTATTTTTAATGGAAAATCAAAAGACAACTCGGGATGCCAAATGACCACAATGCCCCAGTTCGGGTTGCATTCCCAATTTTTCGGTAACACCGAGTTTTGCCGTTTTCTCCATTTCTCGTTTTTCTTTGTACTAATTAATTAATTTTTCTTTGATATTTCTAATGATATTTATGCTTCAATAGGTCTTTAATTATGTCTTAAAAATATTTTCTAGGGTTCCCCACGGTTTAGGGCTAGTCAACGGTCCACGCCACAACTTCCCAGTGCGGTCACCCATCACTAGGGTTCTCGGCTCGTTTAACTTGGTTACTGTAACACTCCTATGTTCGGTAGTGCGTTCTACTGTTCTGGTGACCAGTGTTGTCCGGACAGCTATGATGCCTAGAACTACACTTCGATATGAGTGAGGAGACATAAAATAATGAAATACAAGAAAAGAAAATACAAGAAAAATAAAGGAAAAATAATAGCAAATAAATGTAACCAAGTTAAGCGAGCCGAGAACACTAGAGATGGGTGACCGCACCGGGAAGTCACGGCGTGGACCGTTGACTAGCCCTGGACCGTGGGGAACCTTGGAAAATATTTTTAGGACTTAAAGAGACATCAATTGAAGTATAAATACCACAAGAAATATTAAATAAAAATTAAATAGTTAGTACAGAGAAAAGTGAGAAATCGAAAAATGGACAAAACCCGATGTTACTGAAAAATCGAGAATGCAACCTGAACAGGGGCATTGTGGTCATTTGACACCCCGAGTTATCTTTTGACCTAAATGTCCATTAAAAAATAAATAATATTACACTTGAAAAATATAATGAAGAATTAAATTAGGGGTACCTAATGTAAATAGCAAAAATGGGATTCAAATTGAGTAATTAACACATTTAACATATAATATTAATTAAATAAAGTTTAGTGGAGAGTTAGTGGGAATTATCTACACCAAAGTGGACAGCCACATCATTCAGCACCTTCATCTTCCTCATTCACTCACCATTGCCGAAATTCAAAAGCTTTCAACTCTCCCATTGCCGCCCAAATGCATGGCTCACTCCACCCCATTTTCAAGCTGGTTTTCTTTACTTGTCTTAATTAAATTTGATCCCCACCTCACAAGGAAGAAGTAGATACCAAAATCAAGGGAGTTTAGTGAAGATTTGACAAAGCCCAACAATAGGTAAGTTGTGTTTTTTATTGTTGTTTTATTAAAGTTTGTAAGGATGTTATGGGTACTGGATTTATGGAGAAATTTTTGAGGTTTGATGTTTAAAGGGGATGTGTACTTTTGGCAGCCATGGAAACACTTTGAGGACAGCTTATTCTTGCTTCTAAATGGTAGATTAAAGGATTGATTAAATATATATGTGTGTAGGAAATTATTTGGGTGATGTATACTTAGTATATGTGGATGTGTATTTGAAATTTGAAGCTTGGGAATTAATGGAATGTAATGCATGAATTGGCAGCCTAGTTGGGTGAACCATAAGGATGTTATTTCATGTTTGGATGATGGAATATTAATGTTGAATTGTGTTAGTTGTGATGGCAGTTTGGGTATATGTGTGATGGTGTGAAGTTAGACATGTAAATGAGCATGAATAGGTAGTTAAATTATTATAATTGAATTTGACAAATTCTGCACTTTGTGGTGTATGTTGAATGTGATTGTAAGCTGCCAAAATGATCAACAATATGTGGTAAAATATGTTTAGGTTATGGTACAAACCAGATTGGGTAAGAATGTGTGAATTGGTAAATGCTAAAAGTGATATTTGATGAGTAATAAAGGAAGTGCAATAGGGCAGTATACATTTTGGCCTAGAACCTTAAGAGTGTGGTTCCAATTGGTATGAGACCAATTGGAGGCGAAACTAGGCACAAAATGTGCCAACTTTCATGGAGGAAGCTTGCCAAAATTCTGCTTGCAATGTAACTTGAAAAGTGACCAAATCCGGATTAAGTGCAAATAAGGCCTCAAAATTGACCATTTGGGCAGCAGTTAGTATTTAGGCCATAACTCACTCAAAACAGGTCCAATTGACCTGACATTTTGACCATGAATATTTAAGACCTATATCTACAAGTCTTATGAAGACACCAAAACCCAGAAATGACCATAAGCAAGTCAAACAGCTTGCACACGTTCGGGTCCAAAAACTGGCCGAACCAAAATTGACCTAAAATGACCTAAAGTGACCAATTTTGATGCATTTTGACCAGCAATAGTAAAATGACCATAACTTGGTCTACATCACTCAGAATGACCTGAAATTTTATCCCGCGTGCAATAAGACATAGATCTACAAGTTTGTAGTTTGACCAAAACCCAAAAACCAAGGAAACTAGGTCATCCGATTAGGTCAAACTAGTATCCCGGAATCCAGCAAATTGCAAGAAAATGCAAGATACATGGAAATGAGTTTGGTAACATGTACCAACCCTAAGAGACTATTGAATGTGACATATTAGTAACATTAAAACCTAATGTACCTAGAATGCATCGAGGGTGAACATATTAGGTTGACTAAGCAAGTAATAGAATTCAGTGAATTAATTATCAAGCATTATCGTTAGAGACAGTTTAAATGAGTACTGAAACACCTCAAATTGTATTTCTCAGTTAGCAAAGACTCAGGGAAAGGGAAGGAAACACCGAGTCAAGGCCAGAAGATAGTTATCAGAGGTTTGTGCACAATAGTTATTTCTTTTGAATTTTTCAATTGAAATAAATTATGATTATTTGTACGTTATTGTTTTAAATTGTGTTTGTCCACAATAATTTTGACTTCTTATTTTCTGCTTAAAAATTTATTTGAACATTATTGTTTAAATTGTGTCCGTGCACAATACTTTCATATTCACTACTTTTACTAGAAAATTTATTTGGACAAATGAGTTATGAATAATTTTTTATTATTTTGGCTTTAAGAATCTTATTTGGAAATTATTGTGTTGCCAACTGTGCAAATGGAAATTTTGAGATAAAATGTGATTTATGGTTTGTATGAAATGTTGTGATTTAAAATTGTTTTGATTCACACTTGGCATGACACTGTTACTATCTTCCTCCTTCATTTTATGGGGTGAGTGTGATATATTCCTCCTTCTTTGACTTATCAGTATGGGGTGAGTGTGATAATGTTCCTCCCTCTTTGACTTCCCAGTCTGAGGTGAGTGTGGATGAGTACTCATTATATAGCTAGCTTCCTCCCTCATTGATTTCAATTATTAGGGTGAGTGTGTCTTGTCGTGGTGTACAACACGGCATGTGTGGAAAAATTGTGTCGTGGCCTAAATTGTGATATTGATCGGCAACACTGTATTATTCAATTATTTGATCAAATTGTGTTATTGATTGGCAAAACTGCATTATTCAGTTACTTGATAAAATTGTGTAATTGATGGGCAAAACTGTGTTATTCAGTTATTTGATCAAATTGTGTTATTGATTGGCAAAACTGTGTTACTCAGTTATTGGATCAAATTTGTATTATATGAACTTTGTAAATTTTGTGAACTATTTGATTTGTGAATTGTCAATAAAAGATTTATATATTGCATTTCAAATTGTTATTGTGCACCACTGAGTAAATTTTACTCAGCGATAGCTTTTCATTCTTTGTCGCAGTGTAGATCGACTAGGCTGCTAGTACTACATTGAAAGATGATCGAGTATATTGAGTATACCATAGTTTGCATTTTGTATTGTAATGTATGTTCATTGTATGTATATAGTGTCCTTGGTTTTGAGCAGTTGTAAATTAAAATTGTACCTTAAAGTTGTAAAATAACATGTGAGTTATTTTGGCTTGTAAAATTTGTACTATATTTCTTTAATCTCAGCTTTGAAAATACTGAAAGATTACTGTGAATTGAGTTGAGGAACATATTGAGTTGTTCAAATATTGGAGTTGAGATTGAGAAATATATTGAAGTGCTTTTTTACAGGTTTTCTGAAGAACTGTTTTATCCAAAATACAGATGGCACTCTGCCAAAATTTTTACAGAAATTCCTAATAGTTCAAATGTGTTAGTTCTATCACTTCAGTTCAAAAAAAAGTTTTTTAACACCTGTAAATAGTGCTCACCACTGTAAAAAGAAGTAAGAAAAGTTTTAAAATCCCTTGTAGTGTATTTAATGGGTTATCAGTAGACGAAGTTGGTAATTCATTAGGTATACTACGGGATCATGTTATGCCTTACAGAGGGGTAGGGTGTGACATGTTTAAGTGGTATCAGAGCTAGTTTCTAAATTCTGTTTTCACATGTTATTTGAATATTCTTTCTTCATAGTACAACTGCTCAATATCATTGTTTGATACATACAGTACATTACATTATAAATATGCACTAACGGGAGGAAATCTCCTCATGTTATTTGTTTAGGAGGTTTAAAATCCTCGCATTGACTATGGAAGAGGGTGATCGTTTAGTCGATCAATCTATAGAGGCTGAGGTACAAGGGGATGCCCCAAACCTACACAATATCAGTGGATCAGCCACACCAGCCTCCTCAGTACCGCAGTTTCCTGCTCAGTTCGCTCAGTAGATGGCTGCAATGTTCTAACAAATGGCTGGTAATGTGCCTACTCAAGTCCCAATATAGACACCAGTGGTACAAGCACAGTCTCCTACTAGGCAGTATGACAAATTGATGAAATATGGGGCTATTGAGTTCAAGGGGACAGTAAATCCTCTAGAGGCAGAACAGTGGTTAGAGAGAATGGATAGGGTGTTCAAGAAGCTACATTGTCTGTAAGAGCTCAGTTTGAATATTGATATCTTTGCTCTGGGGATGCATATGACTGGTGGAAAACCATTCCCCATAGTCTGGTAGAACCTTCAGTGCTAACATGGAATGATTTCCTTCGGGAATTCAGACAAAAATATGTCCCCGATGCTTATGTAGACCAGAAGCTACAAGAGTTCCTAAGTCTGAAACAAGGGAGTAGATCGGTGGCTGAATATGAAAAGGAATTTTCCCGCCTAAGCCATTATGCAGTAAGTCTACTTTCTACCAGTAGGGAAAGATGTAAGAGGTTTGAAACTGGCTTGAAGTCTGGTATCAGATTACAAGTGGTCGGATTCAAACATAACAACTTTTCTGAACTTATTTCTCAAGCACTAGAATTAGAAAGAATTGAATCTGAAGTGGCCCCTAAGAAAAAGAAATCAGAGAAGACAGAAAAAGAGGGAAAGTCAGTAGAACAGAGTTCTAGTGGTCCTATTGGAAAGAGAAAAAACTTTGGGGGATACAACAGAGGTAGTAAGAAGTCCGGTAGAGATAGATCTTCTGGACAGAAACCACCTCGATCCGATTAGCAAACTCAACAGAAACCCAGAAATGCGCTGTTAGATCGACTTTGTGAAACTTGTGGTAAACCACATAGTGGGGTATGTTATAGAGCCATACGAGCATGTTTTAATTGTGGAGAGACTGGTCATTTTGCTAGGGATTGTGTAAATCCATGTTGTTTTGGATCATTTACTACACCAAGGGTATCAACCCAAGTTTCTACCCCAAAGAGTTCACCATCAATTAGTAGAGGCAGAGGTAGAGGTAGGGGTAGTACACCTAGAAGTCAGAGTACTGTGAATTACCCGGAACAGGGTGATGCTCCAGTTGGAATATACGCTATACGGCAGAGAGAAGAGGCTTAGACTTTTGACATTATTGCTAGTACTTTCTCAATTAGTAACTAAGATATATATATGTATTGTTTGACCTGGGGTCTGCATACTTTTATGTTAGTGTTAGAACTATATGTTCTATTGTTATTCCTTTACAGGGGGAATAAATTTTAATGCATTAGTGATTAGTCCTTTAAGATAAGGATTGTGATAATAAGTGAAATTAGTTTTGAAAGAGTTTAGCGGCGAAAAGTATCTTCTAACACACCATAAATTATAAAGCTAAATGGCAAGCCTACTTAATGTAAGGCAAAAGGACGTAAAAGTAAGATGCAGCAATGGAATTGCTCTAGATGAGGGCAAGGATGTTACTGTTAGTAATTGCTAATGGATATTGTAATCAGAATAAGATTTGAATATCAGTAAATTCGAAAAGGATAAAATATCAGAAAATTTGATCTATTGGGATGTATCGTAGTAACTATGCAATATTCTTGATGTTTATACTGTAAGCTGTAGATTACAGTACTGACTTGAGATTATTGTGTAGAGCTATGTACTACCCGATAGTACACCAAGATGAGAATAGTTGCCAACGGCATCTGTTTTGGTATAAATATGCCAGGACAGAATTTTGTTGTTGGAAATAAAATTGAAAATCCTACTTAGGGATTTAAAACTCAAAATTTAGAATATCAAAAGGTTATAGTTTAGTAGAAAAGGGAAGTAACTTATAGAATATTGACAGATAAAAAGAGTTAAGGAAGTAAAAATTCGAACAGTTGGTTCAGATATAACAAAGAAATGTTACGAATGTGAGGAAGACTATTGACTAGAATGATCAGAGGACCAACGACTAGATAAATCATTCTAACATGACCTCAAGGGTCATCCAAGAAGGAACATGAACTGAAATATTGGACAGCACAATAGCAAGAGAAGATTGGTGTTATACAAATAAATTAAATATTGTATTAGATTGTTAAAAGTCTTATATAAATTTGAGAGAAAGAAGATTATACGATCATATAGAAAGGAGAAAATAAACGTATGACTATTGTAAGATGGCTATTGGGTAAAATTTCTTGGATGAAATTTATTTAAGGGGGGGGGGGGTGGGAGAATTGTAACACCCTTATGTTCAGTAGTGCGTTCTACTATTCCAGTGACCAGTGTTATCCGGACAGCTAGGATGCCTAGAACTACACTTCGATATGAGTGAGGAGACATAAAATAATGAAATACAAGAAAAGAAAATACAAGAAAAACAAAGAAAAAATAATAGTAAAGAAATGTAACCAAGTTAAGCGAGCCGAGAACCCTAGCGATGGGTGACCGCATCGGGAAGTCACGGCGTGGACCGTTGACTAGCCCTGGACCGCAGGGAACCCTGAAAAATATTTTTAGGACTTAAAGAGACATCAATTGAAGTATAAATACCATAAAAAATATTAAATAAAAAATAAATAGTTAGTACAAAAAAAAAGTGAGAAATCGAAAAACGGACAAAACCCGGTGTTACCAAAAAATCGGGAATGCAACCCGAATAGGGGCATTATAGTCATTTGACACCTCGAGTTGTCTTTTGACCTGAATGTCCATTAAAAAATAAATAATATTACACTTGAAAAATATAATGAAGAATTAAATTAGGGGTACCTAATGTAAATAGCAAAAATGGGATTCAAATTGAGTGATTAACACATTTAACGTATAATACTAATTAAATAAAGTTTAGTGGAGAGTTAGTGGGAATTATCTACACCAAAGTGGACAGCCACATCATTTAGCACCTTCATCTTCCTCATTCACTCACCATTGCCAAAATTCAAAAGCTTTCAACTCTCCCATGGCCGCCCAAATGCATGGCTCACTCCACCCCATATTCAAGCTGATTTTCTTTACTTGTCTTAATTAAATTTGATCCCCACCTCACAAGAAGAAGTAGATACCAAAATCAAGGGAGTTTAGTGAAGATTTGACAAACACCAACAATAGGTAAGTTGTGTTTTTTATTGTTGTTTTATTAAAGTTTGTAAGGATGTTATGGGTACTCGATTTATGGAGAAATTTTTGAGGTTTAATGTTTAAAGGGGATGTGTACTTTTGGCAGCCATGGAAACACTTTGAGGACAGCTTATTCTTGCTTCTAAATGGTAGATTAAAGGATTGATTAAATGTATATGTGTGTAGGAAATTATTTGGGTGATGTATACTTAGTATATGTGGATCTGTATTTGAAATTTGAAGTTTGGGAATTAATGGAATGTAATGCATGAATTGGCAGCCTGGTTGGGTGAACCATAAGGATGTTATTTCATGTTTGGATGATGGAATATTAATGTTAAATTGTGTTAATTGTGATGGCAGTTTGGGTATATGTGTGACGGTGTGAAGTTGGACATGTAAATGAGCATGAATAGGTAGTTAAATTGTTGTAATTGAATTTGACAAATTCTGCACTTTGTGGTGTATGTTGAATGTGATTGTAAGCTGCCAAAATGATCAACAATATGTGGTAAAATATGTTTAGGTTATGGTACAAACTAGATTGGGTAAGAATGTGTGAATTGGTAAATGCTAAAAGTGATATTTGATGAGTAATAAAGGAAGTGCAATAGGGCAGTATGCATTTTGGCCTAGAACCTTAAGAGTGTGGCTCCAATTGGTATGAGACCAATTGGATGTGAAACTAGGCACAAAATGTGCCAACTTTCATGAAGGAAGCTTGCCAAAATTCTGCTTGCAAGGTAACTTGAAAAGTGATCAAATCCGGATTAAGTGCAAATAAGGCCTGAAAATTGACCATTTGGGCAGCAATTAGTGTTTAGGTCATAACTCACTCAAAAAAGGTCCAATTGACCTGAAATTTTGACCATGAATTTAAGACCTATATCTACAAGTCTTATGAAGACACCAAAACCCAGAAATGACCATAAGCAAGTCAAACAGCTTGCATAAGTTCGGGTCCAAAAACTGGCCGAACCAAAATTGACCTAAAATGACCTAAAGTGACCAATTTTGATGCATTTTGACCAGCAATAGTAAAATGACCATAACTTGGTCTACATAACTCATAATGACCTGAAATTTTTCCCCGCGTGCAATAAGACATAGATCTACAAGTTTGTAGTTTTGACCAAAACCCGAAAACCAAGGGAACTAGGTCATCCGGTTAGATCAAACTAGTATCCCGGAATCCAACAAATTGCAAGAAAATGCAAGATACATGGAAATGAGTTTGGTAACATGTACCAACCCTAAGAGACTATTGAATGTGACATATTAGTAACATTAAAACCTAATGTACCTAGAATGCATCGAGGGTCAACATATTAGGTTGACTAAGAAAGTAATAGAATTCAGTGAATTAATTATCAAGCATTATCGTTAGAGACAGTTTAAATGAGTACTAAAACACCTCAAATTGTATTTCTCAGTTAGCAAAGACTCAGGGACAGGGAAGGAAACACCGAGTCAAGGCCAGGAGACAGTTATCAGAGGTTTGTGCACAATAGTTATTTCTTTTGAATTTTTCAATTGAAATAAATTATGATTATTTGTACGTTATTGTTTTAAATTGTGTTTGTGCACAATAATTTTGACTTCTCATTTTCAGCTTAAAAATTTATTTGAACATTATAGTTTAAATTGTGTCCGTGCACAATACTTTCATATTCACTGCTTTTACTAGAAAATTTATTTGGAGAAATGAGTTATGAATAATTTTTTATTGTTTTGGCTTTAAGAATCTTATTTGGAAATTATTGTGTTGCCAACTTTGCAAATGGAAATTTTGAGATAAAATGTGATTTATGATTTGTATGAAATATTGTGATTTAAAATTGTTTTGATTCACACTTGGCATGACACTGTTACTATCTTCCTCCTCCATTTATGGGGTGAGTGTGATATATTCCTCCCTCTTTGACTTATCAGTCTGGGGTGAGTGTGATTATGTTCCTCCCTCTTTGACTTCCCAGTCTGAGGTGAGTGTGGATGAGTACTCATTATATAGCTAGCTTCCTCCCTCATTGATTTCGATTATTGGGGTGAGTGTGTCTTGTCGTGGTGTACAACACGGCATGTGTGGAAAAATTGTGTCATGGCCTAAATTGTGATATTGATCGGCAACACTGTATTATTCAATTATTTGATCAAATTGTGTTATTGATTGGCAAAACTGTATTGTTCAGCTACTTGATCAAATTGTGTTATTGATGGGCGAAACTGTGTTATTCAGTTATTTGATCAAATTGTGTTTTTGATTGGCAAAACTGTGTTACTCAGTTATTTGATCAAATTTGTATTATATGAACTTTGTAAATTTTGTGAACTATTTGATTTGTGAATTGTCAATAAAAGATTTATATATCGCATTTCAAATTGTTATTGTGCATCACTGAGTAAATTTTACTCAGCGATAGCTTTTCATTGCTGTCGCAGGTAGACTGACTGACAGGGCAGCACACTAGGCTACTAGTACTACACTAAAAGATCATCGGGTATATTGAGTATACCATAGTTTGCATTTTGTATTGTAATGTATGTTCATTGTATGTATATAGTGTCCTTGGTTTTGAGCAGTTGTAAATTAAAATTATACCTTGAAGTTGTAAAATAACATGTGAGTTATTTTGGCTTGTAAAATTTGTACTATATTTCTTTAATCTCAGCTTTGAAAATACTGAAAAATTACTGTGAATTGAGTTGAGGAACATATTGAGTTGTTCAAATATTGGAGTTGAGATTGAGAAATATATTGAAGTGCTTTTTTACAGGTTTTCTGAAGAACTGTTTTATCCAAAATATAGGTGGTACTCTGCCAAAATTTTTACAGAAATTCTTAATAGTTCAAATGTGTTAGTTCTATCACTTCAGTTCAAAAAAAAGTTTTTAACACCTGTAAATAGTGCTCACCACTGTAAAAAGAAGTAAGAAAAGTTTTAAAATCCCTTGTAATGTATTTAATGGGTTATCAGTAGACGAAGTTGGTAATTCATTAGGTATACTACGGGATCATGTTATGCCTTACAGAGGGGTAGGGTGTGATAGTTACATTTCATTACTATTATTTTTTCTTTGTTTTTCTTGTATTTTCTTTTCTTGTATTTCATTATTTTATGTCTTCTCACTCATATCTAAGTGTAGTTCTAGGCATCCTAGCTGTCCGGACAACACTGGCCACAGGAACAGTAAAACGCACTACCAAACATAGGGGTGTTGCACTTACCTCTTGAGAGCTTCCCTTAAACTTCACCAAATCTTCCTTTTCTTATTCCCAATATCTTCCCTAAGGTGAGTAGGCAAGCTTTAATGAAGGAATTATGTGTGAAAGATGGATTAAGGATGGAGAGAGAAAGCTTCATGCATGGGAGGCCATGGAGGTTTTGGTTGGGAGCTTCATTTTGGCAAGATGAAGATTGTAGAAGAAGAAGATGACAATGAGTGGAATTTTCTATCCCAAGGTCCCATATGTCTCCCAATTTAGGAGTTAGTGGAGCACTAAACTTATTTTTAATGTTTAATTATTCCAAGTTTCATTATTTGTACATTTATCTCCTTTCTTTCACTAGTTACATAATGTATCACAGTTTAATTTTTCATGACATTTTCAAAGTATAATATCATTTATTTTTAATGGACATTGAGGTCAAAAGGCAACTCTAGATGTCAAATGACCAAAATGCCCCACTTTCAGTTATATTCCTGATTTTTCGATAACACCGATTTTTGTCAGTTTCTTGATTTTTAATTTTTCTTTATTCTAATTTATTAATTTTTCTTTGATATTTCTAGTATCAATTATATTTCAATAAACATTTAATTATGTCTTAAAATTTAATTTTGAGGGTTACCCGCAGTCCTAGGGTCAACAGTTGCCTTCGCCTTAACTTCCCGGTGTGGTTAACTTATTTTCATTTTCTCTCTTTCATTTTTCTTTAATTTTTCTTTTATTTTCTTTTTATTTATTTCATTAATTTATATCTATTCACTATTACTGAAGTGTTGTTCCAGACATCCTAACTTGCCCGGACCGACATTAGGTCACCGGAGCAACAAAACGTACAGAACACGTACAGGGAGGATGTTACAACTCTTTCCATCTAAATAAAAATTTCGTCCTTGAAATTTACCTGATGTGAAGAGCTGAGGGAACTGTTGCCTCATTGTCTCCTCACTCTCCCATGTTGCCTCTTCCGTGTTGTGGTGCCTCTATAGGATTTTCACTAATGGAATTGTCTTGTTTCTGAGCTCTTTTACCTCTCGTGCCAAGATTTTAATCGGTTCTTCTTCATATATTAGGTCAGGTTGTACAGCAATTTCTTCTGCTGATATGACATGTGAAGTATCTGATCTATATCTTCTGAGCATTGAGACATGAAACACATTATGTATCTTGTCCAGCTTAGGTGGTAAGGCTAATCTGTAGGCTACTGGTCTCACACGTTCAATAACTTCATATGGGCCAATGAACCTAGGACTTAATTTTTCCTTTTTCCTGAATCTCGACACTTTCTTCCACAGTGATACTTTGAGAAATACCTTCTCACCAACTTCATACTCAATGTCCTTTCTTTTCAAGTTAGCATAAGATTTTTGTCAGTCTGAGGCAACTTTCAAATTGGTCTTTATCAGTTTCACCTTTTCCTCTGTCTATTTTACCAGGTCTAGCCCCACTAACTTATCTTAACCCAATTTAGTCCAACATGCAGGTGTTTTGCATTTTCTCCCATACAGTGCTTCATAAGGTGCCATTTGTATGCTAGCTTGATAGCTATTGTTGTATGCAAATTCTGCCAGTGGAAGATATCTGTCCCAGCTTCCCTCAAACTCAATGACATAACTCCTCAACATATCCTCGAGGACCTATCACATATATTTGGTTATTATTATCATTATCAGTTTATTGTTTGCAATAACTCAATGAGTTTCAAAATTTATCTAGATTATTCTTTCTAATTGTCCATCCGTCTGAGGATGAAAAGCCATACTAAAATGGAGTTGTGTGCCCAAGGATTCTTGTAATTTCTTCTAAAATCTAGATGTAAACCTCGGGTCTCTATCAGATATAATGGAAAGCGAAATTCCATGTAGTCTAACTATCTCACTGATATACAATTCTGCTAGCTTTTCCAGTGAGTAGCCAGTTCTGACTAGCAGAAAATGTGCTGATTTGATCAACCTATCCTGTAACATCCCCACTGTATGTATTCTGTACGTTCTATTGCTCCAGTGGCCAAATATCAGTCCAGGCAAGTCAGGATGTCTGGAACTACACTTCGGTGATAGTGAATAGACATATGATGATGAATTAACTAAAAGGAAAATATAAGAAAAATCAAAGAAAAGTGAAAGAGAGAAAATGAAGCTAAGTTAAATGAGTCGACACCGCAGCGATGGGTGACCGCACTGGGAAGGCTGTTGCCGACCCCAGGACCGCGGGGAACCCTCGGAATTTAATTTTGAGACATAAATAAAGGTTTATTGAAATCTAATTGACACTAGAAATGTCACACCCTACCCCTCTATAAGGCATGACATGATCCTGTAGTATACCTAATGAATTACCAACTTTGTCTACTAATAACTCATTAAATACACTACAAGGGATTTTAAAACTTTTCTTCCTTCTTTTTACAGTGGTGAGCACTATTTACAGGTGTTAAAAAAAATTTTGAACTGAAATGAAACAGCTAACACATTTGAAGAAATAATAATTTCTGTAAAAATTTTGGCAGAGTGCCATTTGTATTTTGAATAAAGTAGTTCTTCAAAAACCTATAAAAAGCACTTTAAATATATTTTTTAATCTCAAACTCCAACCTTTAATCAATGCAATATGTTTGACAACTCAAATCCACAATAATTTTTTAATATTTCCAAAGGCTGAGATAAAAGAAATATAGGTCAATTTTTACAAGCCAAAATAATTCACAATTTACTTTATAACTTCAATGTACAATTTTAATTTATAACTGCTCAAAACTAAGAATACTACATACATATAGTGAACATACATTATAATACAAAATGCAAAATATGGTATACTCAATATACCCGATGATCTCTCACTGAAGCACTAGTAGCCTAGCCTGCTACCCTGTCAGTCTTTCTACCTGCGACAGCAATGAAAAGCTATCGCTGAGTAAAATTTACTCAGTAGTGCACAATAACAATTTGAAATGCGATACATAAATCCTTTATTGACAATTCACAAATCAAATAGTTCACAATTCCATTTAACAATTTACAAAGTTCATATAACACAAATTTGATCAAATAACTGAATAATACAGTTTTGCCAATCAATAATACCATTTGATCAAATAACTGAATAATACAGTTTTGCCAATCAATAACACAATTTGATCAAATAACTAAATAATACCATTTTGCAAATCAAGAACACAATTTAAAAGCTGCACAATTACATTTCACAAATTATCAAAGCTCATTATAGAAAAATTTTGGGTCAAATAATTTAATAAACACAGTGTTGCCAATTCATACACAACTTAAGCTATGACACAAAATTTCCGATCAATGCCATGTTGTACACCACGACAAAGCAATCTACAACCCCCACTAATCGAAATCAGTGAGAGAGGTGGCTAGCTAGCTAATGAGTACTCATCCACACTCACCTCAGACTGGCAAGTCAAAGAGGGAGGAACATAATCACACTCACCCCAGACTGATAAGTCAAAGAGGGAGAAATATAATCACACTCACCCCATAAATGGAGGAGGAACATCGTAACAGTGTCATGCCAAGTGTGAATCAAAACAATTCCAAATCACAATATTTCATACAATTCCCAAATCATATTTTATCTCAAAATTTCCATTTGCAAAGTAGGCAACACAATAATTTCCAAATAAGATTCTTAAAGCCAAAATAATAAAAAATTATTCATAACTCATTTCTCCAAATAAATTTTCTAGTAAAAGCTATGAATATAAAAAATATTAAGCACAGACACAATTTAAAACTATAATGTTCAAATAAATTTTTAAGTAGAAAATAAGAAATCAAAATTATTGTGCACAAACACAATTTAAAACAATAACATACAAATAATCATAATTTATTTCAATTGAAAAATTCAAAAGAAATAACTATTGTGCACAAACCTCTGATAACTGTCTCTTGGCTCTAACTCAGTGTTTCCTTCCCTTTCCCTGAGTCTTTGCTAACTGAGAAACACAATTTGAAGTGTTTCAGTACTCATTTAAACTATTTCTAATGATAATGCTTAATAATTAATTCATTGAGTTCTATTATTTCCTTAGTCAACCTAAGATGTCAACCCTCGATGCATTCTAGGTGAATTAGGTTTTAATGTTACCAATATGTCACATTTGTAGCCTTTTAGAGTTGGTACATGTTACCCAATTCATTTCCATGTATATTGCATTTTATTGCAATTTGCCGGATCCCGGTATACTAATTTGACCTAGTCGGATGACCTAGTTTCCTCAGTTTTCGGGTTTTAGTCAAAACTAAAAACTTGTAGATCTATGTCTTATTGCACGCAGCGCAAAATTTCAGATCATTCTGAGTTTACTAGACCAAGTTATGGTCATTTTACTATTGCTGGTCAGAATGTACCAAAATTGGTCACTTTAAGTCATTTTAGGTCAATTTTGGTTCGGCCAATTTTTGGACCCTAACTTGTGCAAGCTATTTGACTTACTTATGGTCATTTTTGGGCTTTGGTATCTTCATAAGACTTGTAGATATATATCTCAACTATTCATGGTAAAACTTTTAGGTCAATTGGACCTTTTTTGAGTGAGTTATGGCCAAAACACTAACTACTGCACAAATGGTCAATTTTCAGGCCTTAAATGCACTAATCTGAATTTGGTCATTTTTCAAGTTATCTTACAAGCAGAATTTTGGTAAGCTTCCTTTATGAAAGTTGGCACATTTTGTGCCTAGTTTCACCTCCAATTGATTTCATACCAATTGGAGCCACACACTTAAAGTTCTAGGCCAAAATGCACACTGCCCTATTGCACATTGTCCATCATTCATCAAGGATACATTTAACACCTACCAAATTACACATTCATGCCATTTCTAGTTTGTAGCATAACCTAAACACATTTTACTTCACATTATTGGTCATTTTGGCAGCTTATAATCACACTCAATATGTACCTTATAGTACAAAATTTTTCAAGTTCAAATTACAAACAATTCAATCACCTAACCTAGCTCATTTACATGTCCAACCTCACATCTTCATACACATGCACAAGCTGCCATAACAAGTACCACAATTTAGCAATAATATTCCATAAACCAAACCATGAAACAACATTTTTATGGTCCACAATTCAAGCTGCCAATTTGTACCTCACTTTGAATAAAGTTCCAAGCTTCCAAATTCAAGTATACATTCACATATACTTAGTATACATCACCCAATTTATTCCTACACATATAAACACTTAATCAACCCTTTAATCTATCATTTACAAGCAAGAATAAACTACCTTTAAGGAGTTTCCATGGCTGCCAAAAATAAATATCTCCCTTTAAACATCAAACTCCAAAAATCTCTCCACAATTAAAGTACCCATAACATCCACACAATCTTTAATGAAGCAAGCATCAAAAACACCTACTTACCACTTTGGAAACTCTTCAAAATCTCACCAAAAATTTATCTTCTTGCTGCCTATCTACTGCACATGGTGTGAGGATTAACTTTAATGAAGACAACTTATGAAGATCATGGCTTGAAGGTGGTGCTTTTGCCCTTGCATGGTGGATGCCATGGATGTTTCCATGGAAGAAAGATTTTGGCTGGAATTTTGAGAGGTGAGGAAGAAGAAGATCTGCTGTCCAAATGAAGAGGTAGTGGTCCACTTAGGTGAGTGAGTGGAGCACTAAGTGAGGTTTAACATTTGTTTAATCTTAATTTCCAAATTCCCACATTTAACTCCCTATTTTTGCTATTTACATCAGGTACCACCAATTTAATTTTTCATGATATTTTCCAAGTGTAATATCATTTATTTTTAATGGAAATTTAGGTCAAAAGACAACTCGGGGTGTCAAATGACCACAATGCCCCTATTCGGGTTGCATTCCCAATTTTTCGGTAACACTGGGTTTTGTCATTTTCTCGATTTCTCATTTTTCTTTGTACTAATTAATAAATTTTTTTTTTATATTTCTAATGGTATTTATACTTCAATAGACATTTATTTAAGTCCTAAAAATATTTTTCAGGGTTCCTCGCGGTCCAGGGATAGTCAACGGTCCACACCGCAACTTTCCAGTGCGGTCACCCATCGCTAGGGTTCTCGGCTCGTTTAACTTGGTTACATTTCATTGCTATTATTTTTTTCTTTGTTTTTCTTGTATTTTCTTTTCTGGTATTTCATTATTTTATGTCTCCACATCAATATTTAAATGTAGTTCTAGGCATCCTAGCTGTCCAGACAACACTGGTCATCGAAATAGTAGAACGCACTACCAAACATAGGGGTGTTACAAGAAATATAAAAAAAAAATTAATAAATTAGTACAAAGAAAAATGAAAAATAGAGAAACAGACAAAAATCGGTGTTACCGAAAAATCGATAATATAAACCGAAGTGAAGCATTTTGGTCATTTGATACCTAGAGTTGCCTTTTGACCTCAATGTCCATTAAAAATAAATGATATTGCACTTAGGAAATATCATGAAAAATTAAAATGGGATACAATATGTAAATAGTAAAAGAATTTAGCTAAATGTGCAAATAGTAAAACTTTAACTAATTAACCATTAAGCTATTACCTAGTGCTCCACTAACTCCTAATTTGGAATAGCTGTACAAGTCATTTGTGGACAGAAACCATCATCTTCAACCTTGAGAAATAACCAGCTGAGAGAAATGAAGTTCACCATGGAAATCACCATTGCCGCCCCACATGCAACCTCCATGGGTGCATGATCAAGCCACCATTTCTACTTGGTTCCTTCATTCAAGCTTGCCTACTTACCTTGGGGAAGATATTGGCAACAAGAAAAACAAGATTTGGTGAAGTTTTGATAAGCTTCAAAAGTGGTAAGTGTCCAAAACCTCTCCCTTGCTTTAGTAAACCTTGTGTTTAGGTTGAGGTGAGTATTTTGGTGAAGAGAAATGAAGAGAATAGTGAGAAATGAAATGGTCCATTTTTGGCAGCCATGAATATGTGTTGTATTTGAGTTTTTCTTACCTCTAATGGATGGAAATTAAGGTTGATTAACTCAAATGGAGGATGTAGTAAGTTAAGATCTAAGTATGTGCATGTAATGCTTGAATTAAGGGTGTGAAATGGAACCTTAATGCTTTGGGCAAACTGCCATGTTTCGCAGCCTATTAAATCATGAATTTGTGTGTGAATATGTAGTTTATTAATGAAATATGCTAGTGTTAAATTGTGGGCAGCATGTGTAAGTGATATTGAAGTATGATTATGTTGAAGTGTATATGTAATATTGATATTGAGATATGTTGAATTTTGGTGGATGTGAATGTTGAACTTAATGGTGAATTGTGTGCATTAAGCACTTGAATGTTCTGCCCAAAATTATTGTTGGAATTGTGTACAATATATATATGGAAGTGTCATTCATTGAATATTGAAGTAATGAGGAGGAGAAGGAATATCAAATTGGAAGTGTATGTGCTTTGTGCAGGTTGTGTATTGAAGGCAGTACTTAAATTAGGTCATCAGTGCCAAACTGTGAACCCAATTGGTATAAGGCCAATGGAAGGTGAAACTAGACACCAAATAGGCCAACTTTCACGTAGAAATGTTGCCAAAATTTTGCATAGAAACTAACCTTAAAAATGACCAAATCCGGAATAGCAACCTTGCAACCCAGATTTTTGACCATATGAACTGTAATCATTAGGATTACCATAACTCACTCAAAATAGGTCCAATTGACTTGAAATTTTTACCATGGATTAGATATAGAGCTACATTTCTTATGAAGACACCAAAGCCCAGAAATGACCAGAACAAAGTCAAATAGCTTGCAGAAGTTCGTGTCACACCCTACCCCTCTGTAAGGCATAACATGATCCCGTAGTATGCCTAATGAATTACCAACTCCGTCTACTGATAACCCATTAAATATACTACAAGGGATTTTAAAAACTTTTCTTACTTCTTTTACAGTGGTGAGCACTATTTACAGGTGTTAAAAACCTTTTTGATCTGAAGTGATAGAACTAACACATTTGATTTATTTGGAATTACTGTAAAAATTTTGGCAGAATGCCATCTGTATTTTGGATAAAACAGTTCTTTAGAAAACCTGTAAAAAGCACTTCAATTATTTTCCAAATCTCAACTCCAACATTTTTCTCAATACAACATATTTCTCAACTCAAATCCACAGTGATTTTTCAAAAGCTAAGATATAGGAAATATAATACAATTTTTATACAAGTCAAAATAACTCATAATTATTTTACAACCTCAAGTTACAATTTGAATTTACAACTGCTCAAACCAAAACAATATGTACATACAGTGGTCATACATTACAGTACAAAATGCAAAAAGCGGTATACTCGTTATACCCGAAAAATCTCTCGCTGGAGGTACTAGCAGCTTACTCTGCTGCCCGGTCTGTCTGTCTACCTGCGACAGCAATAAAAAGCTATCGCTGAGACAATGTCTCAGTGGTGCACAACATTAACCAAATACAACTTTAAATCACAACTCATAAACCATATAAATAGTGGATACGTAAAACCATAGTTAAATTCAAGACAATGAATGTCATAAGGAATTTAAACTCCCATTCACAAATTATCAAAATTCATAATAACACAATTTAGTCAAATAGTTTAAGAATACCGTATTTCCAATTCATACACAATTTGATCAAATTACTGAATAACACAGTGTTGCCGATCAATATCACAATTTGATCAAATAACTGAATAATATCGTTTTGCAAATCAATAACACAATTCGATCAAATAACTGAATAATATCGTTTTGCAAATCAATAACACAATTCGATCAAATAACTGAATAATATCGTTTTGCAAATCAATAACAGAATTCGATCAAATAACTGAATAATATCGTTTTGCAAATCAATAACACAATTTGATCAAATAATTGAATAATATCGTTTTGCAAATCAATAATACAATTCGATCAAATAACTGAATAATACAGTGTTGCCAATTAATATCACAATTCGATCAAATAATTGAAGAATACAGTGTTGCCAATTAATATCACAATTTAAGCCATGACACAATTTTTCCGTACATGCCGTGTTGTACACCACGACAAGACATACTCACCCCAATAATCGAAATCAATGAGGGAGGAAGCTAGCTATATAATGAGAACTCATCCACACTCACCTCAGACTGGTAAGTCAAGGAGGGAGGAACATAATCATACTCACCCCAGACTGATAAGTCAAAGAGGGAGGAATAATCACACTCACCCCATTAATGGAGGAGGAACATAGTATCAGTGTCATGCCAATTGTGAGTCAAAACAATTCCAAACATTTTATTCAAATGATCCGTAAGAATTCAATAAATTTCCAAAGTTATAATTTCATTCACAAAGTGGCAACACAATTCGTAATTCACTTCAATTTCCACAAAAACCATTTACAGTGCTTTTCAATCAATAAGTATCCATCAATATCATTCAAACAATTTTTCACAGTTTCAAACCATTCACCATGTTTTTCAATCAATAAGTGTTCATCAAACACATTTCCACAATTTAAAACAATAATATACAAATAGTCAATATTTATTTCAATTGAAAAATTCAAGAGAAATAGTTGTTGTGCACAAACCTCTGATATTTGTCTCTGGTCGACTCGATTTCTTTCCCTTTTCTTTGAGTCCTTGTTAACTGAGAAACACAATTTGAAGTGTTTCAGTGCTAAATTAATTTGCCTCTAACGATAATGTTCGCTAAACAATTCACTGAATACCTTTATTTGCTAAATCACCTAATATACCGACCCTTAATGTTTTCTAGGTAAATTAGGTTTTAGTGTCATTAATATGTCACACTCGATAGGGTTTTAGGTTTGGTACGTTTTGCCAAACTCGTTTCCTTGTTTAGTGCATTTTAATGCAACTTGCTGGATTCCGGAAGACTAGTTTGACCTAGCCGGACGACCTAGTTCCCTCGATTTTCGGGTTTCGGTCAAAACTACAAACTTGTAGATCTTTGTCTTATGGACCGCGGTGCAAAAGTTTAGGTCAATTCGAGTTAAGTAGACCAAGTTATGGTCATTATACTATTGCTGGTCAAATGGTATCAAATTAGGTCATTTTTAGGTCAATTTGGTCAACTTTGGTTCGGCCAGTTTTTGGACCCGAACTTGTGCAAGCTTTTTGACTTGCTTATGGTCATTTCTGGGCTTTGATGTCTTCATAAGACTTGTAGGTATGGGTCTTAACTATTCATGGTTAAAATTTCAGGTCAATTGGACTTGTTTTGAGTGAGTTATGGCCTAAACACTCACTGCTGCCCAATTGGTCATTTTTCAGGTCCTAATTGCACCTAATCCGAATTGGTCATTTTCTTAGGTCACCTTGCAAGCAGAATTTTGGTATGCTTTCTCAATGAAAGTTGGCACATTTTGTGCCTAGTTCCACCTCCAATTGGTCTCATACCAATTGAGGTTACACATTTAAACTTATTGGCTAAAATGTACACTGCCCTTGGTTACTTTGCTTAACACACATCAATTACACACATTTACCTTGCAATATGTTTACTTCCCTACCAAATCTGTTTTGGTACATTACCAAAAACACATTCCCCTTTACATTAACATCATTTTGGGCAGATTACAATTATCCTCAATACACCAATTAACACTCAATTTACAAGTTCTAAGTACAATCACATACACACCTAACCATTACAAATTTTTGCATATACTTTACACAACAAGTTCATATACATATCCATCAATCCTTCTATGTCAATATTCTGCCAACACTTCCATGAATACATACATTTATTCAAGTGTCCCCAAGCTGCCGAAAATCTTCTTCAACACCAAATTGTCCTACAATTCATCAATTCCCATCCAAGTGCCAAAAATCACCATATAAATATGAAGTAATTCACTAGGTTTATTAAATCATCATAACTAACATAATTCTCATCAAATATATGTACAATTACTTCATCAATACATGATTACATGGCTGCCCAAAAATGGATATCTCAATACTCTTCAAACTTAAAAATTTCCTTCACAAAACCAACACCCATAACATGTATACAAAGTTTATCAAAGAAATCTTCAAAAATGCTAACTTACCTTATGGTTGGAGCTTGTTAAACCTTGCTTAAACTTCTTAAATTTGGTATCAAACTCTTCCTTGTGATGTGTAGACAAACTTTAATGAATAACCCTAGGTGATTGGAGTTGAAATGGAGGAGTGCATGGAGCTTGATTGAAAAATGGCCATGGAGGATTTTGGGGAGTTTTTCATTCACGGCAAATGGAGGTTTCAATGTTGAAGATGATCTTTTAGTGGAGCAATCTGCCCACTTATGCTTATTTTTAATTCATTTTATGATTCTTAGTGGTCCACTTACTTACTTTAAATCATATAATATGTTGAATTTCCACTTATTCCACATTAAACCCTTCATTTTTGCTATTTACTTTAGGTACCACTAAACTAATTTTTCATTTTATTTTCTAAGTGTAATATTATTTATTTTTAATGGACATTCAGGTCAAAAGACAATTCGGGATGTCAAATGACCATAATGCCCCTGTTCGGGTTGCATTCCCGATTTTTCGGTAATACCAGGTTTTGTCTGTTTTTCGATTTCTCACTTTTCTTTGTACTAATTATTTAATTTTTCTTTGATATTTCTAATGATATTTATTCTTCAACAAGGGCCTATTTAAGTCCCAAAAAATGTTTTCCAGGGTTCCCCGCAGTCCAGGGCTAGTCAACGATCCACGCCGTGGCTTCCCGGTGCGGTCACCCATAGCTAGGGTTTTCGGCTTGCTTAACTTGGTTACATTTCTTTGCTATGATTTTTCCTTTGTTTTTCTTGTATTTTCTTTTCTTGTATTTCATTATTTATGTCTCCTCATTCATATTGAAGTGTGGTTCTAGGCATCCTAGCTGTCCGGACAAAGATCGGTCACCTAATGAGCACTCATCGAACTTAGGGGTGTTACAGTTCGGGTACCAAAACTGCCAGAACTAAAAGTGACCTAAAATTGACCAAATTTTGCACTAAAGGTGCAATCTGTCCAGCTTTAGTAAATTGACCATATATTGGTCTATACAACTCAGAATAACCTGAAATTTTACCCCACATGCAATAAGACATAGGGCTACAATTTTTCTTCTTTGACCAGAAGCTAAAATCCAAGGGAAATAGAACTTTAAGCTAGACCAATCTAGCACACCAAAATTTGAGAATTTGACATTTACATACAATGATGCTTGAAGCACTTTGGCAATGAATGCCAACTTGTAAAAATGGTAAATTGCACTATATTGGCAACATATTGAATTACAATATGCGACATGTTAATGTTAGAAACAACTTATCCATAGTACCTAAAAAGGTCAACATATGCATTAACTTATGAATTACATAATAGTTAGTAAAATCTAAAAATTGAAGAATTAAACATTTAATTTATTATGTGCCCTAGTTTGCCTAGTTGACTAGTTTTGTAACACCCTCACTGTAACAATTCTGCATATTCTACTGTTCCTGTGACCGGTGACGGTCCGGACAGCTAGAACGTCTGGAAAAATAATTAGACTAGAGTGAGGAGTCTTAAATAACTCAAATATTAATAAGAAAAATTTAGTAAAAATTTTAGAAATAAAATACAACCAAGTCAAATGAGCCGGTGCCCAAGCGATGGGTAACCAGAGGGAAGTTGCGGTTCTCGCAACTAGGAGCCCTAAACCCGAGAGAAAATTCATAAAATAATTTTTGGGACTACAGAAAAGGGTCATTGAGGTTCCTATGGCATTAGAATGCCAAGAAAATATTTAGAAAAATTTTTCAATCGGTACGGACAATTTTGACCCGTTAAGCCAAACGGAGGGCATTTTGGTCATTTCGCCTTCAAAGACGATTTTTGGCCGACTTGTCCAGTTGAGTAAATAATTATTATGACATAAAATGTGAATAAATATTACTAAAAATTGAATTGAAAATGAGTAGCAAAGAAAAGAAAAGAAAATGAATTAAAATTGCAATTTTGACCTCATGCTTATGTCACTAAGCACTCTCACCAAATCACCTTGTGACACAAGTCCATAAACCAATTAAAATGAGTCAAATGGGTAGAAAATTGAAGTGAAAAAAACAGCAGCCCTTTTCCTTCTTCTTCAAAATGTTTTACACCTCCTCCCTCACTCCTCCATTAACAAACTTTCTAAAGCTTCAATTTCCATGCTTTCCTCACCCCAAAACCCTAAGTCACCTTCACTAAAACTTATCCACACACCCTAAGGAAGCTCTAGGCAGCCACAAAGAGGAGAAATTCTAAGGAGAATACAAGTCCAAGAAGTGCCACTTAAATGTTAGTGCACATATATACTTAGAACTCTTTATTTTCATGTTAAAGACTTAAAAGGGAATAAGAATTTGAAAGCAAAATGAATGAAATTTATGTGTATGCATGCCCTGAATTTTGGCAGCCCTAAGGAAGGGATAAGAGTGATTGTTTTAATGGACTTAAAGTGGACTAAAGATCATGATTAAAGAATATATACATGTGGATAATGAATTAGTGAGTTAAACTAAGGTAATATGGGTGAACCTTGAATTTGGGCTAGGGTTTGGGGGTGAAAATTTGACTTGGCTTATGAAATTGTTAAAGAACATTCTAATGGTCAATTAGTGACCATTTGAGGAAATTTGACCATAATTTGGACTGAAATATAGCATGGCAAAGTGAATGAGTATGCTGCCTAGTGAGTGCAGCAGGATGGCTGTGATTCCAGCCCACTTGGACTGCCATATCTTTGGCTGTGTTGGTCTAATTGGTGTTTGGCCAATTGGAAATGAAACTAGACTTATAATGGCACATTTTTGCTGAAGAAACCATGCCCAAAAGACCAAAGCAAGAGGACCAAAAATTGGCCCCAATCCGGGTACCCTGCAAGCCAATTCTGCAGAATGACCAAATGAACAGTAACTGTTCATTTGGCCATAACTCACTGTAGATATGGTCAATTGACCTGAAATTTTTACAGAAACAAGTTAAGACATAGAAAAACAACTTTTATGAAGAAACCTACCCCAAATTATGACCAGAACCTAACCCAAATGGCAGTCATAGTCACTGTTCATGGTACTGTAGATTTGGTAAATTCTGCAGATTTGCAATCCGGCCAGCTGTGGTTTTTGGACCATATCTGGAGCTACAAAACTCCAAATGGAGTGATTCAAAAAAGAAAATTCAACTAGACAGAATAAGGAACAACTTTCATACCATTTTCTCAAATTCCCACTGTAACAGTCACTAATGGAACAGTGAAGTTTAGGTACAAAAACTGAAAATTCTACTCCCTTTGTTTTAAACTTGGAAATGGTATTTGCAACCAATACCAACAAATTTTAAATGCAAAATGTGGTATCTTGGAGAACTTAGGTTCAATAAAATTATTATGTACTAAAAAGTCAACATTTTGGTTGACTAGTAAGGTGAATAGTAATCAAAATGATTAGCAAACTAAGATAAAGACTTAGAATCAATTCTAAGCTTAAATGCTTAGAATTGTATGACAAATGTGGACTATGCATCCTAGTCAAAATTGTTAAAAGGAAATTAAGGCCATAAATTTGAAATCCATGAAATATTCATGGATTACTTGAAACATAAAAAATAAGTCACCTAATTGATGTGAATAGATAGTTAGGGCTTATATGCCTATCATAAATGGAATTCATAAAATATTAGTAACTCAACTTGAAATATAAATTTGTAATTACATAAGTAGATTCTTGAATGTATAAATGAGAAAGGAAAAATGTTTTGAATACAATGGTAAATGTGAACCATTGTTTAGAATTGTGATCAATATGAATAACATAATGAATGAATAAATGAACCATATTAATGTATGAATGAGACATTAGTTCTCATTATTGTAGAGAGGAGAAGTATTTTGAGTACAATGGTATAAAAGGATAATTGATGTGAATTATAATCATATAAATGATCAAATGAATGTATGAATTATAATTGAAATTTATCACGAAATAATGAAGTCATAAAACACAATATATTAACATTTAATGATATTATGTGCCCTTGTATTGCCTAGACATGTGTGTCAGATTGGATAGTTTGGCATGCCAATAGGGTATTGTTTTAGCAGTACTGCGAAAGGCTTTATGCCTGTATTCATGGCTTTATGCCCGTATTCATGACTTTATGCCAACATTCATGGCTTTTATGCCCGATTATGTGTTATCATGGCTTTTTAGCCATACTGACTGCATACGTGGTTGACGTTCTGCGTCCCATGGTATGACGGCCCGATGCACTGCGGTGTCCAGTGCCAACGACCCGTTATCTAGTTTAGTCAGCCTGTCATAGGTTACTTGGGCAGTGAAATTTATTGAGATAAGTTAAGAATATTAGCAATTAAAAATATTAGAAAATAAATAAAATAAATGAGTAAGATGTGTCTTAAAATAAATTAGAATAGTTATTTATTTGAAAGAATCGAAATGAACTGGACCGATATCAAAATTTACTTATTATGAAACAATCTGAGACAACCTAACAAGTATAGAGGAAATGCTAAAAGATTAGCAAAGAAAATTATAACATAAATAAATATTGCAAATGTGACTTATATAATAATATAAGCATAAATTTATTATTTTTAGATCATTTTTCTTTGTACATTATTACTGTACATTGGTGAAATAAACACTTTCAAAGAAGATTAAATTAGGATAAAACATATTAAATTTTAGAAACCGTATGTGAAGTATAAATAAATCTTAATTATTTGAATTTTGTTTTATTTCTATCTTTATTTGTATATTATTTCCTTGTTATATTATTGCACCACTAAGCAGCAATGCTTAGCACGATGGAATTGTTTCCTCGCGCAGGTACTGAAGCTAGAAGCCAATGGACGTTTGACTGGGAATTTTGGGAGTTTTGATCTGCAGAGTGTCAAAGTTGGTCACCTCCTCAGCAATGCATGTAGATAGGGCCCATATAGATCATATTTTATATTTTGTATAAAATGCTTAGATATTATATTGTAATGTATATTATGAACAGGTAATTAATAGGAATGCGATGTAAATTAATTAATTAGCTTTTTCATATGTAATTAATTTATATATCATGTAAATTATGAAATTTTGTAATTATTTTGTAAATTATGTAAATTAAGGAAATTTGAAAATTTTGCTTATGTAATTTGAGAATGTTTACACATGAATTGAGTATGAATGGAAATGATTATGAAATTGAAATGTATGGATGAGATTTGAAATATGAGAAAATTATGAGAATGATTAATGAGATAATTATGATTAGCATGGATAAGATTGTATCTTAGAAATATTGTTGAATTTCAAACAGGTGAATATTGAAATACGCCAAACGATAATAAAATAGGGAAAACTCCGCTGGTTTCTCCATCGAAAACTAATTGATATTAAATTAAATGAATTCAAAATTATTTAAAAAAAAAATAAAGTAAGATAAGTTATGGTGCTCCGACACCGATTGTAGCATGCCTTGCTAGGCTACACTGTAGTCGGGTGAGGGGTGTTACAAGTTTGGATAGGTTGGCATGCCAATAGGATTTTGACAGCTGTTCTGTAAATGGCTTCATGCCATACTGTGTTTTTACAGCTTACTGTGCCACACTGTGACTTTAATAGCCTACGGCTATACATATTGTGTATTTATTATTGGCTTATCGCTAGATTGACTATATGGCTTTTTAGCCACGCTATTTGCACACTGGGAGACACTTTGTGACCGATAGTGTGACAACCCGAGGTACTAGGTACCCAGTGCCAGTATATCCGTTTATCTAGTCTGGTCAGTATATAGGCTACACGGGCAGTAATTTAAGTACTATTAAACTCAAATACCTAAATCCAGTCTACTGACATACAGCACTACCAAAAATTCGTAAACACTTTATTTACTTTATTTTAGTATATATTTCTTTACATTTGGCACCACTAAGCAAAATTGCTTAGCGCGTTGCTTTTGTAACGCGTAGTTATTGGAGACACAGCTGGGGAGCCTAGCAGACCTACGACCGGGTGAGACATCAGATCTGCACAAGAGTCCAGAGTCATCTGCACTACATTGCATATGTGGTAGGACTTAGGATATCTTGTATTTTGTACTTTTGTTGTATTTTTGAAATTCGGCCTTGCATTTGGTAATGTTATGAAACCTCTAAAGTTTGTAATATTTTGTACATATTAAATAAAATGGAGATTTTCTGGATATATTTGAATTATTATGGACTGTATTATGGAACTGTTTAATGACTGTAAAAGTCTATTGACTTTATTAAGGAATAGAGACTGTGAAATATTTAAGATTTTGATATTATCATACTAAACTGTTTTCAACAGGTTTGGAAGGACAGTTTGTCCGAAATACAGACGACACCTTGCCAAATTTTTATTACCATTTTTGAAACACTGATTTTATTCAAGTATGAAAATAGTATCAGCATAATATGAATATTACATAAAATACTTTTTAAAATCAAATTGAGCTTAGGAAATGAAATAATCATAGACTAGATGTTTCGGCACGCCGTGTAGCATGCCTTGCTCGGCTATTCTGTAGACGGGTGAGGGGTGTTATATATCCACAATCACCCATACTGCATCATGCTTCTTCTGAGTGAGAGGCAGACCATTGACAAAGTCCATAGTGACTCGGTCCCATTTCCATTCAGGTTGTTTATGGGCTGTAACAACCCAGATGGAACTTGATGTTTTGTTTTGACTTGCTAACATGTCAAGCATCTAATTACATAGTCAGCTATGTCCTTCATACCTGGCCACCAGTATCAAAGTTTCAGGTCATGGTACATTTTTGTGCTTCCTGGGTGAATAGCATACACATTGTTATGTGCCTCTCTCAGAATATTGATTTTCAACTCTTTATCATCTGGTACACATACTCTTTCTTTATAGTACAGGCACCCATTTTCTTTCACTTCATATTTAGTTTCCTTTCCCTCATTAATTTCTCATCTGTCTTCTGCCCATCCTGTATCTATTGTAATAGATTCGGCTTCACTAGCAACTCAACCAAAATAACTCCGTTATGAGTTAAGGACAGTTGGGCATTCAGAGATCTTAATGCTACAATAGATTTTTTGCTTAAGGCATCAGCGATTATGTTTGCCTTCCCAGGGTGGTAGTCAATCACAGAATCATAATCTTTCAGGAATTCAATCCATCGCATTTGTCTCAAATTAAGTTCCTTCTGGGTTGACAGATACTTCAGACTCTTATGGTCTGTGTATATGTAGCTTTTTTCTCCATATAAGTATTGCCTCCATAACTTCAATGCAAAGATAATTGCTGCTAACTCCAAATCATGAGTAGGGTAATTCCTTTCATGTGGCCTTAACTGCCTGGAAGTATATGCGACCAGTTCCCTTCTTGCATGAATACACACCCTAACCCATTATGTGAGGCATCACTGTAGACTACGAAGTCTTTTCTTGACACTGGCTGTGTTAACGCTGGTGCCTTTATCAACATAGCTTTTAGCCTTTTAAAACTGGCTTGACACTTGTTATTCCAGTCAAATTTCATATTCTTGTGTAGTAATTTGGTCATTGGAGCAGCTATCAGGGAAAATCCCTTTATAAATCTTCTATAATATCCAGCTAACCCCAAAAAACTTCTGATCTCAGTTGTATTTCTGGGAGGCTTCCATTCCATCACTGCTTCAATCTTCTTGGGATCCACTCTAATCCCTTCAGCTGATACTACATGTCTAAGGAATGCAATCTCATTCAACTAGAACTCACACTTGGACAATTTAGCATACAGTTTCTTCTCTTTTAGAGTCAGCAAAACATGAACAATTCTCAAATGCTCATCATGTTCTGCTTTATCCTTGGAATACACCAGGATGTCATCAATGAAGACCACTACGAACTGATCTAAGTATGGATGGAAGATACGGTTCATAAAGTCCATGAATACTGCTGGAGCATTTGTTAACCCAAATGGCATCACTAGGAATTTATAATGCCCATACTGGGTTCTGAATGCAGCCTTAGGCACATCTGCATCCCTAACCCTTAGCTGATGATACCCTAATCTGAGATCAATCTTAAAAAACACACCGGCTCCCTTCAACTGATCAAACAGATCATCAATTCTAGGCAACGGATACTTGTTTTTCACTGTTACTTTGTTTAACCGCCGGTAGTCAACACATAACTTCAGTGTCCCATCTTTCTTCTTAACAAACAGTACCAGAGCTCCTTATGGTGACACACTGGGGCATATGAACCCCTTGTTTAGTAATTTTTGCAGCTGGATTTTTAACTCTTTCAATTCAGCAGGTGCCATCCTATACGAAGTAATTGAAATCAGAGCTGTACTAGGCATAATCTCAATAGCGAATCCAACTTCCCTTTCTGGTGGCAAACTAGGCAATTCCTCAGGAAATACCTCAGAGAAATCCCTTACTGTGGGTATGTCAGACAAGTTAAGTTTACCCTACCTAGTGTCAACCACGTGTGCCATGTAATACCCCTCACCCGACTACAGTGTAGCCGAGCAAAGTGTGCTACATTCGGTGCCGGAGCACCCTATCTTATCTTACTTTATTCCTTTCATAATTTGATCTCATTATATTTTAATATTAATTATTTTTTTGACGGAGAAACCAGCGGAGTTTCCCCTATTTTATTACCAGTTGACGTGTTTTACTATTTACCTGTTTGAAAGTTTCGACAATATTTTAAGAATAAAGTCTTATCCATGCTAATCATAATTATCTCATCAATCATTCTCATAATTTTCTCATATTTCAAATCTCATTCATACATTTCAATTTCATAATCATTTCCATGCATACTCAATTCGTATGTAAACATTCTCAAATTACATAAGCAAAATTTTCAAATTTCCTTAATTTGCATAATTTACAAAATAATTACAAAATTTCATAATTTACATGATATACAAATTAATTACAATTTGCTAATTTATATTACAATGTAAGAAATAATTAACATACACAAAATACATGATATGCTCAATGTGAGCCCTATCTACATGCATTGCTGAGGAGGTGACAACCTTTGACACTCTGCAGATCTGAACTCTCAAAATTTCCAGTCAAACGTCCAGTGGGTTCTAGCTTTAGTACCTGCGCGAGGAAACAATTCCATCGCGCTAAGCATTGCTGCTTAGTGGTGCAACAATATAACAAGGAAATAATATACAAATAAAGATAGACATAAAACATAATTCAAATAATCAAGATTTATTTATACTTCACATGCGGTTTCTAAAATTTAATGTGTTATATCCTAATTTAGTCTTCTTTGAAAGTGTTTATTTGCTAATGTACAGTAATAATGTACAAAGAAAAATGATTTGAAAATAATAAATTTATGCTTATATTGTTATATAAGCACATTTGCAATATTTATTTATGTTATAATTTTCTTTGCTAATCTTTTAGCATTTTCTCTATACTTGCTAGGTTGTCTCAGATTATTTCATAATAAGTAAATTTTGATATCTGTCCAGTTCATTTCGATTCTTTCTAATAAATAACTATCCTAATTTATTTTAGTTCATCTTACTCATTTATTTTATTTAATTTCTAATATTTTTAATTGCTAATATTCTTAACTTATCGCAATAAATTACACTGCCCAAGTAACCTACGACAGGCTGACTAAACTGGATAACGGGTCGTTGGCACTGGACACCACGGTGCCTCGGGCCGTCATACCATAGGACGCAGAACGTCAACCACGTATGCAGTCAGTATGGCTAAAAAGCCATGATAACACATAATCGGGCATAAAAAGCCATGAATGTTGGCATAAAGCCATGAATACGGGCATAAAGCCATGAATACAGGCATAAAGCCTTTCGCAGTACTGCTAAAACAATACCCTATTGGCATGCCAATCTATCCAATCTGACACACGTGTCTAGGCAATACAAGGGCACATAATATCATTAAATATTAATATATTGTGTTTTATGAATTCATTATTTCATGAGAAATTTCAATTATAATTCATACATTCATTTGATCATTTATATGATCACAATTCACATCAATTATCCTTTTATACCATTGTACTCAAAATACTTCTCCTTTCTATAATAATGAGAACTAATGTCTCATTCATACATTAATATAGTTCATTTATTCATTCATTATGTTATTCATATTGATCACAATTCTAAACAATGGTTCACCTGTACCATTGTATTCAAAACATTTTCCTTTCTCATTTATACATTTAAGAATCTACTTATGTAATTACAAATTTTATATTTCAAGTTGAGTTACTAATATTTTATGAATTCCACTTGTGATGGGCATATAAGCCCTAATTATCTATTCACATCAATTAGGTGACTTATTTATCATGTTTCAAGTAATCCATGAAAATTTCATGGATTTCAAATTTATGCTCTTAATTTCCTTTTAACAGTTTTGACTAAGATGCATAATCCACATTTGTCATACAATTCTAAGCATTTAAGCTTAGAATTGGTTCTAGGTCTTCATCTTAGTTTGTTACTCATTTTGATTACTATTCACCTTACTAGTCAACTAAAATGTTGACTTTTTCATACTTAAGGGATATGTTAATTCTAATTACACCAAGATCCCACATTTTGAGTTTTACATTTGCTAGTATTAATTGCCAATTGCAATTTAAAGACCCTATATGCATTTCTAATTTCAAATTTTGAATTTCAAGTTTTGGTGTCACTATTCACTTCATTGGTCAACAAAAATGTTGACTTTTGGATAGAAAATAGGTGTATTGGTTTTAACACCCCAAACATACCACATTTTGTATTTAAAACTTATTGGAATTGATTGCCATTACCATTTCTATGCTTAAAACCAAAAGGGCAGAATTTTCAGTTTTTGAAGCCTAACTTTACTGTTCCATTAAGCCCTGTTGTAATGGGAATTTGAGGAAATGGTAAACATGAAAGTTGTTCCTTATTTTGTGTAGTTGAATTTACTTTTTTGAATCACTCCATTTGGAGTTTTGTACCTCCAGATATGGTCCAAAAACCATAGCTGGCCGGATTGCCAAAACTGCAGAATTACCAAATCTACAGTAACATGAACAGTGACTGTGACTGCCATTTGGGTTAGGTTCTGGCCATAATTTGGGGTAGGTTTCTTCATGAAAGTTGTATGTATATGTCTTAACTTGTTGCTGTAAAAATTTCAGGTCAATTGACCATTTCTACAGTAAGTTATGGCCAAATGAACAGTTATTGTTCATTTGGTCATTTCTGCAGGTGCTGTTGCAGGGTATCCGGATTGGGGCTAACTTTTGGTCCTCTTGCTTTGGTCTTTTGGGCATGGTTTCTTCAGAAAAAATGTGCCATTATAAGCCTAGTTGCATGTCCAATTGGCCAAACACCAATTGGACCTACACAGCCAAAGTTATGGCTGTCTAAGTGGACTGAAATTTCAGTCACCCTGCTACTGTCCCTAGGCAGCATACTCATTCACTTTGCCATGCTACATTTCGGTCCAAATTATGGTCAACTTACCTAAAATGGTCACTAATTGACCCTTAAAATGTTCTCTAACAATTTCCTAAGCCAAGTCAAATTTTCACTTCTCAAAACCCTAATTCCCATCTCCATTTCACACTAGTTACCCTAGTTAACTAGCTAAGTCATTATCCACATAATTATGTACTTCAAACATGATCTCTAGTCCACTTTAAGTCCATCAAAAACACTCAATCTTGTTCCTTCCTTAGGGCAGCCGAAATCCATGGTATGTATACACATGAATTTAGTCCATTTAGTTTACAAATTCCTAATAAATTCAAGTCCCTAACATGGAAATAAAGAAATCTTTGCATAAGTAAGCACTAACCTCTTGTAGGGCAGAATTTTCTAAGCTTCAACTCCACTTTCTTTGCTTTTCTAGGCTGCCAAACACTTCCCCAAGTTGTATGGACAAGTTTTAATGAAAGGTGTCTAGGGTTTTATAGTGGAAATTCATGGGAAATGGAGGAAATGAAAGAAAATTTTCATGGAGGGAGGAAGAAGAGAGGGTCACGTTTTGAGGAAGAAGACGAAGAAGATGACAAGAATTTTTGGTCTTTCTTTGTCTCTTTTAAGTGATTTAAGAAAGCTTGTTGAATGGTGATTGATTGCAAGAAAGTAAATGACATCATCATATGTCATAAATGGGCATTTTTCTCATTTTCTATTCTTTTCTTCTCTACTTATTTTCAATTTAATTTTTAGCAATATTTATTCATATTTTGAATCATAATAATTATTTACTTAACTGGACAAGTCGGCCAAAAATACCCCTGAAGGCGAAATGACCAAAATGCCCTCCGTTTGGCTTAACGGGTCAAAATTGTTTGTACCGATTGAAAAATTTTTCTAAATATTTTCTTAGCATTCTAATGCCATAGGAACCTCAATGACCCTTCTCTGGAGTTCCAAAAATTATTTTATGAATTTTTCCCCAGGTCTAGGGCTCCTCGTTGCAAGAACCGCAACTTCACTCTGGTTACCCATCGCTTGGGCACCGGCTCGTTTAACTTGGTTGTATTTTATTTCAAAAATTTTTCCTAAATTTTTCTTATTAATATTTGAGTTAATTATGGTTCCTGACTTTAGTTTAAATATTTTTCCAAACGTTCTAGCTGTCCGGACTGACACCGGTCACCGGAACAGTAGAATGTACGTAATTGCTACAATGAGGGTGTTACATGCCAGATAGGCTTCACACCCTTTTCTCAACCATATCTTTGCAACTGTAGCTGAGATGACATTGGATAAGAAATCTGTCCTTTCACCCACAACTAGTACTTCTTCGTTGTCAATAGTTTTCAGAGAGATTCCCTTTAATTTACAATCTACTATTGCCTGATGATGGGATAACTAATCCATTGCCAAAATCACATCAAACTCATAGAAAGGCAATTCAATTAAGTCTGCCAAGAACTCTTTCCCTTGAATCTTTAATGGACAGCCCTTATATACCCTGTTTACTACCACACTGTGGCCTAGCGGATTTGTGACCAAGATGTCTTGGCCACTTTCCTCTACTTGTATTCCCTTTTCTACGGGCAGCTTGATACAAATATATGAATGAGTAGATCCGGGATCCACTAATGCGTGGACAGAAGTATTATAGAGAAGGAACGTACCTTTGATGACATCTGGAGCATCCTGTTCCTCCTGTGCCCTTATAGCATAGGCTCTTGCTGGTTTTCTACCTTCTGCTCTCTCCACAGACTTTGATACTGGTTTTTGTGAAGTACTGGCCGCCTCAGCCTTACCTGGCTTTTTACCCCTTAGAGCTGGAGGGGCAGGCCTATCAGTTGATACCGGAGTAGATGTAGCAGTTCTACGCGAACAATCTCGGATTAGGTTCTCTGTAGACCCACACCATAAACAAGTACCTATCATCCTCCAACATTCCCTCTTATGCCATTTTTGGCAATGTGGGCAAGCAACAGATACTGTTGGGGCTGGTCCCGTGAACCTTGTCCCTAGAGCGCTAGCCACTAAAGGGGTGGACTGCCCTCTCCTTAGTGCAAACTGAGATTTGGGCCTCTGTGACTGACCCTGACTTAGTGCTCTACTGAAACTCTGTGTAGGCGAACCTCTGAATTTCTTACTAGGGGCAGAAGATGTACTGGTATAACCCTGACCTCTTTTTTGGTGTCTGTCCCTTCTGTTTTGCTCATTTATTCTAACTTTTTCGACCTTCAGTATGGCTTCTACTAACTTGGCAAACTTTGTAATTCCCAAGGCTATAATCATTACTTTAATGTTATCATTGAGTCCTTCCTAAAATCTCTTGCATCTCTCGGCCTCATTAGAGACTGTTTCCTGCCCATAGCGGCTCAGTCTGACAAATTCTCTTTCATATTCAGCCCCTGTCAGCTCTCTCTGGCGTAGGGTAATAAATTCCCTTCTCTTCTCTTCCAGGTATACACTGCCCACATACTTCTTTCTGAACTCAGTGAGAAAGAAATCCCAAGTATTTTGTTCTGGTGGCACCTCACTAGTTACTGTATCCCACCATTGGTATGCATCATCTTGCAGTAGTGATACAGCAGCTTCCAAATTCTGCTCTAGAGTACAATGAAGTTGTTTTAAGACTCTTCCAGTTCTATCCAATCAATTTTTAGCTATGATAGAATCATCTTCCTTTTTTCCTAGAAAATCCACTGCTCCGAACTTCCTGAGTTTCTCCATATGAGATTTTTGATCTAAAGGTGGTGGTGGTGGCATAACTCCTGCCATCTCTCTAAAGAACTCAGCCATTTGCTAAAATGTGGCTGTTGCATCTAGTACTGGTGGAGCAGGTGCCCTCCTGTCTCCTGGTTCAGTCATAGATGGAGCATGACTCTCTACCTCCTTATCGACTGCTCTCTGCGAAGTGAAGTCCATATTCTAATCAAAATAACAAATCAAAATATCTACATCAGAGTCATCTTAACACTTACAATACAATGCATGATATGCAAACTATCTAGGTCCAGAAACGCCTAAACCATGCTCTGACACCACTAAATGTAACACCCCTCACCCATCTACAATATAACCGAGCAAGGCGTGCTACACAGCGTGTCGGAGTACCTAGTCTGTGATTATCTCATTTCCTGAACTCAATTTGATTTTAAGAAGTCTTTTAAGTAAAATTCATATCATGTTGGTTCTATTTTCATACTTTAATAAAATCAGTATTTCAAAAATGATAATAAAAATCCAGCAAGGTGTCGTCTGTTTTTCGGATAAACTGTCCTTCTAAACCTGTTAAAAACAGTTCAATATAATAATATCAACCTTCCAAATAATTTTTCACTCTCAAAATTTCATAGTTTCAAAATACAATCCATCATAATTTACATTTATCCAAACACTCTCCATAAGAGTTTAATATGTACAAATTATTACAAACCTTAAAGTTTTAGAATATGTAAAATTACATAACAAAATGTCAAAATACAACTGATAATCATTACAAAAGATCCTAAGTCCTAACATGTATGCAGTGTAGTGTAGATGACTCTAGACTCCTTTGCAGATCTGATGTCTCACTCGGTCGTAGGTCTGCTAGGCTCCCCAGCTGTGTCTCCAGTACCTATGCGTAGCAAAAGCAACACGCTAAGCAATTCTGCTTAGTGGTGCCAAATATAAAGAAATATACACTAAAATAAAATAAATGAATTGTTTATGAATTTATGACATCGATCTTCTTTACAATTGGCTTTTCTACTTTTATTTGGTAACATTTCATTTTTGCTAATTTTTGGTGGTGCAGTATGTCAGTAAACTGGATTTAGCTATTTGAATTTAATAGTGCTTAAATTAACTGCCCGTGTAGCCTATACACTGACCAGACTAGATAAACGAATATACTAGCACTGGGTACCTAGTACCTAGGGCCGTCACACCATCGGTCACAAAGTGTCTCCCGGTGTGCAAACAGTGTGGCTAAAAATCCATATAGTCAATCCGACGATAAGCCAAGTATAATAACACAATCTGCATAGCCGTCGGCTATTAAAGTCATAGTGCGGCATAATATGCCATAAAAAAACAGTATGGCATAAAGCCATTTATAGAACAACTGTTAAAATCCTATTGGCATGCCAACCTATCCAAACTAGTCAACTAGGCAAACTAGAGCAACTTACAAATTAATTATTTAATTCTTCATTTTTAGAGTTTACTAGTTATTATGTAATTTACAAGTCAATGCAAATGTTGGCCTTTTTAGATATCATGGATAAGTTGATTCTTATATCAACATGTCACAATTTGTAATTCAATATGCTACCAATATAGTGCAATTTACCCTTTTCCCAAGTTGGCATTCATTACCAAATTACTTCAAGCTTCATTGTATGTAAATGTTAAATTTTCAGTTTTAGTGTGCTAGATTGGTCTAGCTTAATGTCCTATTTCTCTTGGTTTTTAGCTTCTGGTCAAAGAAGAAAAATTGTAGCTCTATGTCTTATTGAACTTTTGGCAGAAATTTCAGGTCATTCTTAGTTGTATAGACCAAGATATGGTCAATTTACTAAAGCTAGGCAGATTGCATCTTTAGTGCAAGATTTGTTCAATTTTAGGTCAAATTCAGTTCTGGAAGTTTTGGAACTCGAAATTAGGCAAGTAATTTGACTTGGTTCTGGCCATTTCTGGGCTTTGGTGTCTCCATAAGAATTGTAGCTCTATATCTAAGCTTTCCATGTAAAAATTTCAGGTCATTTGGACCAATTTTGAGTGAGTTATGGTCATCTTAGTGACTACTGTTCATATGGTCAAAAATCTGGGCCTGCACTTACCAATTCCGGATTAGGTCATTTTTAAGGTCAGTTTTTAGGCAGCATTTTGGCAACATTTCAGCATGAAAGTTGGCCTATTTTATGTCTAGTTTCACCTCCCATTGGCCTCATACCAATTGGGTTCACAATTTTACACTTATAACCTAATTTAAGTACTGCCAACAACACATAACCTGCACATGAAAATCACACTTCCAATTTGATAATCCTCCTCCTCCCAATACTTCAATATTCAATCATGGCACTTCTATATATATTGAACACAATTCCAGCAAAGCATTTTGGGCAAAACACTCAAGTGCTCAATGCACACAATATACCATTAAAGTTCAACATTTACTTCCACCGAAATTCAATATACCTCAACACCTATATTACACATACACTTCCATGGAAACTACACATACTGCCTATAATTCAACACCATCATATTTCATCAATAAATTTCATAAACTCACACACAAATTCATGAAATTTAAGGCTGCCAAACATGGCAATTTACTAAAGCATCAAAGTCCCATTTTTAAACCCTTAATTCAACCACTAACATACACATACTTGGACAATAACTTACTACTACTTCCATTTGAGTTAATCAACCTTAATTCCCATCCGTTAGAGGTAAGAAAAACTCAAACACATCAAACTTTCATGGATGCCAAAAATGAATAAATTCATAACTCAATATTTTCTTCCATTCTCTTCACCAATTTACTCATCTCAACCTAAACATAAAGTTTACTAAAGTAAGGGAGGGGATTTGGACACTTACCTCTTGAGAGCTTCCCTTAAACTTCACCAAATCTTCTTTTTCTTGTTCCCAATATCTTCCCCAAGGTGAGTAGGCAAGCTTTAATGAAGGAATTATGTGTGAAAGATGGCTTGATGATGGAGAGAGGAAGCTTCATGCATGGGTGGCCATGGAGGTTTTGGTTGGGAGCTTCATTTCAGCAAGATGAAGATTGTAGAAGAAGAAGATGACAATGAGTGGAATTTGCTATCCCAAGGTCCCATATGTCTCCCAATTTAGGAGTTAGTGGAGCACTAAACTTATTTTTAATGTTTAATTATTCCAAGTTTCATTATTTGTACATTTATCTCCTTTCTTCCACTAGTTACATAATGTATCACAGTTTAATTTTTCATTACATCTTCAAAGTATAATATCATTTATTTTTAATGGACATTGAGGTCAAAAGGTAACTCTAGATGTCAAATGACCAAAATGCCCCACTTCGGGTTATATTCTCGATTTTTCGGTAACACCGATTTTTGTCTGTTTCTTAATTTTTCGTTTTTTCTTTATACTAACTTATTAATTTTTCTTTGATATTTCTAGTGTCAATTACATTTCAATAAATATTTAATTATGTCTCAAAATTTAATTCCCAAGGTTCCCCACAGTCCTGGGGCCGGCAATTGCGTTCGCCATAACTTCCCGGTGCGGTTACCCATATCTACTGTGCCAGCTCGTTTAACTTAGTTTCATTTTCTCTCTTTCATTTTTCTTTAATTTTTCTTATATTTTCTTTTTATTTATTTCATCAATTTATGTCTGTTTACTATCACTGAAGTGTAGTTCTAGACATCTTGACTTGCCCGGACTGACATTAGGTCACCGAAGCAACAGAACGTACAGAACACATACAGGGAGGATGTTACAGGTAGTCTTCAGAGAGCCCTAGGAAGTAGATTGAACTTCAGCATGGCATTTCACCCACAGACAGATGGCCAATCTGAGAGGGTAATTCAGATCTTGGAGGATATGCTATGAGCTTGTGTGATTGAGTTTGAAGGTAGTTGGGAGACACACTTGCCTTTGATTGAGTTTGCTTATAACAACAACTACCAATCAAGCATTGGGATACCTCCATATGAAGCTTTGTATGGCAAAAAGTGCAAAACTCTCCAATGTTGGAATGAAGTAGGTGAAAGAAAGATGATTGGCCCAGAAATTATTCAGCAAACAGAGGAAAAGGTCAGATTGATCAGAGATCGACTCCAGGCTGCATCAGACTATCAGAAGTCCTATATTGATATGAAGAGAAGAGATATTGAATATGTAGTGGGTGATAAGGTATTCCTCAAAGTTTCTCCTTGGAAGAGGATTATGAGATTTGGCAGAAAGGGGAAATTGAGTCCTCGTTTCATCGGACCATATAAGGTTCTGGAAAGAGTGGGTCCTTTGGCATATCGATTGGCATTATCTCCAGAGCTAGAAAGGATACACAGTGTCTTCCATGTGTCTATGTTAAGGAGGTACAGATCTGACCCATCTCATGTTTTATCAGTTGAAGAGATTAAGGTAAATCCAGACCTTTCATATGAAGAAGAATAATTTGGCAAGGTACCGTCTGTATTTCGGAAATTTGGGCCTCTGTGACTGACCCTGACTTGGTGCTCTACTGAAACTCTGAGTAGGTGAACCTCTGAATTTCTTACTTAGGGTAGAAGATGTACCGGTCTGACCCTGACCTCTTTTCTGCTATCTGTCCCTTCTGTTCTGCTCATTCATTCTAACCTTTTCAACCTTCAGTGCAGCTTCCACTAGCTTGGCAAACTCTGTAATCCCCAAGGTTGTAAGCATTACTTTAATGTTATCATTGAGTCCTTCCTCAAATCTCTTGCATCTCTCTGCCTCATTAGGGACTGTTTCCCGCCCATAGCGGCTCAGTCTGACAAATTCTCTTTCATATTCATCCACTATCAGCTGTCTCTGGCGTAGGGTAATAAACTTCCTTCTCTTCTCTTCCAGGTATACACCGCCCACATACTTATTTCTAAACTCAGTGAGAAAGAAATCCCAAGTTATTTATTCTGGTGGCACCTCAATAGCTACTGTATCCCATCATTGGTATGCATCATCTTGCAGTAGTGATACAGCAGCTTCCAAATTCTGCTTTGGAGTATAATGAAGTTGTTTCAAGACTCTTCCAATTCTGTCCAACCAGTTTTCAGCTGTGACAGAATCATCTTCCCTTTTGCGCAGAAAATCCACTGCTCCAAACTTCCTGAGTCTCTCCATATGAGATTTTTGATGTGGAGGTGGTGGTGGTGGCATAACTCCTACCATCTGTCTAAAGAACTCAGCCATTTGCTGAAATGTGGCCGGTGCACCTGGTACTAGTGGAGCAGGTTCCCTCCTGTCTCCTAGTTCAGTCATAGATGGAGCATGACTTTTCACTTCCTCATCGACCACTCTCTGTGATGTGGAGTCCATATTTTGATCAAAATAACAAATCAAATCAAAAGATCTGCATTAGAGTCATCTTAACAGTTACAATTCAATGCATGATATTCAAACTATCTAGGTTCAGAAACGCCTAAACCGTGCTCTGATACCACTAAATGTAACACCCCTCACCCGTCTACAGAATAGCCGAGCAAGGCGTGCTACACGGCGTGCCAGAACACCTAGTCTATGATTATTTCATTTCCTGAACTCAATTTGATTTTAAGAAGTCTTTTATGTAATATTCATATCATGCTGATACTATTTTTATACTTTGATAAAATCAGTGTTTCAAGATTGGCAATAAAAAATTTGGCAAGGTGCCATCTGTATTTCAGACAATGTCTTTCCAAACCTGTTGAAAACAGTTTAATATGATAATATCAAAATCTTAGTAAAGTTAATAGACTTTTACAGTCATTAAACAGTTCCATAATACAGTCCATAATAATTCAAATATATCTAGAAAATCTCCATGTTATTTAATATGTACAAAATATGAAAAACTTTAGAGCTTTCATAACATTACCAAATACAAGGCCGAATTTCAAAAATACAACAAAAGTACAAAATACAAGATATCCTAAGTCCTACCATGTATGCAATGCAGTGCAGATGACTCTGGACTCCTATGCAGATCTGATGTCTCACCTAGTCGTAGGTCTGCTGGGCTCACCAACTGTGTCTCCAATACCTACGTGTTACAAAAGTAACGCACTAAGCAATTTTGCTTAGTGGTGCCAAATGTAAAGAAATATACACTAAAATAAAGTAAATAAAGTGTTTACGAATTTTTGGTGGTGCTGTATGTCAGTAGACTGACTTTAGCTATTTGAATTTAATAGTACTTGAATTACTGCCCGTGTAGCCTATCTCGATCGGTGCATAAGCGGATATCGCGGCTTTGGGTACCTAGTACCTCAGGCCGTCACACCATCGGTCACAAAGTGTCTCTCGGTGTGCAAATAGCATGGCTAAAAAGCCATAGTCAATCTGACGATAAGCCAATAATAAATACACAATATGCATAGCCGTAGGCTATTAAAGTCACAGTGCGGCATAAATAAGCCGTAAAAACACAGTATGGCATGAAGCCATTTACAGAACAGCTGTCAGAATCCTATTGGCATGCCAACCTATCCAAACTAGTCAACTAGGCAAACTTGGGCACATTATAAATTAATTGTTTAATTCTTCAATTTTTAGAGTTTACTAAATATTATGTAATTCATAAGTCAATGCATATGTTGACCTTTTTAGGTACTATGGATAAGTTGTTTCTAGCATCAACATGGCACATATTTTAATTCAATATGCTGCCAATATAGTGCAATTTACCATTTTTACAAGTTAGCATTCATTGCCAAATTGCTTCAAGCATCATTGTATGTAAATGTCAAATTCTTAATTTTTGGTGTGCTAGATTGGTCTAGCTTAAAGTCCTATTTCTCTTGGTTTTTAGCTTCTGGTCAAAGAAGAAAAATTGTAGCTCTATGTCTTATTGCAAGTGGAGAAAAATTTCAGGTTGTTCTGAGTTGTATAGACGAAGATATGATCAATTTACTAAAACTGGACAAATTGCACCTTTAGTGCAAAATTTGGTCACTTTTAGTTCTGGCAGTTTTGGTACTCGAACTTGTGCAAGCTATTTGACTTGGTTCTGGTCATTTCTGGGCTTTGGTGTCTTCATAAGAAATGTAGCTCTATATCTAATCCATGGTAAAAATTTCAGGTCAATTGGACCTGTTTTGAGTGAGTTATGGTCATCTTAATGATTACTATTCATATGGTCAAAAATCTGGGTTGCAAGGTTGCTATTCCGGATTTGGTCATTTTTAAGGTCAGTTTCTAGGCTGAATTTTGGCAACATTTCTACATGAAAGTTTGCCTATTTGGTGTCTAGTTTCACCCCCCATTGGCCTCATACCAATTGGGTTTACAGTTTGGCACTTATGACTTAATTTAGGCACTGCCATCAATACACAACCTGCACAAAACACTTACACTTCCAATTTGATATTCCTTCTCCTTCTCATTACTTCAATATTCAATCAATGGCACTTACATATTCATATTGTACACAATTCCAGTAAACAATTTTGCGCAGAACATTCAAGTGCTCAATGCACACAATTCATCATTAAGTTCAACATTCACTTCCACCAAAATTCAACATATCTCCATATCAATATTACACATACACTTCAATATACTCATACTTCAATATCAATTGCACATGCTGCCCACAATTTAACACTAGCATATTTCATTAATAAACTTCATATTTACACACAAATTCATGATTTAATAGGCTGCCAAACATGGCAGTTTGCTCAAAGCATTAAGGTTCCATTTCACACCCTTAATTCAAGCATTACATGCACATACTTAGATTTTAACTTACTATATCCTCCATTTGAGTTAATCATCCTTAATTTCCATCCATTAGAGGTAAAAAAAACTCAAATACAACACATATTCATGGCTGCCAAAAATGGACCATTTCATTTCTCACTATTCTCTTCATTTCTCTTCACCAAAATACTCACATCAACCTAAACACAAGGTTTACTAAAGCAAGGGAGAGGTTTTGGATACTTACCTCTTGAGAGCTTTCTCAAAACCTGATCAAATCATTCCTTTCTTGCTCCCAAAAGCTTCCTCAAGTTGAGTGTGCAAGCTTTAATGAAGAAATTATGGTGAAAGATGGCTTGAAGATGGTTGCATGGTGGTTGAACAAACTTCGGCTATGGAGGATTCATGGAGTTTTCCATTCAGCTGGTTCTTATCTTTGAGGTTGAAGATGGTAGTTTCAGTCCACTAAAGCTTAATATGGGTCCCTTAAGATGTTACTAGTAGAGCACTAACTTGGTTAAATAATTCATTAATATTAATTTCCTTAATTTTGCTCATTTGCCACTAATCTTTTACTATTTACATAATGTATTTCATTTTAATTTTTCATGATATTTCTAAAGTGTAATATCATTTATTTTTAATGGACATTGAGGTCAGAAGGTAGCTTTTGGTGTCAAATGACCAAAATACCCCACTTCGGGTTATTCCCGATTTTTCAGTAACACTAATTTTTTATCTGTTTCTCGATTTTTTATTTTTCTTTGTCCTAATTTATTAATTTTTATTTGATAATTCTAGTGTCAATTAAATTTCAATAAACCTTTATTTATGTCACAAAATTAAATTCTGAGGGTTCCCCGTGACCACAGTCGACAACGACCTTTAGGTCAGGTCACCAATCATGATCATGGCTTATTTAACTTAGCTTCATTTTCTCTCTTTCACTTTTCTTTGATTTTTCTTGTATTTTCTTTTTATTTATTTCATCATTATATGTCTATTCACTCTCATCGAAGTGTAGTTCCACACATCCTGACTTGCCTGGACTGTTATTTGGCCACTGGAACAACAGAACATACAGAATACATACGGTGGGGATGTTACAGTTTTGGTGACCGGTGTCTATCCGGACAGCTAGAATGCCTAGAAGTATACTTAATTATTAGTGAGGAGATATGAAATAATGAAATACAATAGAGGAAAATACAAGAAAAACAAAGGAAAAATAATTGCAATGAAATGTAACTAAGTTAAACGAGCCAAAAACCGTAGCGATGGGTGACCGCACTAGGAAGTTGCAGCGTGGACCGTTGACTAACCCTGGACCGCGGGGAACCTTGGAAAATATTTTTAAGACTTAAATAAACATTTATTGAGGTATAATTGACTTAGAAAATGTCAAAGAAAAATTAATTAATTAGTATAAAAAAAATGAGAAATCGAGAAACCGATAAAAATCGATGTTACCGAAAAATCAGAAATATAAACCGAATAGGGGCATTTTGATCAATTGATACTCCAAGTTACTTTTTGACCTAAATGTCCATTAAAAATAAATGATATTAAATTTTAAAAATGTCATGAAAATTAAAATTATAGTACATTATAGGAATGGTAAAAGAATTGAGGTAAAATGTGTGAATTGTGAAACTTTGATTTATTAAATCTCAAAACTAAGTTAGTGCTCCACTAAGGGAATTAATGGACATTAAAATACAACATTTGGGACAGAAGATATCATCATCTTCAACCTCTCAGCATTCAGTTGAAACCAATCCTCCATGGAAGCTCCATAGCCAAACCTCACGTAAGCCACATGCACTCCCATTCCAAGCTTCATTTCACCATAGTTCCTTCACTAAAAGTGATCACCACACCTTGGGCAGCAATTAGGGAGCAAGAAAGATAGGTTTTGATGAGTTTTTAATAAGCTTCAAATTGAGTAAGTGCTCATTTCCTCTCCCTTTCTTCATTAAAGTTTGTGTGGGTGTTGTGGTGAGTTGATTTATGAAAGAAATATTGAGGTTTGATGAGTTAGGGTGATGTTCCATTTTCGGTAGCCATGGAAGTTCAATATGTTTAGCTTGTTTTTACATGTAAATGGTGATTTGAGGTGTTGAATTAAGTGCTTAAATGTATAGGAGTGATTTACCATGTATATAGTTTGAATTGTAAGTTTTAAAATTGAAAATGAAAGTTTGGTGCTTTAAAAATGTGTTAAGGGCAGTATGTGTTTTAGGCTATAAATGGAATTGTGTGACTCCAATTGGTATGAGGCCAACTGGAGGTGAAACTAGGCATAAAATGTGCCAACTTTCATGTTGGAAGCCTACCTAAATTCTATCCATAAAGTGACATGAAAATTGACCAAATCTGGATTGGTGACTTTGTAAACCTGAAAATTGACCATTTGAACAGCAGTTAGTATTTTGGCCATTACTCACTCAAAACAGGTCCAAATGACCTGAAATTTATATGGTTGGAAAGCTTATACATAGGGCTACATCTTTTGTAGAGATCACAAAACCCAAAAATGAGCATAAGCAAGTCAAAATGCTTGCATAAGTTTGGGTATAAAAGCTGCCAGAATCGGAAATGACCTAAGTTTGCCATTTTAGTGCAATCTGTCCAGCAATAGTAAAATGACCATAACTTGGTCTAGTAAACTCCAAATGATCTAAAATTTGTGGCAAAAGTTCACTAAGACATAGACCTACAAGTTTGTAATTCTAACCAGAACCCGAAAACTGAGGAAACTAGGTCATCCGACTAGGTCAAAATAGCATACCAAAATCTGATAAATTCAATAAAATGCAATACACTTGAAAATGAAATTGGTAACACATACCAATACTAAAGGACTATAAAATGTGACATATTGGTAATAATAAAATTTATTCCCCTAGAGTGCATCAAAGGTCAACATTATAGATTGACTAATGAAAGCAATAGTATTAAATAAATTTAATTATTGAACCTTATTGTTAGAGACAATTTAACTGAGTACTGAAACACTTTAAATTGTGTGTTTTAGTTAGCAAAGACTTAGGGAAGGGGAAAAAAACACTGAGTCAAGGCCAAGAGGCTACTCATAAGAGGTTTGTGCACAACAGTTATTTCTTTTGAATTTTCAATTGAAATAAATTATGACAATTTGTATATTATTGCTTAAATTGTGGAAAATGTCACACCCTACCCTTCTGTAAGGCATAACATGATATCGTAGTATACCTAATGAATTACCAACTTCGTCTACTAATAACCCATTAAATACACTATAAGAGATTTTAAAACTTTTCTTACTTCTTTTTACAGTTGTGAGCACTATTTACAGGTGTTAAAAACTTTTTGAACCGAAGTGATAGAACTAACACATTTGAATTATCTGGAATTTCTGTAAAAATTTTGGCAGAGTGCCATCTATATTTTGGATAAAACAGTTCTTCAAGAAACCTGAAAAAAAACACTTCAATATATTTCTCAATCTCAACTCCAACAGTTAAACAACACAATATTTTCCTCAACTCAATTCCACAATAATTTTTCAAAGTCTGAGATTAAAGAGATACAGTACAAATTTTAAAAGTTAAAATAACTCATAATTTATTTTACAACTTCAAAGTACAATGAAATCAGATAGAAAAGTGTCCTTGGATCACCAAAGGACAATCTCTATATATTCTATTAACCCTGACCTCTTGTCCTAGCGGACTTGTTACTAGCACCTCAAAGTCCATTTTTGCACATGGAACAGCAATGCAATCGATGATGCTAGCACTCACATAAGAATGGGTATAACCCAGATCAAATAACACAAACACATCTTGATTAAAAGTTGAGAAGGCACCAACCACAACATCGGATATCTCGGCCTCTTCTCTCTGTCTCATTGCATAGATTCTGACTGGAGCACTATCTTGCTCTGAATGTTTCACTGTGCCTTGGCTGCCTGCTGGGCTACCTCTACCTCTGCTAGGTGGTTGTGAACTTCTAGTGACAGGGCTCTGAACTGACCCTTCTGCAGTAGTAGGAGGTGGTCCAACTCTGCGACTACTGGTGCAGTCCTTGGCAAAGTGTCCTGTGCCTCCACAGTTTTAACAGGCTCCAATAGCCTTATAGCATATCCCACCATGATTTCTTCCACAAGTTTCACATTGGCGGGGAGGGTAGGAACCTCTGGTACTCTGCTGACCAGATAGAGGAGGCTTCTGTCCTAAATATCTTCCTCTACCAGACTTCTTGCCACCTTTGCTGTGTCCCCCATGGTTCTTCCTCTTTCCAGTAGGACCACTGGAACTCTGTTCTACTGATTTTCCCTCTTTCTCTATCTTCTCTGATTTCTTTTTCTCAGAAGCTGCTTCAGACTCAATTCTTTCCAACTCTAGGGCTTGAGAAACAAGTTCAGAAAAGTTAGTGTGTTTGAATTCGAGTACTTGTAATTTGATACTGGGCTTCAAGCCGGTTTCAAACCTCTTGCATCTCTCCCTGCTGGTAGAAAGCAGACTTACTGCATAATGGCTTAGGCGGGAAAATTCTCTTTCATACTTAGCCACTGATTTGCTTCCCTGTTTCAGACTTAGGAACTCTTGTAGCTTCTGGTCTACATAAGCATCAGGGACATATTTTTGTCTGAATTCCCTGGGAAAGTCATTCCATGTTAGCACTGCAGGTTCTACCAGACTGTGGGGAATGGTTTTCCACTAGTCATAAGCATCCCCCTGTAACAAAGATACTGAGTATTCAAATCTGAGTTCCTTCGTGCAATGCAGTTTCTTGAATACCCTATCCATCCTCTCTAACCACTATTCAGCCTCTAAAGGATCTACTGTCCTCTTGAACTCTGCAGCCCCATATTTTATCAATTTTTCATGCTGCCTAGCAGGAGACTGTGGTTGTATCACTGGTGTCTGTATTGAGACTTGAGTAGGCACATTACCTGCCATTTGTTGGAACATTGCAGCCATCTGCTGAGCGAAGCGAGAAAGCTGCGATGCTGCGGGTGGTCTTCTTGAACCACGGACATTGTGTAGGGCTGGGGCATCCCCTTGCACCTTAGCCTCTATAGGTTGATCGACTGAACGATCACCCTCTTCCATAGTCAATGCGTGGATCTTAGATCTCCTGAACAAATAACACAAGGAGATTTCCTCCCGTTAGTGCATATTTATAATGTAATGTACTGTATGTATCAAATAATGATATTGAGCAGTTGTACTATGAAGAAAGAATATTCAAGTAACAGGTGAAAACAAAATTTAAAAACTAGCTCTGATACCGCTAAAACATGTCACACCCTGCCCTTCTGTAAGGCATAACATGATCCTGTAGTATACCTAATGAATTACCAACTTCGTCTACTAATAACCCATTAAATACACTACAAGGGATTTTAAAACTTTTTTACTTCTTTTTACAGTGGTGAGCACTATTTACAGGTGTTAAAAACTTTTTGAACTGAAGTGATAGAACTAACACATTGGAATTATTAGGAATTTCTGTAAAAATTTTGGCAGAGTGCCATCTGTATTTTGGATAAAATAGTTCTTCAGGGAACCTGAAAAAAAACACTTCAATATATTTCTAAATCTCAACTCCAACAGTTGAACAACACAATATTTTCCTCAACTCAATTCCACAATAATTTTTCAAAGACTGAGATTAAAGAGATACAGTACAAATTTTAAAAGTCAAAATAACTCATAATTTATTTTACAACTTCAAGGTATAATTTTATTTTACAACTGCTCAAATCAAGAACAAAATATACATACAGTGAATATACATTACAGTACAAAATGCAAAATGGAGTATACTCAATATACCTGATGCTCTCTCGCTGAATGCTCTAGCAACCTAGTCTACTGCCCTATCCGTCTGTCTACCTACGACAGCAATGAAAAGCTATCGCTGAGACAATATCTCAGTGGTGCACAACATTTACCAAATACAACTTAAAATCACAAACCATAAATTACATAAATAGTGGATACGTAAAACCATAGTTAGATTCAAGGCAATAAATGTCATAAGGAATTTAAACTCTATTTTACAATATCACAATAAATCTCAGAAATCAAAACATAGTTAAAATCAAAAGACACTGAATGTCAATAAGAATTTAAACTCCATTTCACAATCTTACAATACATATCAATAAATCACACACAGCTTAATCATGTTCCAAAGTTCAATTCGTCCTAAAAGCCGATGGCTAATGAGGTATTCAATTCGTCCCAAAAGCCGATGGCTAATGAGGAATAACATAGCTAGCTAGCAAAAATATGAGTACTCATTCTATTCATCCTCAACAGGTACACACCTCAACACTTCAGCCAGAGAGGGAATTCAATTCGTCCCACTAGACAAGCTAGCGAGGAATACAATCAATATACATGATAGCTGTGGTTTCAAACCATTTCAAATGCTTTTCAATCAATAAGTATCCATCAACATCATTCAAATAATTTTTCACAGTTTCAAACCATTTACAATACTTTTCAATCAGTAAGTATCCATTCAAACACATTTCCACAATTTAAAACAATAATGTACAAATAGTCATAATTCATTTCAATTGAAAAATTCAAAAGAAATAGTTGTTGTGCACAAACCTCGATAATCGCTCTCTGCCTTGACTCAGTGTTTCCTTCCCTTTCTCTGAGTCTTTGCTAACTGAGAAACACAATTTGAAGTGTTTCAGTATTCATTTAAACTGTCTCTAACGATAATGCTCAATAATTAATTCACTGAATTCTATTATTTGCTTAGTCAACCTAATATGTTGACCCTAAATGCATTCTAGGTAAATTAGGTTTTAATGTTACTAATTTGTCACATTCAATAGTCTTTTAGGGTTGGTACATGTTACCAAATTCATTTCCTTGTATATTGCATTTTCTTGCAATTTGCTGGATTCCGGGATACTAGTTTGACCTAGCCGGACAACCTAGTTCCTTCAGTTTTCGGGTTTCGGTCAAAACTACAAACTTGTAGATCTATGTCTTATTGCATGCGGGGCAAAATTTCAGGTTATTCTGAGTTATGTAGACCAAGTTATGGTCATTTTACTATTGCTGGTCAAAATGCATCAAAATTGGTCACTTTAGGTCATTTTAGGTCAATTTTGGTTCGGCCAGTTTTTGGACCCGAACTTGTGCAAGCTTTTTGACTTTCTTATGGTCATTTCTGGGTTTTGGTGTCTTCATAAGACTTGTAGATATGGGTCTTAACTATTCGTGGTCAAAATTTCAGGTCAATTGGACCTGTTTTGAGTGAGTTATGGCCTAAACACTAACTGCTGCCCAAATGGTAAATTTTCAGGCCTTAATTGCACTAATCCGGATTTGGTCATTTTTCAAGCTACCTTACAAGCAGAATTTTGGCAAGCTTCCTTCATGAAAGTTGCCACATTTTGTGTCTAGTTTCACCTCCAATTGGTCTCATACCAATTCGAGCCACACACTTAAAGTTCTAGGCCCAAAACACAAACTGCCTTATTGCATTTCTTTCATACACATCAAGGATCACTTTTAACACTTACCAACTCAACATTCAAGCCAATTCTGGTTGAACCATAACCTAAACATAATTCACAACATATTATAGGTCATTTTGGCAGCTTACAATTACATTCAATGTGCACCAGTTAGTACAGAATGTTTCAAACCCAATTTACAATAATTCAATCACCTAACCATAACACTTTTACATATCCAACCTCACACCATCATACATACACTCAAACTGCCATAACCACTATCACAATTCAACATTATTATTCCATAAACCAAGCATGAATTACAGCATTCTTCAAGAGTTAACAAACTTCCGCAATGGTATACCTCCATAATTGCCTTCAAACTCTAATTTTTTCACTTGGTCACCATTCCATATACATGAAGTTAACTTACCAAAACTTTGAATCACATTAGTCAAAGTTAATTCTCCACAATAAATATAATAATATTTCATTTAGTGTACAATCCCATGGCTGTCCATTTAGACAATCACGCATACAATTCCAAATTCAACAAAAATTTCCAATTCAAGTGTTCAATTTAACATACATCAATAATTAACCTACTAAATTTTGATTTACTTTAATCAACACTAATACCCATCAAATGCATGTGAAAATAATTCAAGCTCTTAAATTGCCATGGCTGCCTAAACTAGTGCATAATAACAATTCACCAAAATCTCAAAATTTCTTCATCAATTCAATGATCTCAAGCTTCCCATAAACTTTACTTAAGAAATAAATCAATTTAAACACTTACCTATTGTTGGGGCTTGTTAAATCTTCACCAAACTCCCTTGAATTTAGTATCTACTTCTTCCTTGTGAGGTGGGGATCAAAATTTGTGAAGTGACTTAGGTGTTTGGGTTGGAAATAGAGGAGATTAGGAAGCTTTCAACAATGCGGCCATGGAGGATTTTGGAATCTTTTCATTTCAGCAATGGTGGTTTTGAAAGGTTGAAGATGAAGTATAATGGGTATACATCTGCCCACTTAGTGAATATTTTAATCCATAGTGCTCCACTCACCCTAATTTAACTATATTATATGTTTTAAATGTTAATTACCCAATTTGAACTCCATTTTTGCTATTTACATTAGGTACCACTAAATTAATTTTTCATTATATTTTCCAGATGTAATATTATTTATTTTTAATGGAAATTTAGGTCAAAAGACAACTCGGGGTGTCAAATGACCACAATGCCCCTGTTCGGGTTGCATTCCCGATTTTTCGGTAACACCGGATTTTGTCCGTTTTTCGATTTCTCACTTTTCTTTGTACTAATTAATTAATTTTTGTTTGATATTTCTAATGGTATTTATACTTCAATTGATGTCTCTTTAAGTCCTAAAAATATTTTTCAGGGTTCCCCGCAGTCCAAGGCTAGTCAACGGTCCATGCCGTGACTTCCCGGTGCGGTCACCCATCGCTAAGGTTCTCGGCTCGCTTAACTTGGTTACATTTCTTTACTATTATTTTTCCTTTGTTTTTCTTATATTTCATTATTTTATGTCTCCTCACTCATATCGAAGTGTAGTTCTAGGCATCCTAGCAGTCCGGACAACATTGGTCACAGGAACAGTAGAACGCACTACTGAACTTAGGGGTGTTACAGAAAAATTGTTTGAATGGAATTTGATGGATACTTATTTCTTGAAAAATATTGTAAATGGTTTGAAACCACATTTATCATGTATATTTGATTGAATTCCTCGCTAGCTTGTCTAGTGGGACGAATTGGCTTTGAATTCTCTCTCTAGCTAAAGTGTTGAGGTGTGTGTCAATTGAAAACGAATAGGATGAGTACTCATATAATTGCTAGCTAGCTATGTTATTCCTCATTAGCCATTGGCTTTTGGGACAAATTGGACTTTGGAATCATGATTAAGCTGTGTGTGTGATTTATTGATATTCATTGAGACATTGTGAAATGGAGTTTAATTCTTTATGACATTCTCTGTCTTTTGAATTTAACTATGATTTTAAGTATCCATAGTTTATATGATTTATGATTTATGGTTTAAAATTGCATTTTCTTAATGTTGTGCACCACTGAGACATTGGCTCAGCGATAGCTTTTTCATTACTGTCGAGGTAGACAGACAGACAGAGCAGCAGAGTAGGCTGTTTGTACTATATTTTAAGATTCTACTGAGTATAATGAGTATACCACTTTTTTGTAATTTTTGTTGTAATGTTTCTATCTTTGGAAATATTGAAAATTAATGTTGAATTGAGTTTGACAAATGTTGAGAAAATTAATTTGTGTTGAGCCATACTGGAGTTTGGGATTGAACAAATATATTGGAAGTGCTTTTACAGGTTTTTGAAGAACTGTTTTATTCAAAATACAGATGGTACTCTGCCAAAATTTTTACAGAAATACTGATACTTCATATTTGTTATTTGGGTTCACTTCAATTAAAAAAAAAAAAATTCTAACACCTGTCTAAAGTGCTCACCACTGTAAAAAGGAATAAGAAAAGGTTTAAAATCCCTTGTAGTGTATTTAATGGGTTATCAGTAGACGAAGTTTGGTAATTTATTAGGTATACTATGGGATCATATTATGCCTTACGGAGAGGTAAGGTGTGACAATATCCTTGCCTGTGAATCAAAATTTATAGCACTTGTGCCAGATTGTTCTGTCACTCGTATTTTTAACATCTTAAGAATTGAACATCTAACAAGTTACTAAAGGATATTTTCAATTAAATTTAAACCATTTAAATTAAAAGGAAAAATATTTGCCATTAATTGGGAATTAATATTTACAAAATATAAATTATAAGCTATGCTCTAAGGCATACTACTAACATTAGGTTCTAGTTATAAGGAAAACTCTGCAACAATTTTGACACAATCCTAGGACTATGATATTGCTTCTTCAGTTATTTAAATATTCTTGTGTCAATTATTCATTAAGGTTAGTATCTCAATATAGATGAATAGAGCTAGCCATCTTCTTCCTTCCAACCAAACTAGCTATGATCGGCTCATCAGCTTTGTGAGCTGCATATTGATTGTTTTTATAATTTCAATGTCATTTATATTTTCTGGCATGTTCTTGTAATCACTTAAATGTATATATGTACTTAGTTATTACATTGTAGCACCCCCTAAGAGATGCATTATTATTTCTGTGTTGAGCGACCTTGGGATAAGTTAGAGCTTATATGCATGTATGTATGTATGTATTATGGATGTGAAATCTTAAGGTAGGTACGGCTTGAGTAATTCGTTGACTCCCATGGATATGGATACGCAGGGTAAGTACAACATTATATTTCATTGATTCTCGCAGAATGAAATAAAAGAACAAGTTAGATTTTAAAGAGGCAGGATATAGGTTTAGCTCCCAATATGTGTTTAGTGCATATGCAGCTCCAATTTATCCTCTTGTGCAAGGATTGGATGATTTATTTGTTTAGTGTTTTTTCATTCATAGGATTGCATTAACAATAGATAGTTATAAAAATTATAACTATAACTAATATCTAAACTTTCTTAGTTGAACGCTCATTCTTGTTCTATATTTTTCCCTAGCTTGTAGGAGAAGCAATTTTGTTTCGGCGTCAAACTTGCATTTTTCTCTATAGGTTGTGGTGCTACTTACTTGGTAGTTTTTACTATGTTTATTTATTTACTTTATTCTTAGAACTTCATTATGACACTAATAAAAATTGTATCGATTGATGTTAATAAATAAATTAAATATATTGGATATCAAGGTTGAGCTCGACTTTCCAAATTGCTGTGATAGGTGTTGGGTTGAGTTGGACTATTCAAATTGAATTATATTATCTCTAATATTTTATCTTGCATGTTGGGCATTGAGTTTGGGTTTGATTATCAGTTTGGGAATATGAGGTTTACTATGGGCTTTTGGGACTTTATGCTGGTCTAAGTTCTAGTACCGTTCCACCAATGGATTTGGGTTGTGACAAATCCAATCACATACCTAACTTTACCCTATCCGGAATCCTTGAGGTTTCTTCCCTCAGTTTATCTTTCTTGCTTTTTTTAGAGTAGCACTTTGTCTATGTCTCTCATTATTTTTTTGTGCTTTTTCTCTAACATGATATTCACACTAAAGAGGGGCGGAGCTAGAAAATTTTAATTGGAGTGCCAACACACACATATGTAATAGAGTGTATAAAATATATAATAAATAAAAATAACACAAATGATCATACTTTATGAATTATTTATCGATTCAAAAAAATTATAACAAAATCTCTATAATAAATATAAGTATTACCAAATTATAATTTTGATTATTACTTCATGATATAAATTATACTATTTAAACAAATAAAAATCATTTAGCATTAAAGTATTATATCAAATTCTTACAAAAAATTCATAGATTCAAAAGCCAAAAAATAAATATAAACCTTAAATAACTAGATTATATGATGTAATAGAATAAGATTTTAAAAAAAAAAAGATAATAGTAATCATTAAAATTAAAGAAACATGAAAAATTAGATATTAGTAAAACAATAAAGTGAATATATCATTTAAAAATAAATGTATATTTAAATTGATCAATCCAAAATTTGCATGAGAAATCACTAATTTTATATGCTTGTCCATATATAAATAAAATATTTTTTTTAATTAGAATGAAATAAAGGAGAGAAAGCAATATGAGAAGGAAGATTAAAAAAATTATATTTATAGGAAATTATTAGAGCAAAATCAAAATAGAAAAATTATGTTTGATTTTAAATTGTGTGATAGGAAATTATTACATTAACTTGTATTTAATTTTCATCAAATAATAATCACCAATCAAATTTTAATTTGTAAATATAAATATTTGAATAATTAATTTTAATTGAAATTTTGTATTTATTTAATGATAACTAAGTAATTTTAACGTTTCAATTTAAATCATAATATATAAATTATAAATTATTAGAGATCAATAGAAAATTTGAGTAGGCCAATTAATAAAAAAAAAATTATTACACTTATTTATAAAGGTTAATACAAATTTTTAGAGATTAATAATGGAAAATAAATTTTATCATATATATTAAAATATTTTTAAACATGTTTAGGCCAAGGCCACCCCAAGAGTACCCCTACATTTTAAGGGGGGAGAGAATTGTAACACTCCTAAATTTTAAGGAGGAGAGAATTGTAACACCCTTACATTCATCTATACATTGTACTGTTCCGTTGACCAATGTTGATCCGGATAATCAAGAGGCTTAGAACCATAACTAAGTCACCTAGAAAAGCCATGAATGAAAAATAGCAACAATTAAATGAAGATGAAATACAAATAAGAAAAATAAAGCATAAAAAGTTAAATGAGCCAATGCCACAGCCATGGGTGACCGTACCAGGAAGCAACTGCGAGATCAGTCGCTGCCCTATTTTTGAGTGGGACATTGTGACACCCCAGACCTAAGAATTATTGTGAAGCTAGGGGAAATGTGAAAACTGTCACACCCTACTCCTCGTAAGATGTAATATACTCCCGTAGCACACCTAATGAATTACCGTACTTCGCCTACCGGTAACCCATTAAATATACTACAAATGATTTTAAAACAATTTTTGTTCATTTTTAAATTGGTGGGTAAAATTTTTTCAAATTTTAAAAACCTTTATTTAAAGTCCAAACATAAATTAAATTCTTAGATATTTAAAATCTCCGCAATTTTTGTAAAAATTTCGGCAGAGTGCCGTCTATATTTTGAGAAAACAGTTCTTCAAAACCTAAAAATAAAGACACTCCTAATATATTTCTCAATCCCAACTCCATTATTCAGTCTCATTTCACAAATCCGCATAAACCACTCAATACATAGTGTAAATTGAATCAAATATTAAAACATCTCATTGAGGTAAACAAATTAATTTTCACATTCATGGGAGCATTAAAATTTAATAGTGCAAAACTTTATAATTATATAAAATCTCAAGATAATATTACAATAATTTGTATTTGATTACAATCGAAATATATATATTACAAAAGAGTTGGTACAACTGCTCAAAGTAAATTTTATACATATAATTACAGAATTACATCAAAATCTAAAGTATAAGGGTATACCTATGATATACCCGAAGATAGACTCACTATGTCTTTCAGTAATCTTGCTCAACTGTTTTATATTTTCTTTTACCTGCAACAGCATACAAAGCTATCGCTGAGTGGTGAACTCAGTGGTGCACAAACTAATAATTTAAAACTTAATACAAGTTATGCTTGAAAATTCATAACAAATAAAAATTTAAAATTTCTAAATTCTTCAAAATTTGTAGCATTCAGAAATCAATATTTTCATTCGTGCAAATTATTCATTTGAATAACATTTTGATCAAATAGTAACTATTTATCTACATTTCTTTTAAATCCTGAAACAATATAAAAATATTTTGAATCATAGATAAATTATTTATTTCAACCATAATTTATCAAACTATGCATAATTTAAAGGGCGTTGCCAACAATTCACATTGTTGAACCCATGACCCAAAATTCAAATAGATGTTGTGTTGTACACTACGACATTTCACACTCTTCCAATAACTGAGGCTAAAAGGGAGGAACAAAGACTAGCTAGTATATATGAGTACTCATTCAAACTCTTCCCCAATTGGCAAGCCAGAGAGGAAGGAACTCGCCCCATCTAGTGGAGGAGATATCTCACTAAACAAGCTAATGAGAATTCACAACAAATTTTACCATGTCAACTGTGGTTTCAAATCATATTCAAAACAATTTCTATTTACAAAGTATTTACAAATCATCAACATATTTAATCATCATAAATTCATGCTCAAGGTTGGCAACACATCAAACTTAAAATTTATGATTCTCAAAACCATGCAATAAATCCTTAAATGCATAAAAAAAATTATATTTAATTTATACAACTTCAATCAACAAATTAAAATCCTCAATACAACAAAATTATAAATCATAAAATAACTTGTTCAAATCAATTTAGAAGTGAAAAGTAACAAAATAATTAGTTGTGCATAAAACCTTACATGAGTCGCCTTTTGGCCTTGACTCGACGCCTCGGGTTCCTTCCTGATATTTTTTTCCATTGAAACACACAATTTCACAGTGTTTCAGTATTATAACTTATCATAAATTCAAAAATAAATTTAAATTCACTTTTGCCTAGCTCTAATGTGCTAAACTTGACGTTCTTTAAATTTTGTGTTTTGGGGTTACTATTCACTATACTATTCAAGTCAATTTGTTGACTTTCTAAGGCTTAATAGGTATGGGAATTCCAAATTCACCCACATACCACATTTTGGTCACAAAATTTGTTGGTTTTGGTTGTTTACTCAAATTCTAAGTCTTTTAGGCAAATTTGCAAATTTTCAGTTTTTGTGTCTTAAGTTGCACTATTCCATTGGTCATTTTTCTTTTAGAATTTGGCAGAACTTCCTTCATAGAAAATGTTCCTTATTATCTTATCTTAATTTTCCTCTTTGAATCACTCTATTTGGAGTTTTTTAGCTCAAGTTATAGCCATTTGAATCATGGCTGCCAGATTGGACTTAACCCAGATTTTTGGGCACCAAACTAGTTCTAGCAGTTTTAAGTCACCAACTTTGGGTGGCCAAATGACTTGGTTAATGGCATAATTTGTGTTTGTGTTCTTCATGAAAGTTTTAGGTCTATGCCTCAACTGTCCACTGGTAAAATTTCAGGTCATTTAGACTTGTCTAGCTCAAGTTATGGCCAAATGAACAAACACTATTCATTTAGTCATTTTTATACAGGTCAAACTGCAAAAATCCGGATTTGGTCAATTTTTTCACTAAGTTTTGGTCACTTTTTGGGCATGATTCCTAAATAAAAAATGTTCCATTTTGTTTCTATTTTCATTCCCAATTGGTCTCATACCAATTAGATTTGAAAATTTTCAGTTTTGGTCCCTCAAAGGGACCTTGGTCCTACTGCCTGCAACATGACCATTTTCAATCCGAATTTGAACTCACCTTTAACACTTTCAACACATCTCAATTGGTCACAAATGACCATTTCTCACCTCAAACTAGGTCAAACACATCATTTCATAATTTCTCACATTTTTGTCTTCCAAACCCTAGATGCCAAAACCCTAATTTTCATGCAATTCAAATCTAATGCATTCCAATCACCAATCCATAGTTTACATACATAATTCAACTTAAACACCCATTCAAATGCATCAAATTCACCCATTTCAAACCCTAACTAAGGCTGGACGAATTTCATGTTTGGTCTTCTAACAAATATTTTCTTTTGATTTTAAGTTAAACTCTATGCAATTCCTACTTATTCAATTTCATTCCTATGCAATTTATTAAAAGTAATTTAGAAAGAAGCACTTACTTGTTGAATAGAATTTTATCTTCAATTTCTCTCAATTTTCTTCAATTCTTCTCCTTCTAATCTTCCTCTTGAGGTTTAATTTGAGGTTTCTACTATTTTTCACAAAAGATTTATGGTGTAATTTGGGGTTTAAAGAGCTTGAAAATAAGCTTTAATGGAGGAAATTGGAAGAGAGGGTGAGGAGGAAGAGAAGTCACGGCAAGGAAGAAGAGAAAGATAAAAATTTCCTTTTTTACTTTGTCTTTTTATTAGTGTAATCATCCTCAAAATAATTAAATTAGAAATTAAATTAATTTTGGTGTCATGCATACATCACTTAAGTGATGTCATAATGCCTTTACTTTTTGAATTTTTCATTTATTTTTCCATTAGTTCTTTAATTCAAATCTCAATTCTGAAATTTTCTTTTCTCTGATTTTATTTGACAGTTAGGTCAGAAGTCAGCTCTTGGGGTCAATTGAACAAATTGTCCCTTGCCGGTTCAACCCGGTTTGTAAATAATTCAATATTTCTTCTGGCTCCCTGACCTAATTATTTGACTGGCTTAACAACCTTTTTCCATGATTTTCTCTTTTCCACTGTGTTTGTAATAGTGGAATTTGAGTTTAAATTGACTTCGCAGTCATTCCCAAGAAGGTCACCCATCGCTGTGACTCTCGGCTCGTTTAACTTCTTATGTTCTGTTTTTCTTTTTTATACTTAACTAATTGACAATTACTAATTATTTGTGTTCAAGGCTTAACTAGGTGTCTTAGGCATGGTTCTAATTCTCGTAATTGTCCGGACCGACACCGGTCACCAGAATAGTGAAATATACCAGGCTATGCAAATAGGGATGTTACAAAAACTATGAAAAAGAGTTGAGAACAAGGACAAATAATTGAACTAGAGTTTCGAAAGCGATTAAATGTTACTGGAAAAAACGGATCAGACCGGTTAGGGGAAACTTGGTCAATTCACCCTTAGAGGTGACTACTGGCCTAAATGTCCATTAAAAAATAGGAAATTAAATTTATGAAAAATATATTAGAAGTGAAGAGGTAATGGAAAGAAAAGAAAAGAAAATGAAAATAAAAACATTATGACATCATCAAGCTTATGCAATCATGACACCATTAACAAATTTAAATTCTAATTATTTAATTATGTGATAAGTATATAAGGAGACAAATAAAAATTTAAAAAGAAAAAATTTTATTTTCCTCTTCATCTTCTTGCCGTCACTCTTATCTCCCTCGTCTCTCTCATTTTCTCTCATTTTCCACCATGAAAGCTTCCCTCAAGCTACCCTAAATTTGACCATAAATTTCATAGTCCCTTAATTAAAAACTTTTCTTTGGGCCTTGATAGAAAGATTGGAAGCGGAAGAAAGGAAAAAAATTTGCAAAGCTTAGAAAGATTGTAAAAGCATCAAAGAGGTAGGAGAAATTTCAAGACTTCTCTGTTCTTCCTTCTTGAAATTGAGTATAATTGAGATGGGTTAAGATGAGGAATTGAAAAATTATGCATGTGGGTGAGGGATAAAAATTTGGCCAGCATTGCTAAGGTTAGGGTTGGTGTGTTTTGGCCTAATTGAAATGTGAAATCTAGTGTGGGTGAAGTGATATGCTTGTTTAATGTATTGAACTTGTATGAATTAAGGCAATTAGGAAACTAGGGTTATGGCCATTAGGGTTTTGGGGAAAAATTAAGGAATTTGAGTAATTGATGCCAATTGACCAAAATGATGTTTAAATTGGTCAACTAGTATGTTTGGGAGTTGATTGAATGCATGGAAATTGAGGTGGGATTCAAGGTGATGCTGCCCCAATCTAGACAGCTTGACCCTTGTCCTTTTAAATAGTTAGAACTAAAATTTTGTTGCTCCAATTGGTGTTAGGCCAATTGGAGATGAAAATTAATATCTAATGCAACAATTTTCATGCAAAAACCCTACCCTAAAACCGACCACAAGTGGGTGAAAAATTAGGTTAAATCCAGATTAGGTACCCTGCCACTGTACAGAATTGACCATATGAATAGTACTTGTTCAAATAGTCATAACTTGGTGTAGAAAGGTCCAAATAACTTTATTTTTATACCATTAGAAAGATATGACATATTAGAACAACTTTCATGAAGAAACCAACCCAAATTCGGACCAGAACCAAATCAAATTGGCAACCAAATTTGGTTCACTAAAATTGCCAGAACCCTAAACTTACCCAGAAATCTAGAATTTGGCCAATCTAGCCAGTTATGGTTAAATGGCCATAACTTGAGCTAAAAAACTCCATATGGAGTGATTCAAAAAGGGAATTAAAGTTAAGACATTAAGGAACAACTTTGGTGAAGGAAAGTTGGCCAAATTTCTAATGTAGAATAGGCCAATAGAATAGTAAACTTTAGAGACCAAAACTAAAAAATTGCAATTTCTCCTAAGGAGCTTAGAAATTCAATTGGCAATCAATGCCAACATAATTGTGACCCAAAATGTGGTATGTGGGGATAATTAAAATTAGCATATCTATTTAGTATGTAAAAGTCAATATTTTGACCAAATGGTCAAATGAATAGTAACCATAACATACCACATACAAAGAATTCAACTTTGAGGAGAAATTGTGAGAGAAATTTAGTATACATGCATTTAAGTGTTGGATTAATTATGGAAATGAGTTGAATGAATATTGAAACGCCTTAAATTTTGTATTTCAATGGAGAAAGAAACTGGGAAAGATAAGGAAAAAGTGAGTCAAGGCCAAGAGGCGACTCATTTGAGGTTTGTGCACAACAACTAGTTCATTTTCAAATTTCAATTTGGATTTTGATTTGAATGAATTGTGAAATTAAATTTTTTAATTTATGACCTCATTTATATCGAATATTTGAAATAATACAATTTATGTATTGTTGGCCCAAATGTTGGGAAGTTAGTTTGAATGTGAATTGATGGCTATTTTGATGTTTGAAAATTGGTTAAAATGGTTTGAAACCACAGCAATCGTGATTAATTGTTTGAATTCCTCACTAACTTGCTTAGTGGGATGAATTGGTTTTAAATTCCCTCTCTGGCTGAAGTGTTGAGGTGTATACCAGTTGAGGACGAATTGAATGAGTACTCATATATTGTGCTAGCTAGCCTTGGTATTCCTCATTAGCCTTTGGCTATTGGGATGAATTGGATATTTGGGTCTTGATTAAGCTGTGTGACATTTCAAAAGAAATTGTTCTATGATTTGATTTATTTTAAGAAATTTTCTAGCTTTAGAAATAAAGCGTGATTTTATATGTGTTAATATCTCAATTGATTTAATTTGAGCAGTTGTGATTTATGTGCTGTTTAATTTATTATTTTCTTAAAGTTGTGCACTAATGAGTCTTTGGCTCAGCGATAGCTTTTTATTTGCTGTCGTAGTTAGAGAGGTAGATAAAACAGCAGAGTAGGTTGCTTGTGACTTGAAGTGATCAACATTTTGGATATTTACCGGGTATATAGATTATACCCTTGTATATTTTTATTTTGATGTATATGTCACTGTATGTAAATGCATTAGACTTGAGCAGTTGTGTAATAAATTTTGTAATTTACATTTGATTTGTGTAAATGTTGTAATATAAACCTCTTATTTTATTTAATAAAATGCTCAGTTTATTTTGAAATATTTTTTTATGAATTGCTTGAAATGGTGCTGAATTGAGATTGATTTGTGTTGACACTATTGGAGGTAGGGATTGAAATATTTCATATTGAGAGTGTTTTCACAAGTTTTTGAAGAACTATTTTCCCAACTTATAGACGGCACTCTGCCAAATTTTCTGTAAAAATTACGAAGATTTTTAAATTAATTAAAATTTTTTATTATAACTTAATTTCAATTAAATGTTTTTAATACCTGTTCATAATTACCCACCACTTTAAAGAGGAATGGAAATTGGTTTAAAATCCCTTGTAGTGTATTTAATGGGTTATCGGTAGGTGAAGTTCAGTAATTCATTAGTTATACTACGGGGTCATGTTATGCCTTACAGAGGCGTAAGGAGTGATATGTTTTAGTGGTATCAGAGCAAGTTTTTAAGTATGTTTTAAACTGTGAATTTGAATATTTTTCTTTGATAGTACAACTGCTCAATGTCATTGTTTGATACATACGGTCCATTACATTATAAATATAGACTGATGGAGGAAAATCACCTTGTGTTGTTTGTTCAAGAGATAGAATACCCTCTAACTAACTATGGAAGAAGGGGATTGCTTAGTTGAGCAATCAATTGAAGCTAAAGCATAAGGGGAAGCCCTAGCTCTCCAGAATGTGAGTGGGTCAGCCACCCTAGCTCCTCAAATACCACAGTTTCCTACTTAGTTCACTCAGTAGATGGCTACACTATTTCAGCAAATGGCTGGAGCTATACCCACCCAAGCCCCAATTCAAACCCCAGCAGCATAACCACAACCTCCAGCCAGGCAGTATGACAAGTTGATCAAGTATGATGCTACTAAATTCAAGGGTACAATGGACCAATTAGAAGCAGAGCAGTGGTTAGAAAGAATGAAAAGAGTTTTTAAAAAGATACATTGCACAGAAGAATTGAAGTTTGAGTACTCAATTTCACTTCTACAAGGGGATGCATATGATTGGTGGAAAACCATCCCCCACAGTCTGGTGGAACCCCCAGTGCTGACTTGGGACAACTTCCTCAGAGAGTTCAGATAGAAATACGTCCCATATACTTATGTGAACATGAAGCTGCAAGAATTTTTAAGTCTGAAATAGGGGAGTAGAACAATGGCAGAGTATGAAAGGAAATTTTCCCGCCTAAGCCACTATACCGGGAGTCTACTTGCTACTAGTGGAGAAAGATGCAAAAGGTTTGAAGTCAGGTTGAAGCCCAGTTTGAGAATGCAAGTGGTGGGATTCCAGCATGATAACTTCTTTGAACTCATATCTCAAGCATTAGAGCTAGAGAGGATAGAAGTAGAAGGGGCACTTAAGAAAGAGAAAATAGAGAAAGAGAAAAGTGGGAAGCCAGTGGATTAGAGTTCCAGTGGTACTAGGAAGAGGAAAATTTTCAGAGGACAGAGTAGTAAAAAGTCTAGTAGGGAAAGATTTTCAAGACAGAGACCACCTAGATCTGGTTAGCAGACAATCAGAAGTTCCTTTCCTCCACGTCCCTGGGAAACTTGTGGTAGGAATCATGGTGGGGTATGCTATAAGGCGATTGGTGCTTGTTATAACTACAGCAGTACGGGACATTTTGCGAAGGATTGCACCAACCCCCTTAAATCTAGGCCACCCACTACCACAGTAGAAGGATTTGTTTAGAGTTTTGCCACTAGAGGTTCACAACCAGCTAGTAGAGGCAAAAGCAAAGGTAGGGGCAGTACCTCAGGCAGTCAGGGCACGGTTAATCAGTCAGAGCAGGGTAGTGCTCCAGCTAGAGTCTATACTATGAGATAGAGAGAAGAGGCAGAGACATTAAGTATTATGGCTGGTACTTTCTCAATCTTTAATTAGGATGTTTATGTCTTGTTTGACCCGGGGTCTACACACTCTTATGTTAGTGCCAACATTGCTTGCCTTATTGTTGTTCCTTATGTAAAAATGGATTTTGAGGTGCTAGTAACTAGTTCGCGAGGACAAGAGGTCAGGGTCAACATAATGTATAAGGATTGTCCTTTGGTGATCCAAGGACACACCTTCCTATCTGACTTAATTGAAATGCCCTTCAGAGATTATGATATCATCTTGGGCATGGATTGGTTAGCCACGCATCATGCAATGATTGACTGTAGATTGAAGATTGTCACTTATGGTCTCCCACAGTATGGTGATGTAGTAATACATGGGGAGAGGCAGCTACTACCATCAAACCTTATTTCTGCTACACTGGCCAGAAAAATGATCAGAAAGGGATGTGAAGCTTACCTAGCTCATGTGATGAACACCCAAGTAGAGAGTCCCACAGTGAGGGATATTCCTACAATATGCGACTTTCCAGATTTGTTTCCTAAAGAGTTGCTAGGGTTACCGCCAAAAGGAGAAGTGCAGTTTGAAATAGAGGTTATGCCTGGTGTGGACCCAATCTCCATTACACCTTACAGAATGGCACCTGCAGAGTTGAAAGAGTTGAAGGTGCAGTTACAAGAATTGTTTAATAAGGGCTTCATCCGCCCTAGTGTGTCACCTTGGGGAGCGCCACTGTTGTTTGTTAAGAAGAAAGATGGTACTCTCCATCTGTGTATCGACTACAGATAGTTGAACAAGGTAATAATAAAGAACAGATATTCGTTGCCCCGCATAGATGTTGTTTGATCAGTTGAAGGGTGCAGTTGTATTCTCCAAAATTGATTTGAGAACAGGGCATTACCAGTTAAGGGTGTAAGAGTAGAGTATTCCAAAAACTGCTTTTAGAACTTGATATGGCCACTATGAGTTTCTGGTTATGCCATTCAGGTTGACTAATGCTCCAACTGCTTTTATGGACCTGATGAACACTATCTTCAAGCCATACTATGATCACTTTGTTGTTATGTTTATTGATGACATATTAATGTATTCGAAGAGTGCAGAGGAGCATGATAGACATCTGCGAATTGTGCTACAGGCCTTAAGAAAGAAACAGCTGTATACTAAGTTATCGAAGTGCGAATTTTGGCTAGAAGAAATCTCTTTCTTGAGGCACATTGTATCAGCTGAAGGCATTAAGGTAGATCCCAGCAAGATTGAAGCTATCCTTAATTGGAAGCCACCCAGAAATGTCACTGAAGTTCGTAGTTTCCTGGGTTTAACTGGATACTACCGACGTTTTGTGAAGGGATTTTCTATATTGGCATCTCCACTGACCAAGCTACTCCGGAAGGATATAAAATTTTAGTGGACTGACAAATGTCAACAGAGTTTTGATAAATTGAAGAGATATTTGATTGAAGCTCCAGTCCTAACTTTACCTACTCAGGGTAAAGAATACACTATTTATAGCGATGCATCTCATAATGGGTTAGGTTGTGTACTGATGCAAGACTGAAATGTCATTGCTTATGCATCTCGTCAGCTAAAACCTCATGAGACAAACTATCATACACATGACTTAGAGCTAGCAGCTACTGTATTTGCTCTGAAGATCTGGAGACATTATCTGTATGGGAAAAAATGTTACATGTACACAGATCACAAGAGCCCGAAGTATTTGGGTACCCAGAAAGAGTTGAATTTGAGGCAAAGGAGGTGGTTAGAACTGATTAAGGACTATGATTGTCTGATAGACTACTAGCCAGGGAAGGCAAATGTGGTCACTGATGCTTTGAGCTGTAAAACCATGGTGAGTTTGAGAGTTTCCCCTTTGTCTATGGTATATGAGCTGAAAGCACTGCATGCTAGTTTAGAGATTGATGATGAGGCATAGATGGTAGCTGCATGGCATGTATAGCCAGTGTTGATTGATGAGGTAAAGATGGCTACACAGAATGATGAAAAGTATGCGAAATTGGTGGAGGAAGCTCGGGAAGGCAAGAAACCAGACTTTTCTATGAATAATGATGGCCTACTGCTGCACCAAGGCAAAATGTGCATTCCTAATGATGTGGAATTGAGACAAATCATTATGAAAGAAGTACATGAGTCTCCTTTTGCTATGCACCCTAATGGAACCAAGATGTATAGAATGGTCAAAGAGCACTATTGGTGGATGGGTATGAAGAGAGACATAGCTGATTTTGTATCCAAATGCCTAACTTATCAGCAAGTGAAGGCCAAACACCAAGTGCAAGCTTGTTTACTACATCCATTGCCAGTACCTGAGTGGAAATGGGAAAGAATCACGATGGATTTTGTGATGGGACTTCCGAGAACACAGAAGAATCATGTTGCAGTATGGGTCATTATGGATAGATTGACCAAATCTGCACACTTTCTGCCAGTGATAATAGATTATAGCCTGGACAGATTGGCTAAACTGTACCTTGATAAGATAGTGAAACTCCATGGAGTGCTAGTGTCAATTGTGTCAGACAGATATTCAAGGTTCACTTTTAGATTCTGGGGTAGTGTATAGAGAGCCTTAGGAACTAGATTGAACTTCAGTACAGCATTCCATCCATAGACAGATGGCCAATCTGAGAGGGTGATTCAGATATTGGAAGATATGTTACGAGCTAATGTAATTGAGTTTGAAGGTAGTTGGGATACACATTTGCCTTTGATTGAGTTTGCTTATAATAACAGCTACCAATCAAGCATTGGGATGCCTCCATATGAAGCTCTGTACGGCAAAAAATGTAGAACTCCTCTGTGTTAGGATGAAGTAGGTGAAAGGAAGCTGATTGGTCCAAAAATTTTTCAGCAGACAGAGGAGAAGATTAAACTTATCAGAGACAGACTTAAGGCTGCAGCAGACCAGCAAGAAGTCCTACATCAATTTAAAAAGGTGAGATATTGAGTATGAAGTGGGTGATAAGGTATTCCTCAAAGTTTCTTTTTGAAAGAAAATTATGAGATTTGGTAGAAAAGAAAAACTGAGTCATCGTTTCATTGGGCCGTATGAGGTTCTGGAAAGAGTGGGTCCTTTGGCATACCGATTGGCACTACCTCCAGAGTTGGAAAAGATACATAATGTCTTCTATATATCTATGTTGAGGAGGTGTAGATCAGACCCATCTCATATTCTACCTGTTGAGGAGATTGAGGTGAACCCAGACCTCACTTATGGGGAAGAGCCTATTGAGATTTTTATTAGTAGTATGCCCTAGAGCATATCATTTAGTATGTATTTTGTACATATTTTTATTAATAAAAGGCATTTCCACTTTTTGGTTTACATAATATATTTATGTGTAATAGAAAAGGTCCATTGATATTTTGTTACAATTATTATTCTTAAGTTGTTAAGAATATAAGTGACAATATTTCTAGCACAAAGTATCATAAATAAGTTCACAATCGAGGATACTTCATAATAAGGACATGACTTATCCAGAAAGATTGTATTCATGTTTGTTACCAAGTTATTTATATGAGATATAAATAAGATGGAATGGTGAGTCTCATGCCATATGACAAACATGATAGGCACTTATAAATGATAAGTAGGCCGAACCAGTGACACTTATGACAAGCACATGGAGTTTACTCTTGCCAATGTTTTGTCATAAATCATATCAGTGCATATAATCTTTAGACCTGAGATAGCACAGTTATCTTGTATATAGGTAGTTTGAGTTTGATACTGCTTTCATACTTGTACTATGTATGGGTATATGGGCATTTGTTGGCTCCTACTAGTTATATATGGAGGTAGGTGTTGATCAAGATGGAATCTATTCCTCTAAGTAAATAAAGATAAAATCCTATGTTCATTTAATTATTCTTGATGTTTCAAGTTCCTGGCCAGGACATATAGATTTATTCAGAAAAGAGTTTCTGATGAGAAAATCTTTTTAATCAAGAACTGGAATTAAAAGAGAACATAATATTCATAGCAAATGAAGTTTGACATAAACCATGACTCCAGCTTGAGTTGGGATTTTGTAACAGAGAGATTCTAGTGCATGGTAACATATGATTATAGGTTCATTTAAGGTAAACCTTATTACTAATTGGTGGCCATGGCATGCTATTCTAGGTGTTAACCATGGTCTATAAGGTTCATAAAATGATTTAGAGAAATCATTTATGGTAAGAAAGAGTTCTGATGATATTAAGAGTTGATATCATGTCTCATTGCCAATTAGTGATGAGCCTAGTAAGTCACACACATACACAAGTTATCACCTATTTAAATATGATTTAATTAATTAATTAAAGAGTTTAATTAATTAATTAAGTAGGTTTGGTTTGCAATTAAATTGCAAAGTCCCTAGCATTACTTGAAACCAAATCTAGATTGTTGGATGTATAGTATAAGTTAAATTTATATTTAAAGTGTTTAAATATGAATTTAATTAATGAAAAATTAATTTATAGAGATTAATTAATTAATTTATATTTGATATAAATTAGAAGAAGAAAAATAATTGTTTTGGGTTAAGAACTCAAAATTAAGACACAGGGGCATTTTGGTCATTTCACAGTGTGACACGTGGCACCATGAGTGGTGACACATGGGATTACACATAAGCTTGCCAAATGTTTTTTAATCATGTAAGATGATTAAAATCAAGATTAAATATAGGTTTGACACTTGGAACAATGTGATTGGGCCACTTAAACCTAGAGCTAATCAAAGGGTGACATGTGGCAAGGGTTTAATGTGTTAACCTAGCTATATAAGTGTTGTTATGAAAAAGAAAAATAACCAGCAGCCACTCCTCTCCTTTGTCACTCCATTTTGAGGCTCTCCATCTATTCTTCTTCATCTCTCATCAATTCAAAGAGATTAGCCATCAATCTCTGGAATTAAGAACACTAAAAATTGTTTCTAGTGTCCTGTTTACATGTCTAATCTCTTAAAAGGCAGAACTTGAATTTCTAATTAATAGAAAAAGCTTTAGAAGCTATTCAAGGGCTGCCATAGGTGTTCTTGGTGTGGACAAGCTAGAGGGACAACATTTGGTGTCCTGAAGACGAATCTCAAAGGCGCAGACACGCTGTAGTGTATCAAGAGGTTAGTGTAATCGTTCTTGATTTAATCTAGGGTTCTAAAATTAATCTGATTAATTTTAAAATCTTAAATGGCAAATACAGATCCAAAAACATATTAAAAGAGTTTTAATATATTGTTTATCATTAAAATCAAATAGATAAAAATAAATCTTGCATGATGCATGTGACCCTAGGTGAAAATTTTTGAATTTAATGGTATAAACTTGTGTTTTTCACTCTTCCGTTCCTTCAATTGGTATCAAAGCCACTATATTTGCCATTTAGATTGTTGATTATATGATTTATTTGGGTGATTTGATCATGAGATGATTGATCTATTGCTGGTTGCAATGGATGTGTGGCGGCACACATGGTGAAGCCACCATTAGTGGCGGTAACAATGGTTCTTCAAGGTGGTGCAAGGTTTGCTTTTTAATTTACAATTATTGTATGATCTAAAAGCTCATCCTATGTCTAATTAAATTGTTTAATTATAATTTTAATCACACAATTAAATTATGATTCAAATCTGAATTTTAAAAGTTGTTTGAATGTGATTCAAATCTGAATTTTAAAAGTTGTTTGAATGTGATTCAAATCTGAATTTTTAAAGTTGTTTGAATCATATTTAAATCTGATTTTTTAAAATTGATTGAATAAAATTCAGATCTGATTTTTTAAAAAATGTTTGAATGTGATTCAAATCTGATTTTTTTAAAAAAGTTTGAATGTGATTCAAATATGAATTTTTAAAGTTGTTTGAATGTGATTCAAATCTGAATTTTTAAATTTCTTTGAATGAGATTCAAATCTGAATTTTTAAATTTATTTGAATCATATTCAAATCTGGTTTTTTTAAATTGAATATGAGATATTCAATTTAATTTAAGTATGTATGTTTTATTTAATTGTTAAATAGTGATATGCATGATGGATGATCATGGACTATAAAAGACCAATGTGATTGGATTTATTTCTTTTATGTTTCTTTGGGATTGTAAATTAATTCATTTATTTTAATTTATTTTGGGCATGTATTATTAAGTTTGTAATAATTTTTGGGTTGTAATTTCATTTATTTAAGTTCTTGTAAATTCGCCTTGGTATGCCAAGGATTACCATGTAATATTGGATTGCAAGAAGTTCAAGGAGGTCAAGAGCGTTGGTGGGACCAATGGGAGGAATTCAAGATCAAGTGTTGATTATGTACTCCTTCAGCAACTCTTGTAAAATGAATGAATGAATGAAATGCACCTAAGAATGCCTTGATTCAATTCTTGGTGGCTCAGAATTGAATCCCTTAGAAAGTCCATGATCATACCATATTTATTGCTTATCCATGAATGCATGAGATGTATGGGAATGTATGCTATTATATGATATATGCATGCTAATTGGATAATGTGCAAAGTGAGACCTTAATAGTAATTAGAATGACCATAAAATCTTCCAAACAAATGATTAAGTTGGAAATGCTATAATTAAAGTAATTATAACATAGGCCCTCCATTAGGGCAATTATTTTAAGAAATTTTAAATAGTTGCATAAGATGCAATTAATTTAAGAGATTTTCTTAAGAATAATTGTTAAGCATGAGATGTTGTAAATATGTAAATGGTTTAGTGCCCAATATTAGATGTACCTGAGGACATTAAAATTATTTGCATAATTACTGGCTCAATGGGATCAACTTAACTAATGCAAGATAAGTCAATAATGGATGTACCTGAGATTTTGAGCATTAGGGGCTAGGTAAAGGATTGAACCTCACATGAGATGTGATGGGCAAGGAGTTGCTCACTTATAGTTTATTGTAATTCCAATAATGGATGTACCTGAGGATGATCAATAGAATTATAAGAATTCAATCACCCACTAGAAATCCATCCAACTAGGATTTCCGTTTTCTACTTTGGAAGTGTAGGATTCGCTAAGTTAGTGGGAGGATCAATTTGATTAAAAGACTATAATCATTTTGGTTAATTACATGATACATTTACTAATTAATCTGGTTATTTTCTGCAGTTAATTTTTTGATAAAAATGAGCACAAAACAACCACCACCATCCAATATCCTTGTAAGCATACTTGATCACAATAGGTTGACAGGACCTAATTTGTCTGATTGGCTAAGAAATTTGAAACTTGTCCTGAACCTTGAACATATAGGATATGTTCTAGATTCAAATGTTCCTGGTCCCTTACCTCCAGAGGCCACACAAGAGGAACATGAAACTTTGGACAAGTGGAAGGAGCATGATATGAGAGCTAAGTGTTACATGCTTGCTTCCATGAGTAATGACTTACAGAAGCAACATGAGAACATGCAGAGTGCGAGTGAGATCCTCCTTCACCTACAAGAGTTGTATGGTGAGCACAGCAGGAATGCTAAGTATGAGATATCTAGACAGCTATTCCGTATGAGGATGTCTGAGGGACAGAATGTTGGGGATCATGTCCACAAGATGATTCGGCTGATTGAGCAGTTGGAACATCTTTACTTCAACATGGATTTCCAACTACAGACGGATTTGATCCTTCAGTCCCTTCCTGAGTCTTTTGGGAATTTTGTGACAAATTTCCATATGATTAAACAGGAATGCACCTTAGCTGGTTTACTCAACATGCTGGTTATTGCCCAAAAGAATATGCCTGGCAATAAAGGAAAAGAGGTAGCTTTGGTTGCATCTTCTTCTGCTGGAAAGTCCAACAAGAAGAAGGGCAATAAGAAAAAGAAACCTGAGATTCCTGGTCCTTCCAAGAAAATAGATAAACAGAAAAGGAAGACTAAAGCTGATGGAGGCAAAGGAAAGTGTTTCCACTGCCAAAAGGATGGGCACTGGAAAAGGAATTGCCCAGAGTATCTTGCTTCTCTAAAGGACAAGAAGGATACATCTTCGGAAGGTATGTCCATATCTTGTTATTTAGATTTTGATGATACTCATAGTTCATCTACAGCTTGGGTTTTAGATACTGGTGCTAGTTCTCACATTTCTAATGATATGCAGGAACTAGCAAATAGTAGCAGCTTGCGTTCTTAAGATATTAGAGTTCGGATTGGCAATGGCTCAATTGTTGAAGCTTTAGCCATAGGATTTAAATCTTTTTACATGTTTGGACATGTTTTGTGTTTGGATAATATTTTATATGTACCTGATGCTTTTAAGAACATCATTTCTATATCTAGTTTAACTAGAAATGGCTATGAATTTCAGTTCACAGATGATGTTTGCAATATTTATTTTGGAAATAAATATGTTGGTTTGGGTTATATGAATGATGGTCTTTATTATTTGGATAATAATGAAAAATACAAATTGAATGCAAGTGATCTAAAAGAATGCAATGCCATGGTGAAAACCAACTCAATTTCAAAATATATTTGGCACTTAAGGTTATGTCATGTTGCAGAAGATAGGATTGCAAAACTGGAGAAAATGGGGATTTTATCCTCATTGGGCTCTGAGCCTACTCCAACTTGTGAATCTTGCCTTCAGGGCAAAATGACTAGATCACCCTTTGTTGGACAAGGGCTAAGAGCTGAAAATATTTTGGAGCTAATACATAGTGATGTATGTGGTCCATTTAAAGAAATGGCTAGAGGGGGTTCTCATTATTTTATTACCTTTACTGATGATAAATCAAGGTTTGGGTACTTGTATTTGATGAAATACAAACATGAATCTTTTGAAAAGTTCAAAGAATTTAAATCTGAAGTAGAAAATCAAACAGGAAAGAGTATTAAAGCTCTTCGATCAGATCGTGGAGGTGAATATTTGAGTACTGAATTTGATGAATACTTGAGAGAGCATGGCATTGTTTCTCAGCTGACTCCTCCAGGAACGCCACAGCTGAATGTGTATCTGAAAGGAGAAATCGTACCCTATTGGATATGTTACGTAGTATGATGAGCTATACTGATATGCCAATCTTCTTTTGGGGATTTGCATTAGAATCAGCTTTGTATATTCTGAATAGGATTCCATCAAAATCAGTTTCTTCCACACCTTATGAGATATGGCATGGAAGAAAACCAAGTCTTAAGCATGTTAAGATTTGGGGTTGTCCAGCTTATATCAAAAAGCTGAACACTGATAAATTGGAGACCAGATCAAAAAAAGATCGATTTGTTAGATATCCAAAAGATAGTTTTGGATATTATTTTTATTTGCCTACTTCACAAAAGGTTGTGATAAGTAGAGATGCCACATTTCTTGAACAACAGTTTGTTCAAGAAGGAGGCAAAGGAAGGCAAATAGAGTTAGAATTGGAGAATTCTGACCAACCAACAGATCCGATGGATATAGATCCATCTAGTCAACCTATACCCCTTGATGAAACATCTACAGCTGTTCCTCGTAGAACAACCAGGGTATCTCACCCACCAGTGAGATATGGTTTTCTTCATAAAGAAGAACAAGCGTTGTCTATTCATGAAGAAGTAGATCATGGAGATGATCCACTTACCTATGAAGAAGCTATATCAGATATAGACTCTTCAAAATGGATTGATGCTATGAAATCCGAGATTGATTCCATGTATAAGAATCAAGTTTGGGATCTTGTTGACCCACCTGAAGGTATTGTACCTATAGGGAACAAATGGATTTTCAAAAAGAAAATTGGTTCTGATGGAAAGGTGGAGACCTATAAGGCAAGGCTAGTAGCGAAAGGGTTTCGCCAAAGGCAAGGAGTCGACTATGAGGAGACTTTCTCGCCTGTTGCCATGCTTAAATCAATTAAGATTTTATTAGCAATAGCTGCATACTATGATTATGAGATTTGGCAGATGGATGTCAAAATAGCTTTTCTCAATGGATACATTGAAGAAAACATTTTCATGGAACAACCTAGGGGTTTTGAATCCCAAGATGGTTCCAAGGTATGCAAGCTAAAGCGATCCATTTATGGGTTGAAACAAGCTTCGAGGAGTTGGAACATCTGTTTTGATGAAGCCATTAAATCCTTTGTTTTTATCAAAAATGAGGATGAGGCATGTGTATATAAGAAGGTTAGTGACAGTGCTATCACTTTCCTTGTCTTATATATGGATGACATACTATTGATGGGTAATGACACAGGTATGTTGACAACTATAAAGGTATGGTTGTCAAATACATTCTCCATGAAAGACTTAGGGGAGGCAACTTATATTCTTGGGATTCGCATCTATAGAGATAGAGCAAAAAAAAATAATTGGTTTATCCCAAAGTCTATACTTGGAAAAGGTGTTAAAGAGGTTTAACATGCTTGATTCCAAGAGAGGATTGTTACCAGTGAGACATGGTATCCACCTTTCTAAAGAGATGTCTCCAAAGACACCTAAAGAAAGAGATAAGATGGCCAGGATTCCATATGCTTCGGCTATTGGAAGTTTAATGTATGCAATATTGTGTACTAGGCCGGATATCGCATATGCTGTTAGTTTGACTAGCAGGTATCAATCTAATCTAGGTTTGGAACACTGGATAGCTGTCAAGAATATCCTTAAGTACTTGAGAAGAACTAAGGATTTATTCTTGATTTATGGAGATGGAGACTTGCAATTGGATGGTTATACTGATTCTGATTTCCAATCAGATATCGATGATAGAAAGTCTACCTCTGGATATGTGTTCATTTGTAATGGAGGTGCAATCAGTTGGAAGAGTGCCAAACAGAGCACGACTGCAGATTCCACTATAGAGGCTGAGTATATTGCTACATCAGATGCTGCATAGGAAGCTGTTTGGATAAAAAAGTCTGTGACAGAACTTACAGTAGTTCCTTCCATTGAGTCAGTAGTTCCACTACACTGTGACAATAATGGAGCAGTCATACAGGCTAAGGAACCAAGGTCTCACCAAAAATCCAAACACATAGAAAGGCGCTACCACATTATCAGAGAAATAGTTGGGCGAGGAGATGTAGCCATGCAGAAAATAGCATCAGCTGAAAATCCAGCTGATCCATTCACTAAGCCTATGTCACAGACTCAGTTAGACTAACATCTTGAGAAGATAGGTCTAAGATATTGTAATGAATGGCTCTAGTGCTAGTGGGAGATTGTTAGTAGTATGCCCTAGAGCATATCATTTAGTATGTATCTTGTAAATATTTTTATTAATAAAAGGAATTTCCACTTTTCCGTTTACATAATATATTTATGTGTAATAGCAAAGGTCCATTACTATTTTGTTAGAAATATTATTCTTAAGTTGTTAAGAATATGAGTGACAATATTTCTAGCACAAAGTATCATAAATAGGTTCACAATCGAGGATACTTCATAATAAGGACATGACTTATCCAGAAAGATTGTATTCATGTTTGTTACCAAGTTATTTATATGAGATATAAATAAGATAGAATGGTGAGTCTCATGCCATATGACAAACATGATAGGCACTTATAAATGATAAGTAGGCCGAACCAGTGACACTTATGACAAGCACATGGAGTTTACTCTTGTCAATGTTTTGTCATAAATCATATCAGTGCATATAATCTTTAGACCTGAGATAGCACAGTTATCTTGTATATAGGTAGTTTGAGTTTGATACTGCTTTCATACTTGTACTATGTATGGGTATATGGGCATCTATTGGCTCCTACTAGTTATATATAGAGGTAGGTGTTGATCAAGATGGAATCTGTTCCTCTAAGTAAATAGAGATAAAATCCTATGTCCATTTAATTATTCTTGATGTTTCAAGTTCCTGGCCAGGACAGATAGATTTATTCAGAAAAGAGTTTCTGATGAGAAAATCTTTTAATCAAGAACTGGAATTAAAAGAGAACATAATATTCATAGCAAATGGAGTTTGACATAAACCATGACTCCAGCTTGAGTTGGGATTTTGTAACAGAGAGATTCTAGTGCATGGTAACATATGATTATAGGTTCATTTAAGGTAAATCTTATTACTAATTGGGTGGCCATGGAATGCTATGCTAGGTGTTAACCATGGTCTATGAGGTTCATAAAATGATTTAGAGAAATCATTTATGGTAAGAAAGAGTTCTGATGATATTAAGAGTTGATATCATGTCTCATTGCCAATTAGTGATGAGCCTAGTAAGTCACACACATACACAAGTTATCACCTATTTAAATATGATTTAATTAATTAATTAAAGAGTTTAATTAATTAATTAAGTAGGTTTGGTTTGCAATTAAATTGCAAAGTCCCTAGCATGACTTGAAACCAAATCTAGATTATTGGATGTATAGTATAAGTTAAATTTATATTTAAAGTGTTTCAATATGAATTTAATTAATGAGAAATTAATTTATAGAGATTAATTAATTAATTCTATTAATTAATTTATATTTGATATAAATTAGAAGAAGAAAAATAATTATTTTGGTTTAAGAACTGAAAATTAAGACACAGGGGCATTTTGGTCATTTCACAGTGTGACACGTGGCACCATGAGATGGTGACACATGGGATCACACATGAGCTTGCCAAATATTTTTTAATCATGTAAGATGATTAAAATCAAGATTAAAAATAGGTTTGACACTTAGCACAATGTGATTGGGTCACTTAAACCTAGAGTTAATCAAAGGGTGACATGTGGCAAGGGTTTAATGTGTTAACCTAGCTATATGAGTGTTGTTATGAAAAAGAAAAATAACCAGCAGCCAATCCTCTCCTTTGTCACGCCATTTTGAGGCTCTCCATCTATTCTTCTTCATCTCTCATCAATTCAAAGAGATTAGCCATCAATCTCTTGAATTAAGAACACTAGAAATTGTTTCTAGTGTCCTGTTTACATGTCTAATCTCTTAAAAGGCAGAACTTGAATTTCTAATTAATAGAAAAAGCTTTAGAAGCCATTCAACGGCTGCCATTGGTGTTCTTGGTGTGGACAAGCTAGAGGGACAACATTTGGTGTCCTGAAGATGAATCTCAAAGGCGCAGACACGCTGTAGTGCATCAAGAGGTTAGTGTAATCGTTCTTGATTTAATCTAAGGTTCTAAAATTAATCTGATTAATTTTAAAATCTTAAATGGCAAATACAGATCCAAAAACATATTAAAAGAGTTTTAATATATTGTTTATCATTGAAATCAAATAGATAAAAATAAATCTTGCATGATGCATGTGACCCTAGGTGAAAAATTTTGAATTCAATGGTATAAACTTGTGTTTTTCACGCTTCCGTTCCTTCAATTTTGGCATATGAGGTGAAGCAGCTAAGGAACAAGCAGATACCATTAGTGAAAGTGCTGTGGAACCATCATTCAGGCCAGGAGGCTACTTGGGAGCGTGAGGAGGATATGAGGAGATAGCACCCACTGCTGTTCAGAGACTAATATCAGGTAAAATTTTGAGATGAAATTTATTTCAAGGGGTGAGAGTTGTAAAACCCTACATTCACTAGTTCTATACATTGTATTGCTCCGGTGACCAATGCCGATCCGAACAATCAAGAGGCTTAGAACCATAACTAAGTCACCTAGAAAAGCAATGAATGAAAAATAACAACAACTAAATGAAGATGAAATACAAATAAGAAAAACAAAGCATAAAAGGTTAAATGAGCCAAGGCCACAGCGATGGGTGACCGTACCGGGAAGTTACTGTGAGATCAGTCACTGCCCTATTTTCGAGTGGGACATTGTGACACCCCAGGCCTAAGAATTATTGCGAAGTTAGGGGCAATGTGAAAACCATGGAAAAGAGTTGAAAACAAGGTCAAATAATTAAACCAGAGTTTCGGAAGTGATTAAATGTTACTAGAAAAAATGGATCAAACCAGTAAGAGGCAATTCAGTCAATTCACCCTTAGAGGTGATTACTGACCTAAATGTCCATTAAAAAGTAGGAAATTAAATTTATGAAAAATATATTAGAAGTGAAGAGGTAATGGAAAGAAAAGAAAAGAAAATGAAAATAAAAACATTATGACATCATCAAGCTTATGCAAGAATGACACCATTAACAAATTTAAATTCTAATTATTTAATTATGTGATAAGTATATAAGGAGACAAATAAAAATTTAAAAAGAAAAAATTTTATTTTCCTCTTCATCTTCTTGTGATGCCCCTCACCCGTCTACAATGTAGTCGAGCGACGAGTGCACATTCGGTGCCGGAGTACCCTATCTTATGTTGTCCTATTCACTGTTAATTTTAAACTTCACTTAAAAACATGTGGAAATATTTTTTTATATATATATATACTTGTTTTAAAGTCACAATTTATTTCTGTAGATACCAGGCCAGAACCTCCTCTGTTTAATTAACATCTAGCAAGTTCCACTAGTTACCTATTAAAAATAATTTCATATCTCTACATGTCATATAATGTCATTTTTGCTCATACAATTTCAAGTTCATTCATTCACTCATATAGAAATTCATATACAAAAACTCATAACTTTATTTATAATACAAAATATATAATTACAATTTTCATTTATATCACAAACTAGTAATTACATCATGTTTACACACAATGAACCAAAATACTAGTCTATACATGGGCCCTACCAAAATACTATAACTAATGAGGTGACTCTAGACTCTGGACTGTAGCAGATTTGGACAACTATAATCAAAGTACTACTATGGCGGCTGCTGCTATGGTGACTGCTGTGTCTGGTCTCCAGTACCTACGCGATGGAAAATCCAACGTGCTAAGCAAATTGCTTAGTGGTGCATAATGTTAAAGAAATTCAACTAAATTATTATAAATAATAATTCTGTGTAAACTTTTGAAATTCTAGGTCACTTGCATATTTTATTACACTTTGGGAATAAATTAATTAGCAGTATCTTTTCCGTGTATTTATTTCATTTTTAGTCTCCTTAAACTCATATTAGTGAAATTGTCATCAATTCTAAGACATTTATAAATTTTCTACACTTTGGGAACAGTTAGATTTAACAGTATCTTTTCCATTCATTGGTTTCATTCTCAGTCTTTTAAAATTATATCAATATCTTTTCTATATATTTATTTCATTCTCTGTCTTTTAAAATCATATCAATATCTTATCTGTATATGTATTTCTTATTCTATCTTTTTAAACTCATATCAGTCATTTCAGTGTTTCTAAAGTCATATCATTGTCTGTAAAGTCATATCAGTGTATTTGTGCCTAAGTAACCTATAACAGACTATAATGTTGGATGCATGGGAGTATACGGGTTAGACAACCGTATGTCTACCCTATATACATATATCATGTCAGGCACAAGGCCAGCGAACAGGCATATAGTATCCCGTATATAACTGTCATGTCATACATATTTTATTGATCAATGATTATCCATGTAGGCATATCCATGTATGCTTATCCATGTCCATGTAGGCTTATTCATGTAGACCTATCCATGTAGGCTTATTCATGTGGACCTATCTATGTAGGTTTATCCATGTAGGCTTATTCATGTGGGCTTATTCATGTAGGCCTATCTATGTAGGCGTATTCATGTAGGCCTATCTATGTAGGCATATTCATGTAGGCAATACTGCTATCTGTATTCCCTAATTGGTATACCAATCGATCCAACTATATATATATATGCCTAGGTTTACTGTGGGCAATTAAGCATTAATAATTATTTATCTAAATTTTCATGTTCATTTATTGTGGGAAAGTGGGTCACACATTTCGGTTTCATGTAATTTAGTGTATAGTGATAACAGAATTTTCATATCAATATATAGTGGGAAAGTAAATCCCACATACCCATTTCATGTAATTTAGCATGTAGTGACTTATTAGGGATAAGTCAATAAGTTATTTCAAGAACCTTTCTTTAGGTTCAGCTTTAATGTCTTGTCTTTGCATATCAAATTTTGCAATTTGTGGCTACTGTTTGACCACACTTCCTTAATGGAAGTTGTTCCTATATGTCTTGCCTTTATTTTCCTTCTTCAATCATGTCATTTGGATTTGTATAACTCAAGTTATGGTCAAATAACCATAACTAGGTCAATTCTAAATTTTGATTCTTCTAACTAGGTAGTTTTGGTTTTGGTCTTTATCAATTTATTTGAATAGCTTGTAGTAATATTTAGGCCTAGTGTTCTTCATAGGATTTGTTGCCATTTGTCGTATGGTCACTCAAAATTTATAGTTGTAATTTTTCAAGTCTTGTAGAATTTATTATAGCCACATTATTGGACTAGACTCAAATGCCGTATACTAACATAATCCTCAATTGGGTCAGCAAATTTGACCTATAATTTAAGCTTCTTACATTCATAAGTTGAGGATGATGTCTGAAACAAAGTTGAAGATCTATTTCTTAGGTTTCCAAAATGCTATGGCTCATTTCAATTGAAGATTTCTAGTGGGAGATATGCTTAAAAGACAATGCTGAAGTCAATGGTTACCAATGCACATTTCCAGAATTTATGCACTAATTTGGCCTAGCCAATTGACCTATTTCCCTTAATTTCTGGGTTCTGGTCAAAATACCAATCTTGTAGCTCTATGTCTTATTGAAATTTTGGTACTGGTTTCAAGGCATTTGAAGTTCTATGGACCAAGTTATGGCTTCTTTGCCAAAACTGGTCAAGTAGTCTTTATTTAGCAATTCTGGGCAGTTTCAATTCTGGATAGTTTTGATACCCCAACTTGGGCAAGCAATTTGGTTAGGTAAATGGCATTTATAGGCTTTTTATTCTTCATAAAAGTTGTAGTCCTATGTCTAAGCTTTCCAATGGTATAAATTTCAGGTCATTTGGACCTGTCTACAGTGAGTTATGCCCTAATTATTGAACACTGTTCATTTGGTAAATTTCTGGGTTCACATATTGGCATTCCGAATTAGGATAGTTTTTAGGTTACTTTCTAGGCAGAATTTTAGCATGACTTCTGCAAAAAAAATTGGTTCATTTTAGGTGTAATACCTCCAATTGGCCTCATACCAATTGGGGTCACACATATTCACTTATGGCTCAAAATGCACACTGTTTTCAACAAATTCCCAACTTGCATAGAAATTGTACTTCCAATATTCATTCCTCCTTCTCTCAAACTACAAATTTGCATTCATGGCACTTCTATTATCATCAAGCATCTCAATACAATCAATTTATAGCAACATAAATCAAGTCTCAATTGGTTAAATCAAACTCCTAATTCACATTGTCAAAATTAGCAACACACACATGAAAACAATATGCTAGTATTTGTAACTTTAACTATTAACATCTAATTCACTCCCATATATCCATGAACACCATTAACCACCATTTAATTCATGAAATTATCCATCTCCTAAGTTCCTCAAAGCTGCCAAATTGGGCAGTTTCACTAGTCCCTCACAATTTGTTCAAAGCCCTATTTCAAAGTGTCAAAGTCAACAATATACATACAATTAAATTCTAATACTCTTAATCCCCTTAATCAATATTATTAATCACCAATTATATGCATGAAATTTTCACTATCCCATGCTTCCCAAGGCTACTGAAATTGAAGAAATTATACAAGTCACCAATAATTTAAATCAAACCCTAATTCAATTGTCAACCCTAACATACACATGTAATTGAATTCTAATACATGCAATTGCCTTAATCAACATCACTAATCACCCTTTTTCATACATAATTTAATCAATATCCATGCTTATCAAGGCTTCCCAAAATTCAATAATTACACAAGCCTTGCAAAATTCAAGCAATTACACACAAAGTCTCCAAATTAATATCAAAACCCTAATTCAAATTTCTCAATCTCAATCAATTCAATTCCTATCACTTCCCATACATATACCCATTCCAAACATCATCTTTAAACTCATTTACATCATTTAAACACATCAAAATCCCATGAATTTCTTAGCTGCCAAATTGAAGACTTACACTTACTCATCAATTTCTTCAAACTTCACTTCATTTCAACTCATTACAACCCCACTTCAAAGTTTAACTAAGAAAGCAAGAGAAAACTAACACTAACCTTTTCTTGAGCTTGTTAAAACCTTAGAATTTCTTCTCCCTTTTGCTGCCTATGATCTGCCCAAGGTGTGAGGATCACGTTTCATGAAGAGAGTTGTAAGAAATATAGCATGGAAATGGTGAATTGGGAGCTTGGATGTGTGATGCCCATGGAGGAATTTGGAGAACAAGGAATTCGGCCAGCATGGAAATGGTGAATTGGGAGCTTGGATGTGTGATGCCCATGGAGGAATTTGGAGAACAAGGAATTCGGCCAATGAAAAAGATGAGTGAAGTGGTGGGATTTGGCACTTTGTGTGTTTAAATACCCCCACTAACCATTTAAATATTAATTATAATAATTAAACTTTAGTATTTCTAATTACACCCCCCATATTTCCTTTAATTGCATTTCATACTTAATTTCATTTTTAATGAGATTTTCCGTCACACCTTACCCCTCCGTAAGGCATAACATGATCCCGTAGTATACCTAATGAATTACCAAACTTCGTCTACTGATAACCCATTAAATACACTACAAGGAATTTTAAACATTTTCTTATTCCTTTTTACAGTGGTGAGCACTTTAGACAGGTGTTAGAAATTTTTTTTTTTTTAACTGAAGCGAACCCAAATAACAAATATGAAGTATCAGTAATTTCTGTAAAAATTTTGACAGAGTGCCATCTGTATTTTGAGTAAAACAGTTCTTCAAAAACCTATAAAAAGCACTTCCAATATATTTGTTCAATCCCAAACTCCAATAATAGTTCATCACAAATAAATTTCTCAACATTTGTCAAACTCAATTCAACATCAATTTTCAGTATCTCCAAGCTAGACTACAAAATGACTAAGTAGTTCAAAAGTTGAGATAAGAAATAAATATATTACAACTTTAGTTTATAACTGCTCAAGACCAAGTACAATATATACATACAGTGCACATACATTACAATAAAAATTACAAAAAGATGGTATACTCAATATAACCAGTAGAATCCCAAAATGTAGCACAAGCAGCCTACTCTGCTGCTCTATCTGTCTGTCTACCTGCGACAGCAATGAAAAAGCTATCGCTGAGCCAATATCTCAGTGGTGCACAACATTAAGAAAATGCAATTTAAAACCATAAACCATAAATCATATAAACTGTGGATACTTAAAATCATAGTTAAATTCAAAAGACAGAGAATGTCATAAAGAATTTAAACTCCATTTCACAATGTCTCAATGAATATCAATAAATCACACACACAGCTTAATCATGATTCCAAAGTCCAATTCGTCCCAAAAGCCAATAGCTAATGAGGAATAACATAGCTAGCTAGCAATTATATGAGTACTCATCCTATTCATCCTCAACTGACACACACCTCAACACTTCAGCCAGAGAGGGAATTCAAAGCCAATTTGTCCCACTAGACAAGCTAGCAAGGAATTCAATCAAATATACATGATAGCTGTGGTGTCAAACCATTTGCAATATTTTTCAAGAAATAAGTATCCATCAAATATCATTCAAACAAATTTTTTACAATTTAAGCAATAACGTACAAATTGTCATAATTTATTTAAATTGAAAATTCAAAAGAAATAACTGTTGTACATAAACCTCTGATGAATAGCCTCTTGGCCTTGAATCAGTGTTTCTTTCCCCTTCCCTGAGTCTTTCCTAACTGAAACACACAATTTAAAGTGTTTCAGTACTCAGTTAAATTGTCTCTAACAATAAGGTTCAATAATTAAATTTATTTAATACTATTGCTTTCATTAGTCAACCTATAATGTTGACCTTTGATGCACTCTAGGGGAATAAATTTTAATGTTACCAATATGTCACATTTTATAGTCCTTTAGTGTTGGTATATGTTACCAATTTCATTTTTAAGTGCATTGCATTTTATTGCAATTTATCGGATTTTGGTATGCTGTGTTGACCTAGCCGAATGACCTAGTTCCCTCAGTTTTTGGGTTCTGGTCCGAATTACAAACTTGTAGGTCTATGTCTTAGTGAACTTTTGTCACAAATTTTAGGTCATTTGGAGTTTACTAGACCAATTTATGGTCACTTTACCAATGCTGGACAGATTGGGCCAAAATGGCAAACTTAGGTCATTTTTAGGTCATTTCCGATTCTGGCAGTTTTTATACCCGAACTTGTACAAGCATTTTAACTTGCTTATGGTCATTTCTAGGTTTTGTGATCTCTACAAAAGATGTAGCCCTATGTCTAAGCTTTCCAACCATATAAATTGTCATTTGGACCTGTTTTGAGTGAGTTATGGCCAAAATAGTGGCTACTGTTCAAATGGTCAGTTTTCAGGTTTACAATGTCACCAATCCGGAATTGTTCAATTTTCATGTCACTTTCTGGATAAAATTTAGGTAGACTTTCTTCATGAAATTTGACACATTTTGTGCCTAGTTTCACTTCCAATTGGCCTCAAACTAATTGGAGTCACACAATTCCATTTATAGCCTAAAACACATACTGCCCTTAAGACATTTTTAAAGCACCAAAACAATCACACATTTAACTAGCTATAACTTCATGCCCAAAACAAATTCTGCATTTGTATCATACCATAATCATTTATCACTTCACATTATAGTCACTTTGGGCAGAATACAATGACCTTAAATACACCAATACAAATCCTAAATTACAAAGTCCATTTATAACAACATATACACATAATACTCCTAACCATTACACATAACTTCCATCATCAAATTATATATTTATTCTCTACTAAATCATATACATATGCTGCCACTTTTAGTACCATAATTCAACAACCTTTTCATGAATTTAAACTGTAACACCCTCACTGTAGCAATTCCGCACATTCTACTGTTTCGGTGACCGGTGTCAGTTCGGACAGCTAGAACTTCTGGAAAAATATTTAAACTAAAGTGAGAGTCATAAATAACTCAAATATTAATAAGAAAAATTTAGGAAAAATTTTAGAAATAAAATACAACCAAGTTAAATGAGCCGGTGCCCTAGCGATGGATAACCCAGTGGGAAGTTGCGGTTCTCGCAACTAAGAGCCCTAGACCCGAGAGAAAATTCATAAAATAATTTTTGGGACTCCAGAGAAGGGTCATTGAGGTTCCTATGGCATTAGAATGCCAAGAAAATACTTAGAAAAATTTTTCAATCGGTACAAACAATTTTAGTCTGTTAAGCCAAACGGAGGGCATTTTGGTCATTTCGTCTTCGGAGATGATTTTTGACCAACTTGTCCAATTGAGTAAATAATTATTATGACATAAAATAGGAATAAATATTGATGAAAATTAAATTAAAAATGAGTAAAAGAAAGAAGAAAGAAAGATAAACCGATAACTCGGTAAGAGCAAAATTTGGTCAATTAAATTTGAGGGTCCAATATTGACCAAAAATGATGATTATTAATTTAATAAAGCTAAATTAATTTAATTAATTGAAATTATGAAAATTAAAAATAATTATTGAAAAGTCAAATTATAATGATTATAAACTTCAAAATAATTTCAAATTTGCCATTCTACTTATTTACCATATTGCCATTAAATATTTAATTATTATATAGGTTAATTATTGAACAAAAATCTGCATTTTTTCCCTTCTTCTTCCCGTCCATTGCCTTCTTCCCTTCCACTCTAAAATTTTCCATTAAAACCTAAAATCCAAAGCTTAAAACCCTAAGTCAACCAAATTTTTTCTTGGAAAAATTATAGCCCACCCTAAACTAAAGCCTAATTAGTAGAAAGCACTCAAGAAAACAAAAAAAAAAATTGAGTTTGGGGCAAGAGGAATTTCAGCCAAGGTGGACCAAGAAGGAGCTTCAAGTTTTTGATTGATTAGAAGGTTGAATTGAAGTTGAGTGAAGCTAAGGAATAAGGTTAGTGCTATAAATTCTCTTGGAACTTAAATTTTATGCAAGTTGATTTAGGGTTTGCTCAAATATGGAATTTTGTGTTGTGACTTGAATTTAATGATGTTGAGGTTGATTATTGACTATTAGAAGTGTTATAAATGTGAATTGAAGTTTGAAAGTTGGGTGAAATTGAAAATTGGGAGTGCTTCTCTTATGCAGGAAATTCGGACCTATGAGTCCAGGGTATTTTTTGACCCATTACTGAAGGTGTGTGACTCCAATTTGTATGAGGCCAATTGGACGTGAAACTAGACACATAATGGCACAACTTTTGTGAAGAAACCATGCCCAAAAAACCAGACCAAATGGACCAAAAGTTTGCCCTAATCCGGGTGACCTGCAATCTGCCTGGGCAAAATGACTAAATGAACAGTATTTGGTCATTTGGCCATAACTCAATGTAGCAAGGTCAAATTGACCTGAACTTTTACCAGAAACAAGTTGAGATATAGACCAACAACTTTCATGAAGAAACCTGACCCTAATTATGACCATAACCTAGTCAAATTTCCAACCAAACTTGAGTTACCAAATCTGGCAGAAACAATTTTACCCAGAATTTTGGGTTCTGCCCAATCCGGCCAGTCATGGTTTTTAGGCTATAACATGAGCTACAAAACTCCAAATGGAGTGATTCAAAAAAGGAAATTCAACTAGACAAAATGAGGAACAACTTTCATGTTGATCAGTTTGCCAAATTCCCAATACAAAATTGACCAATGGAACAGTAAAGACAAGGCATGAAAACTGAAAATTCTGCCCAATTAACATTAAGCTTGGAAATGGTATTGGCAACCAATACCAACAAATTTTGAATGCAAAATGTGGTATCTTGGAGAACTTAGGTTCAATAAATTTATTATGTATTAAAAAGTCAACAATTTGAGTGAATAGTAATGTGAATAGTAATACAAAGACACAAAGTATAATAACTAAATTGGTAGAGGAAATTAAGGTATGAAATTTGGAATCCATGAAACATTCATGGATTACTTGGAATAGAAATAGTAATTTACCTAAATGACTTAATAAATATTTAAGTTATGTGAGTATATGATTAAGATTTGTATTCCCCTTACTAGTAGGTCTAATAAAACATAAGTAATACCACTTAAATATGAAATGAAATTAAACTAGATGGATTGTTGAGTATAAATAGGGCTTATATACCCATCACAAATGGAATTCATAAAATATTAGCAACTCAACTTGAAATATAAAATTTGTAATTACATAAGTAGATTTTTGAATGTATAAATGAGAAAGGAAAAAATGTTTTGAATACAATGGTACATGTGAACCATTGTTTAGAATTGTGATCATATAAATGATCAAATGAATGTAAGAATTATAATTGAAATTTATCATGAAATAATGAAGTCATAAAACACAATATATTAATATTTGATGATATTATGTGCCCTTGTATTGCCTAGACACGTGTGTCAGATTGGAAAGATTGGCATGCCAATAGGGTATTGTTTTAGCAGTACGGCGAAAGGCTTTATGCTTGTATTTATGGCTTTGTGCCCGTATTCATGGCTTTATGCCCGCATTTATGGCATTATGCCAACATTCATGGCTTTTATGCCCGATTCTGTGTTATCATGTCTTGTTAGCCATACTGACTGCATACGTGGTTGACATTCTGCGTCCCATGGTATGACGGCCCGAGGCACCGCGGTGTCCAGTGCCAACGACCCGTTATCCAGTTTAGTCAGCCTGTCATAGGTTACTTGGGCAGTGAAATTTATTGAGATAAGTTAAGAATATTAGCAATTTAAAATATTAGAAATTAAATAAAATAAATGAGTAAGATGACCTAAAATAAATTAGAATAGTTATTTATTAGAAAGAATCGAAATGAACTGGACCAATATCAAAATTTACTTATTATGAAACAATCTGAGACAACCTAGCAAGTATAAAGAAAATGCTAAAAGATTAGCAAAGAAAATGATAACATAAATAAATATTGCAAATGTGACTTATATAATAATATAAGCATAAATTTATTATTTTCAGATCATTTTTCTTTGTACATTATTACTGTACATTGGCGAAATAAACACTTTCAAAGAAGACTAAATTAGGATAAAACATATTAAATTTTAGAAACTGTATGTGAAGTATAAATAAATCTTAATTACTTGAATTATGTTCTATTTTTATCTTTATTTGTATATTATTTCCTTGTTATATTATTGCACCACTAAGTAGCAATGCTTAGCGCGATGGAATTGTTTCCTTCGCGCAGGTGCTGAAGCTAGAACCCAATGAACGTTTGACTGGGAATTTTGGGAGTTTTGATCTGCAGAGTGTCAAAGTTTATCACCTCCTCAGCAATGCATGTAGATAGGACCCATATAGATCATATTTTGTATTTTGTATAAAATGCTAGATATTGTATTATGATGTAAATTATGAAATTTTGTAATTATTTTGTAAATTTTGTAAATTAAGGAAATTTGAAAATTTTGCTTATGTAATTTGAGAATGTTTACATATGAATTGAGTATGAATGGAAATGATTATGAAATTGAAATGTATGGATGAGATTTGAAATATGAGATAATTATGATTAGCATGGATAAGATTTTATTTTAGAATTATTGTTGAGTTGAATTTCAAACAGGTGAATATTGAAATACGCCAAACGATAATAAAATAGGGGAAACTCCGCTGGTTTCTCCATCGAAAAATAATTGATATTAAATTAAATGAATTCAAAATTATTTTAAAAAAAAATAAAAATAAAGTAAGATAAGTTAGGGTGCTCCGGCACTGATTGTAGCATGCCTTACTCGGCTACACTGTAGTTGGGTGAGGGGTGTTACATTTATTGGTATCAGAGCGCAGTTTAGGCGTTCCTAGGCATAGATAGATAAAATAAGATTGTGTGCATGACATGCATTGCATTCATATGAGTCGAGGTGACACTAATGCAGATCTATTTTCTTGGTTATTTTAGGTTAAGGTATGGACTCAGAATCGCAGAGGGGAGTAGAAGAAGAAGTAGCAAGTCGTATTCCGACTGAGAGTGATATTGAAATTGGGGAAATCCTACTCCACCAGTGCAAGAGGTGCCTGTACAACCCCAACAGGCCTTGTTTGAGCAGATGACTGAATTCTTTCGACAGATGACTGGGGTTATTCCACCACCGCCTCAGCAGAAATCACCTCTAGGTAAAATTAGGAAGTATGGAGCTGTAGATTTCAATGGTAGAAAGGAAGACGATTCTTCAGCGGCTGAGTATTGCTTAGAAAGGACTGAAAGAGTCCTGCAGCAGCTCCATTGCACACCAGAACAGAGTTTGGAGTGTGCAGTTTTATTGTTACAAGAAGCTGCATATCGATGGTGGGATGTCGTAACCAAGGTAGTGCCACCAACTGACGTAACTTGGGAATTCTTTTTGATAAAGTTTAGAAAGAAATATATTAGCTGTGTTCATGAAGAGGAACAAAAGAGAAGTGGTGATCAGCAAAAGAGGAAATTTGGACAGTCTAGTAATAAGAGGCCGAGAGGAGAGTTAAGTCAGACATCTGATCAAAGTAGGAGATCCAGACCCAGGCCTATACCCAGAAGAGATCAACCAGAAACACTAATAGTGAGTGCGCCAGGACTAGCAAGAAAATGTGGACATTGTAACAAGTGGCATAAAGGTGAATGTAGGGGATCGACTGGAGCCTGTTATAGATGTAGGGCCATAGACCATCGTCTGAAAGATTGTCCTAAGAGGAATTTACCACGAACCCAGACAGAGGTCATGGAAGGACCAAGTACAATAGTAACACCACTTCCAAATGTCACCCAAGTCAAAGAAGAATAAGAAGCCCCAAATGTGAATTTGAGGTAAAGTACTTCCTTTATGATATGCCTAAGTGTATAATGATAGATTCGAAAAGACTAAATAGTACCATATATATAAAAGAAGTAGACAGAGGGAGTAATAGAAAGGTAAAGGAATTATCTCAGATACCTAAACCCTGTAAATTTCGAGGACGAAATTTAAATTAGAGGGGAAGAATTGTAACACCCTCACTGTAGCAATTCCGCACATTCTACTGTTTCGGTGACCGGTGTCGGACCGGGCAGCTAGAACTTTTGGAAAAATATTTAAACTAAAGTGAGGAGTCATAAATAACTCAAATATTAATAAGAAAAATTTAGGAAAAATTTTAGAAATAAAATACAATCAAGTTAAATGAGCTGGTGCCCTAGCGATGGGTAACCCAGTGGGAAGTTGCGGTTCTCACAACTAGGAGCCCTAGACCCGAGAGAAAATTCATAAAATAATTTTTGGGATTCCAGAGAAGGGTCATTGAGGTTCCTATGGCATTAGAATGCCAAGAAAATACTTAGAAAAATTTTTCAATCGATACAAACAATTTTAGTCTGTTAAGCCAAACGGAGGGCATTTTGGTCATTTCGTCTTCGGAGATGATTTTTGACCAACTTGTCCAATTGAGTAAATAATTATTATGACATAAAATAGGAATAAATATTGATGAAAATTAAATTAAAAATGAGTAAAAGAAAGAAGAAAGAAAGATAAACCGACAACTCGGTAAGAGCAAAATTTGGTCAATTAAATTTGAGGGTCCAATATTGACCAAAAATGATGATTATTAATTTAATAAAGATAAATTAATTTAATTAATTGAAATTATGAAAATTAAAAATAATTATTGAAAAGTCAAATTATAATGATTATAAACTTCAAAATAATTTCAAATTTGCCATTCTACTTATTTACCATATTGCCATTAAATATTTAATTATTATATAGGTTAATTATTGAACAAAAATCTGCATTTTTTTTCCCTTCTTCTTCCCGTCCATTGCCTTCTTCCCTTCCTCTCTAAAATTTTCCATTAAAACCTAAAATCCAAAGCTTAAAACCCTAAGTCACAACCAAATTTTTTCATGGAAAAATTATAGCCCACCCTAAACTAAGGCCTAATTAGTAGAAAGCACTCAAGAAAACCAAAAAAAAAATTGAGTTTGGGGCAAGAGGAATTGATTGATTAGAAGGTTGAATTGAAGTTGAGTGAAGCTAAGGAATAAGGTTAGTGCAAGAAATTCTCTTGGAACTTAAAATTTATGCAAGTAGATTTAGGGTTTGCTCAAATATGGAATTTTGTGTTGTGACTTGAATTTGATGATGTTGAGGTTGATTATTGACTATTAGAAGTGTTATAAATGTGAATTGAAGTTTGGAAGTTGGGTGAAATTTAAAATTGGGAGTGCTTCTCTTATGCAGGAAATTCGGACCTATGAGTCCAGGGTATTTTTTGACCCATAACTGAAGCTGTGTGACTCCAATTGGTATGAGGCCAATTGGAGGTGAAACTAGACACATAATGGCACAACTTTTGTGAAGAAACCATGCCCAGAAAACCAGACTAAATGGACCAAAAGTTTGCCCTAATCCGGGTGACCTGCAATCTGCCTGGGCAAAATGACCAAATGAACAGTATTTGGTCATTTGGCCATAACTCAATGTAGAAATATCCAATTGACCTGAAATTTTATGAAATATACGTTGAGATATAGACCAACAACTTTCATGAAGAAACCTGACCCAAATTATGATCATAACCTAGTCAAATTGCCAACCAAACTTGAGTTACCAAATCTGGCAGAAACAATTTTACCCAGAATTTTGGGTTCTTCCCAATCCGGCCAGTCATGGTTTTTAGGCCATAACTTGAGCTACAAAACTCCAAATGGAGTGATTCAAAAAAGGAAATTCAACTAGACAAAATGAGGAACAACTTTCATGTTGATCAGTTTGCCAAATTCCCACTACAAAATTGACCAATGGAACAGTAAAGACAAGGCATGAAAACTGAAAATTCTGTCCAATTAACATTAAGCTTGGAAATGGTATTGGAAACCAATATCAACAAATTTTGAATACAAAATGTGGTATCTTAGAGAACTTAGGTTCAATAAATTTATTATGTATTAAAAAGTCAACAATTTGAGTGAATAGTAATGTGAATAGTAATACAAAGACACAAAGTATAATAACTAAATTGGTAGAGGAAATTAAGGTATGAAATTTGAAATCCATGAAACATTCATGGATTACTTGGAATAGAAATAGTAATTTACCTAAATGACTCAATAAATATTTAAGTTATGTGAGTATATGATTAAGATTTGTATTCCCTTACTAGTAGGTCTAATGAAACATAAGTAATACCACTTGAATATGAAATGAAATTAAACTAGATGGATTGTTGAGTATAAATAGGGCTTATATACCCATCACAAATGGAATTCATAAAATATTAGTAACTCAACTTGAAATATAAAATTTGTAATTACATAAATAGATTTTCGAATGTATAAATGAGAAAGGAAAAAATGTTTTCAATACAATGGTACATGTGAACCATTGTTTAGAATTGTGATCATATAAATGATCAAATGAATGTAAGAATTATAATTGAAATTTATCATGAAATAATGAAGTCATAAAACACAATATATTAATATTTGATGATATTATGTGCCCTTGTATTGCCTAGATACGTGTGTCAGATTGGATAGATTGGCATGCCAATAGGGTATTGTTTTAGCAGTACTGCGAAAGGCTTTATGCCTGTATTTATGGCTTTGTGCCCGTATTCATGGCTTTATGCCCGCATTCATGGCATTATGCCAACATTCATGGCTTTTATGCCTGATTCTGTGTTATCATGTCTTTTTAGCCATACTGACTGCTTACATGGTTGACGTTCTGCGTCCCATGGTATGATGGCCCGAGGCACTGCGGTGTCCAGTGCCAACGACCCGTTATCCAGTTTAGTCAGCCTGTCATAGGTTACTTGGGCGGTGAAATTTATTGAGATAAGTTAAGAATATTAGCAATTTAAAATATTAGAAATTAAATAAAATAAATGAGTAAGATGACCTAAAATAAATTAGAATAGTTATTTATTAGAAAGAATCGAAATGAACTGGACCGATATCAAAATTTACTTATTATGAAACAATCTGAGACAACCTAGCAAGTATAAAGAAAATGCTAAAAGATTAGCAAAGAAAATGATAACATAAATAAATATTGCAAATGTGACTTATATAATAATATAAGCATAAATTTATTATTTTCAGATCATTTTTCTTTGTACATTATTACTGTACATTGGCAAAAGAAACACTTTCAAAGAAGACTAAATTAGGATAAAACATATTAAATTTTAGTAACTGTATATGAAGTATAAATAAATCTTAATTACTTGAATTATGTTCTATTTTTATCTTTATTTGTATATTATTTCCTTGTTATATTATTGCACCACTAAGTAGCAATGCTTAGCACGATGGAATTGTTTCTTTCGCGCAGGTACTGAAGCTAGAACCCAATGGGCGTTTGACTGGGAATTTTGGGAGTTTTGATCTGCAGAGTGTCAAAGTTTATCACCTCCTCAGCAATGCATGTAGATAGGGCCCATATAGATCATATTTTGTATTTTGTATAAAATGTTAGATATTGTATTATGATGTAAATTATGAAATTTTGTAATTATTTTGTAAATTTTGTAAATTAAGGAAATTTAAAAATTTTGCTTATGTAATTTGAGAATGTTTACATATGAATTGAGTATGAATGAAAATGATTATGAAATTGAAATGTATGGATGAGATTTGAAATATGAGATAATTATGATTAGCATGGATAAGATTTTATTTTTGAAATATTGTTGAGTTTAATTTCAAACAGGTGAATATTGAAATACGCCAAATGATAATAAAATAGGGGAAACTCCGCTGGTTTCTCCGTCGAAAAATAATTGATATTAAATTAAATGAATTCAAAATTATTTAAAAAAAATAAAAATAAAGTAAGATAAGTTAGGGTGCTCCAACACCGATTGTAGCATGCCTTGCTCGGCTACACTGTAGTCGGGAGAGGGGTGTTACATAAACACTTCTAATCTTCACCATGAGGCTGCCCAAGTAACACATATACATCAAGTTTCCATTTTAAATTTTCAAACTTACAATTCAAACTATATACATGGTAAATCATTCCTATACATTTAAACACTTGATTCAACACCTCAAATTACCATTTACATGTTAAAAAAAGCTAAGCATTTTAAATTTCCATGGCTACTGAAAATAGTACCTTCCAATAACTCATTAAAACCTCAAAGTTTCTTCATAAATCAACTCACCATAACACCCACACAAACTTTAACAAAGAAAGGAATAGGAAATGAGCACTTAGTCAATTTGAAGCTTATTAAAAACTCATCAAAACCTATCTTTCTTGCTCCCTAAATGCTACCCAAGGTGTGGTGATCACTTTTAGTGAAGGAACTATGGTGAAATGAAGCTTGGAATGCGAGTGCATGTGGCTTGCTTGAGGTTTGGCTATGGAGCTTCCATGGAGGATGAATTCGGCTGGTTTGTTAGTGAGGTTGAAGATGACAGATTTTTTGTCCCAAAATGTTGTATTTTAATGTCTCTTAATTCCCCTTAGTGGAGCACTAACTTAGTTTTAAGATTTAATAATCCAAAGTTTCACAATTCACACATTTTATCTCAATTCTTTTACTATTCCTACAATGTACCATAATTTTAATTTTCATGACATTTTCAAAGTTTAATATCATTTATTTTTAATGGAAATTTAGGTCAAAAGGCAACTCAAGGTGTCAATTGACCAAAATGCCCCTATTCGGTTTGTATTCCCGATTTTTCAGTAACACCGATTTTTGTCGATTTCTCGATTTCTCGTTTTTCTTTATACTAATTAATTAATTTTTCTTTGACATTTTCTAAGTCAATTATAACTTAATAAATGTTTATTCAAGTCTTAAAAATATTTCCTAGGGTTCCCCGCGGTCCAGGGCTAGTCAACGGTCCACGCCACAACATTCTGATGCGGTCACCCATCGCTATGATTTTTGGCTCGTTTAACTTATTTACATTTCATTAGTATTATTTTTCCTTTGTTTTTCTTGTATTTTCCTTTATTGTATTTCATTATTTCATATCTCCTCACCAATATTTAAGTATAATTTCAGGCATTTTAGCTGTCCGGACAGACACTGGTCATCGGAACAGTAGAACATACTACAGAATATAGTGGTGTTACAATTCTCCCCCCCCCCCCCCTTAAAATAAATTTCATCTCGAAATTTTACCTGGCATCAGTCTTTGAACAGCTGTGGGTGCTGTCTCCTCATGTCCTCTTCACGTTCCCAAATAGCTTCCTGGCCTGAATGATGGTTTCATAGCACTTTAACTAGAGGTATCTTATAACACCCTCACTGTAGCAATTCTGCACATTCTACGGTTTTGATGATCAGTGTCGGTCTAGACAGCTAGAACGTCTGGAAAAATATTTAGACTAAAGCGAAGAGTCATAAATAACTCAAATAATAATAAGAAAAATTTAGGCAAAATTTTTAAAATAAAATACAACCAAGTTAAATGAGCCGGTGCCCTAGCGATGGGTAACCGAATGGAAAGTTATGGTTCTCGCAACTAGAAGCCCTAGTGTAACACCCTCCCTGTAGCAACACCGTACATTCTACTGTTTCGGTGATCAGTGTCGGTTCAGACAGTTAGAATGTCCGGAAAAATATTTAAACTAAAGTGAGAAACCATAATTAACTCAAATATTAATAAGAAAAATTTAGGAAAAATTTTAGAAATAAAATACAACCAAGTTAAATGAGCCGATGCCCTAGCAATGGGGAACCTAGTGGAAAGTTGCGGTTCTAGCAACTAGGAGCCCTAAACCCGAGGGAAAATTCATAAAATAATTTTTAGGACTCCAGAGAAGGGTCATTGAGGTTCCTATAACATTTGAATGCCAAGAAAATGCTTGGAAAAATTTTTAATCGGTACAGACAATTTTAGTCTGTTAAGCCAAACGGAGAGCATTTTGGTCATTTTGCCTTCAGAGGTGATTTTTGGCCAACTTGTCCAGTTAAGTAAATAATTATTATGACACAAAATGCAAATAAATATTATTAAAAATTGAATTGAAATTGAGTAGAAAAGAAAAAGAAAAAAAAATGGAATAAATGGGAATTTTGACATCATTATGATGTCATTAAAACTCCAATGACCAATCACATTGTGACACCTATCTATAAACCTAATTAAAAGAGGGAAATGGGTAGAAAAATTAACCAAAATTTCTGTTTTCCCTTCTCTCCAACCAGTGGAAACCATTCCCCAAACCTTTTCCACCATTAAAGCTCCCTTAAGCTTCATTTCCCACTTCAATTCACCTCAAAACCTTATCCTCCCTTCACTAAAAATTATACCCACACCAAGGAGAAGTGTTTGGCAGCCAAGAAAGAGTAAGAAAGTAAAGAAAAATTAAAGTCTTGGTTGGCTTGGATTTGAGCTACAAGAGGTTAGTGCTTATTTATGCATATTTCTCTCTTTATTCCATGTAAGGGACTTAAAATGAGTATGAAATTGTAAGTCAAATGAAATAAAACTTATGTGTATGTACACCATGGAATTTGGCAGCCTTAAGGAAGGGATAACGTTGATGGTTTTGATGGATTTAAAATGGCTTAGAAATGGTGTTCATGTGTAGACATAAATTTGAAATGGATTAGTATGCCTAATTGACATGTGTTGTGTGAACCTTGTCTTGGTGAGTGTGTCTTGTCGTGGTGTACAACATGGCATGTGTGGAAAAATTGTGTCATGGCCTAAATTGTGTTATCGATTGGCAACACTGTATTCTTCAGTTATTTGATCAAATTGTGTTATTGATTTGCAAAACTGTATTATTTAGTTATTTGATCAAATGGTGTTATAGATTGGAAACACTGTATTCTTCAGTTATTTGATCGAATTGTGTTATTGATTTGCAAAACGGTACTATTTAGTTATTTGATCAAATTGTGTTATTGATTGGCAAAACTATATTATTCAGTTATTTGATCCAATGGTATTATTGATTGGCAAAACTGTATTATTTAGTTATTTAATCAAATTTGTGTTGTATGAACTTTGTAAATTGTAAAATGGAATTGTGAACTATTTGATTTGTGAATTGTCAATAAAATATTTATGTATCGCATTTCAAATTGTTATTGTGCACCACTGAGTAAATTTTACTCAGCGATAGCTTTTCATTGCTATTGCAGGTAGACAGACTGACAGGGTAGCAGACTAGGCTGGTAGTGCTTCAGTGAGAGATCATCGGGTATATTGAGTATACCATATTTTGCATTTTGTATTGTAATGTATGTTCACTGTATGTATATAGTGTTCTTGGTTTTGAGCAGTTGTAAATTAAAATTGTACATTAAAGTTGTCAACTAAATTTGTAAATTATTTTGGTTTGTAAATAGAGTGATATATTTCTTTTATCTCAACTTTGAAAATACTGAAAAATTACTGTGGATTTGAGTTGAGAAACATATTGAGTTGATTAAATGTTAGAGTTTGAGATTGAGAAATATATTTGAAGTGCTTTTTACATGTTTTTGAAGAACTGTTTTATTCAAAATACAGATGGCACTCCGCTAAAATTTTTATAGAAATTACTAATAATTCAAATGTGTTAGCTGTTTCACTTCAGTTCAAAAAAGTTTTTAACACCTGTAAATAGTTCTCACCACTGTAAAAAGAAGTAAGAAAAGTTTTAAAATCCCTTGTAGTATATTTAATGGCCTACCAATAGACGAAGTTGGTAATTCATTAGGTATACTACGGGATCATGTTATGCCTTACAGAGGGGTAGGGTGTGACATTCACAGGTTCTAAAGAACTGTTTTCTCCATTTTTAGCCAGTACTCTGCCGGATTTTCTATAAAATTTGCGGAACCTCAAATAAATTTATGATTTCAATAAATGACTGAAATGAATTATATTTCACAAATTGTACTCCATAACTATGAAAAAAAAATAGGAAGAATAAAAATGATTGAATTAAAATAGGGTGTTCCGGTACACTGTGTGGCATATCTTACTCGGCTACACTGTAGACTAGTAAGGGGTGTCACATTTAGTGGTATCAGAGCAAGGTTTAGGCATTTCTGGGCCTAGATTGAGTCCATACTATGCATTGTATTTATAAGAGTCGAGGTGACACTAATGCAGATTTGTTGTCTTTGTTAAATAGGATATGGACCCTTCATCTCCGAGGGCAGTTGAGGAGGAAGTGGAGAGTCATGCTCCACCTACAGCAGCTGAGATTGGGGGTAGGGGAGAACTTGCTCCGCCAGCTCAAGCAAAGCCTGCTCAGCCTCCACAGGCCATGTTCCAGCAAATGGCCGAATTCTTCAGACAAATGGCTGGGGTAATGCCACCACCACCACTACTTCCACAACAGAAATCACACCTGGAAAGACTGAGAAAATTTGGAGCAGTGGATTTCTTTGGCAAGAGAGAAGATGATTCTGTTGTAGCTGAAAATTGGTTGAACAGAACAGGAAGGGTTTTAAAACAACTCCACTGCACTCCAGAGCAAAACCTAGAAGCTGTTATATCTCTGTTGCAAAATGATGCATATGAATGGTGGGATACGGTGTCCAGTGAAGTATAGCCAGAGGTAATAACTTGGGACTTCTTCCTCTTAAAATTCAAGAAGAAATATATGGGTAGTGTATACTTGGAAGAGAGAAGAAGAGAGTTCATTAACCTGAGGCAGAGACAGCTGACAGTGACCGAGTATGAAAAGGAATTTGTCAGACTAAGCTGCTATGAAAGGGAGATAGTCCCTAATGAAGCTAAAAGGTGTAAGAGATTTGAAGAGGGATTAAATGACAACATAAAGATCTTGATCACTGCCTTGGGAATCATAGACTTCACCAAGTTAGTGGAAGCTGCTATAAAAGTTAAAAAGGTTAGAATAAGTGAGCAGACTAGAAGAGAAAGACAGCAGAAGAGGGGCCCAGGTTAGTCTAGTTTATCTCCTGCACCTGGGAAGAAGTTCAAAGGTCTACCTGCACAGAGTTCAGGTCAACCATAAGGTCAGGGGCCCAGGCCACAGGTCACCCCTAGGAGAGGTCAGTCCACACTATCAGTGGGCAGCTCTCTAGGGATGGGGTTTAGGGGACCAGCCCCAGCATCTTCTGCATGTCCACATTGCCTGAAGTGGCATAAGGGGGAGTGTTGGAGAGTGATTGGTGCCTACTTAAGGTGTGGGTCGACAGAGCATCAGTTGAGGAATAGTACATGCAGAACTACTACAACTGCTCTAATACAAGTAGACAGACCTGCTCCTGCACCATAAAGGGGTAGGAAATCTGGCAAATCTGAGGCAATGGGACCATCACAGAGGCCTGCATCTAAGTCAGCAGAGAGGCCTGAGGGCAGACCACCTGCCAGAGCCTATGCCATGAGAGCTCAGGAGGAGCAAGATGGCCCGGACGTCATCAGGGGTACATTTTCCCTCTACAATACATCTGTGCATGCATTGGTGGATCCAGGATTCACTCATTCATACATCTGCATCAACCTACCCATAGAAAGGGGGATACTAGTAAGGGAGAGTGACCAAGACATCCTGGTCACTAATCCATTGGGCAACAGTGTAGTGGTGAACAAAGTGTACAAGGGTTGCCCGTTAAGGATTCAGGGGTATGAATTCTTGGCAGACCTGATTGAGTTACCTTTCCATGAGTTTGATGTGTTTTTGGGAATGGACTGGTTATCACGTCATCAGGCAATGGTTGATTGTAAACTGAAGAGGATTTTTTTGAAAACTCCTAAGGGTAATGAGATTATAGTTGTGGGGGAAAGGACGGATTTCTTATCCAATGACCTTTCAGCCACAGTTGCAAGAAAACTGATGAGAAAAGGCTATAAAGCCTACCTAGCACATGTGGTGGATACTAGGCAGGCTAAGCCAGATTTGTGTGACATACCCACAGTAAAAGACTTCCCAGATGTGTTCCCTGAAGAATTTCCTGGCTTGCCACCAGAAAGGGAAGTCGAATTTGCTATTGAGATACTGCCGGGTATAGCACCAATCTCTATTGCTCCTTATAGGATGGCACCCACAGAATTGAAAGAACTGAAAATCCAGTTACAGGAGTTACTAGATAAGGGGTTCATATGCCCCAGTGTGTCACCATGGGGAGCTCCAGTACTGTTTGTGAAAAAGAAGGATGGGACTTTGAGGTTGTGCATCGATTACCGACAGTTGAATAAAGTGACAGTGAAGAACAAATATCTGTTGCCTGGAATTGATGATCTGTTTGATCAGTTAAAGGGAGCAGGAGTATTTTCTAAAATTGATCTCAGATCAGGGTATCATCAGTTGAGGTTGAACGATGCAGATGTGCCAAAGACTGCATTTAGGACCCAGTATGGGCATTATGAGTTTCTGGTGATGCCCTTTGGCCTAACAAATGCACCAGCGGCATTCATGGACCTTATGAACTGTATCTTCCATCCATACCTAGATCGGTTCGTAGTGGTCTTTATTGATGATATTTTGGTGTATTCCAAGACCAGGGAAAAACATGATAAACATTTGAGGATTGTTCTGCAAACCCTGAGAGAAAAGAAGCTGTATGCTAAGTTGTCAAAGTGTGACTTCTGGTTAAATGAAATTGCATTCCTTAGACACATAGTGTCAGCTGATGGGATTAGAGTGGATCCCAAGAAAATAGAAGCAGTGATGGAATGGAAGCCTCCCAGGAATACAACTAAGGTCAGAAGTTTCTTGGGGCTAGCTCGGTATTACAGAAGATTTGTGAAGGGATTTTCCTTAATAGCTGCTCCAATGACCAAGTTGTTACACAAAAATGTCAGATTTGATTGGAATGACAAGTGTCATACCAGTTTTGAGAAGTTGAAGGCTATGTTGACAGAGGCACCAGTGTTAACATAGCCAGTGTCGGGAAAGGACTTTGTGGTCTACAGTGATGCCTCTCATAATGGGTTAGGTTGTGTACTGATGCAAGAAGGGAAGGTGGTCGCTTATGCTTCCAAGCAACTAAGGCCACATGAATAGAATTACCCTACCCATAATCTAGAACTTGCAGCAATTATCTTCGCATTGAAGATATGGAGGCACTACTTATATGGTGAAAAGTGCTACATTTACACAGACCACAAAAGTCTGAAATACTTACCAACCCAAAAGGAGCTCAACCTTAGACAAAGGCAATGGATTGAATTCTTGAAGGACTATGATTGTGTGATTGACTACCATCCTGGGAAGTCAAATGTAGGTGCTGATGCTTTGAGCAGAAAATCCATCACAGCTTTGAGATCATTGAATGCCCGTCTATCTTTGGCTCGAGATGGAGCTATTTTGGCTGAGTTGCAAGTGAGGTCAAACCTACTGCAGCAGATTTTAGATGGGCAGAAGGTAGATGAGAAGCTAAAGGCTATTATGAGCAAAATCCTAAAAGGGAAAAAAACTAACAATGAAGTGAAAACAGATGGGTGTCTGTACTACAAAGGAAGAGTATGTGTACCAAATGATGGGGAATTGAAAGCCAGTATTCTAAAAGAGGCACACACCAGTGTTTATGCTATGCACCCAGAAAGTACAAAAATGTATCATGATCTGAAACTTCAGTATTGGTGGCCTGGAATGAAGAAGGACATAGCTGACTATGTGACCAAATGCTTGACATGTCAGCAAGTCAAAGCAGAACATCAAGTTCCATCGGGTTTGCTATAGCCTATGCGCATACTTGAATGGAAATGGGATCGGGTCACCATGGATTTTATAAGTGGTCTACCTCTCACCCAGAAGAAGCATGATGCAGTATGGGTGATAGTAGATAGATTGACGAAGTCAGCATATTTTCTGCCAGTTAGGACTGACTACTCACTGGAGAAGTTAGCAGAATTGTATATCAGTGATATAGTTAGACTGCATGGAATTCCACTTTCCATCATATCTGATCGAGACCCAAGATTTACATCAAGATTTTGAAAGAAGTTGCATGAATCCTTGGGTACACAACTTCACTTCAGCACAACTTTCCATCCTCAGACGGATGGGCAATCAGAAAGAGTAATCCATGTAAATAATTGAAACCAATTGAATTAATACAAATATTGAACTGAAATGATAATAATAACATGAAATATATGTCAGGTCCTTGAGGATATACTGAGGAGTTGTGTCATTGAATTTAAGGGAAGTTGGGATAGATACCTCCCACTGACAGAATTTGCATACAATAATAGCTACCAAGCTAGCATCCAAATGGCCCCGTATGAAGCACTGTATGGGAGGAAATGTAGAACTCCAGTGTGCTAGACTGAATTGGGCGAAAATAAATTGGTAGGGCTAGACCTAGTGAAACAGACTGAGGAGAAGGTAAAACTAATCAAAGCCAATCTGAAGGTTGTCTCAGATAGACAAAAATCTTATGCCGACCTAAAGAGAAAAGAAATAGAATATGCGGTTGGTGACAAAGTGTTCCTCAAAGTGTCACCGTGGAAAAAGGTACTAAGTTTTGAAAGAAAACGTAAGTTAAGCCCTAGGTTCATTGGTCCATATGAAGTCATTGAACGTGTGGGTCCAGTGGCCTATAGGCCAGCTTTACCACCAGAGCTAGACAAGATCCACAATATGTTTCACATTTCTATGCTAAGAAGATACCTCTCAGATCCTTCACATGTCATCTCCATGGAAGAAATTGAAGTACAACCGGATTTGACATATAAAGAAGAACCCATACAGATCCTGACTCGGGAAGTGAAAGAGTTGAGAAATAAGCAGATTCCACTGGTAAAAGTGATTTGGAGGCACCACAACACCGAGGAGGCAACTTGGGAAAGTGAAGAGACGATGAGGCAACAGTTCCCTCAACTGTTTGCATTAGGTAAATTTCGAGGACAAAATTTAAATTAGAGGGGAAGAGTTGTAACACCCTCCCTGTAGCAACTCCGTACATTCTACTGTTCTGGTGACTAGTGTCGGTCCGGACAGTTAGAACGTCCGAAAAAATATTTAAACTAAAGTGAGGAACCATAATTAACTCAAATATTAATAAGAAAAATTTAGAAATAAATTTTAGAAATAAAATACAACCAAGTTAAATGAGCCGGTGCCCTAGCGATGGGTAACCTAGTGGGAAGTTGCGGTTCTCGCAACTAGGAGCCCTAGACTAGGGGGAAAATTCATAAAATAATTTTTGAGACTCCAGAGAAGGGTCATTGAGGTTCCTATGACATTAGAATGCCAAGAAAATGCTTAGAAAATTTTTCAATTGGTACAGATAATTTTAGTCTGTTAAGCCAAATGGAAGGCATTTTGATCATTTCGCCTTCAAAGGTGATTTTTGGCTAACTTGTCCAGTTAAGTAAATAATTATTATGACACAAAATGTGAATAAATATTATTAAAAATTGAATTAAAATTGATTAGAAAAGAAAAAGAAAAAAAATGGAATAAATGGGAATTTTGACATCATTATGATGTCATTAAAACCCCAATGACCAATCACATTGTGACACCTATCTATAAACCTAATTAAAAGAATGAAATGGGCAGAAAAATTAACCAAAATTTCTGTCTTCCCTTATCTCCAACCAGCGGAAACATTCCCCAAACCCTTTCCACCATTAAAGCTCCCTTAAGCTTCATTTCCCACTTCAATTCACCTCAAAACCTTATCCTCCCTTCACTAAAAATTATACCCACACCAAGGAGAAGTGCTTGGCAGCCAAGAAAGAGTAAGAAAGTAAAGAAAAATTAAAGTCTTGGTTGGCTTGGATTTGAGCTACAAGAGGTATAGTGCTTATTTATGCATATTTCTCTTTTTATTCCATGTTAGGGACTTAAAATGAGTATGAAATTGTAAGTCAAATGAAATAAAACTCATGTGTATGTACACCATGGAATTTGGCAGCCTTAAGGAAGGGATAATGTTGATGGTTTTGATGGATTTAAAATGACTTAGAAATGGTGTTGACGTGTAGACATAAATTTGAAATGGATTAGTATGCCTAATTGACATGTGTTGTGTGAACCTTAAATTTGAGCTAGGGTTTGGATACAAAAACTTGGATCTTGTTCATGTGTTGGTGAATGAAAGTTTAAATAGTCAATTAGTAACCATTTGGCTATGTATGATGAAGAATTGAAGTGAGTTGTAGCTTGGGATTTGAGTTTGGCTAAGTTGCCTTGTGTGACCTGCAGGTCTGGATGTGAGTCCATCCTGTTTGGGAAGCTATAACTTGGGTTGTGTAAGTTCAATTAGTGCAAGGCTAATTGGAAATGACACTAGACACATAATGGCACAACTTTGGTGAAGAAACCCTGCCCAGAAAACCAAACCAAGTTGGCATAAAAATTACCCTAATCCGGGTGACTTGCATTCTGCCTTGGCAAAATGACCAAATGAATAGTATTTATTCATTTGGTCATAACTTAGTGTAGAAAGGTCCAATTGACTTGAAATTTTACCAGAAGAAAGCTGAGACATACACCTACAACTTTCATGAAGAACACAAATCCAAATTCTGACCATAACTTAGTCATATTTCCAACTAAACTTAGGTTACCAAATCTGGCAGAACCAGTTTTGCCTAGAATTTTGGATTCTATCCAATCCAGCCAATTATGGTTTTTAGGCCATAACTTGAGCTACAAAACTCCAAATGGAGTGATTCAATAAAGCAAATGTAACTAGACAAAATAAAGAAAAACTTTCATGAAGACAATTTTGCCAAATTCCTACTGTACAAATGACCAATGGAACAGTAAACATAAGGCTTCAAATCTGAAAATTGTGAATAATTAACACTAAGTTTAGAAATGGTATTGGCAACCAATACCAACAACTTTAGAATGCAAAATGTGGTATGCTGAGAGTATTATAACCAATGTACCTATTTTCTATGCAAAAGTCAACATTTTAGTTGACTAATGAAATGAATAGTAACACCTAAACTTAAATTTCAAGAAGTGTAACATGCCCTAGTACACTTAGCAAGATTGGTTTGGATAGGTTGGCATGCCAATAGGGTTCAGTTAGCAGTACTGCACATGGCATTATGCTATTCTGTGATTTTATAGCTTTTAGCCATTCTGACATTGTGTTGAGACTTGGCCTTGTGCCTAATGTTATTCTGACTTATTAGCTCATTACATTTGCCTGGGAGACACATATATGACCGATGGTGTGACGGCCCAAGGTACTTGATACTCAGTGCCAGTTTACCCGTTTATCCAGGTCAGTCGTCCAGTATAGGTTACTTGGGCAACAAAAAATGAAAATGGATAAATTTAATGAAATAATAAATATAACAAGTACAAAATAAGTAAGACTACAAATACTCATCGAAAATTTATTTGCAATGAGACATCAATACATTCACTGCATATTTATGTTCTGTTATTTCTTTTTATTTTATTATTGGCACCACTAAGCATTATTGCTTAGCGCGTTGCTTTTACCACGCATAGGTTCTGGAGAGACCGACCGAGAGCCCGATGAGACCAGTGGGTGAGACCTTCCTGACTCTGCATAGTGTCCGTGTCACCTCACTGACGTCAGTGCATTGGTAGGACACTAGGTTTCATTTTGGGTATTTTGTAATTAACTTTTATTTTCTCATATGTAATTGAAACTTATGTAATGTATTTTGGTATTAATGTAAATTGTGGAAATTGTGTTTATGAATGAAAAAAGTGAATATTTATTTATGACTTTTACATGATTATCATATGAGATAAATGATTGAGAAATGGAAATGTTGTTGAAAAAAATATTGAGATTTTGTTGATGAAATGGAGTTTAGGATTGATTGAAAATATTGGAAGTGTTTTTCACAAGTTCCGAAGAACTGTTTTCTCCATTTTTAGCCCGTACTCTGCCGGATTTTCTATAAAATTTGCGGAACCTCAAATAAATTTATGATTTCAATAGATGACTGAAATGAATTATATTTCAAAAATTATACTCCATAACTCTAAAAAAAAAAAATAAATTAGGAAGAATAAAAATAATTGAATTAAAATAGGGTATTTCGGTGCACTGTATGGCATATCTTACTCGACTACACTGTAGACAGGTAAGGGGTGTCACACCTAGACCCGGGAGAAAATTCATAAAATAATTTTTGGGACTCCAAAGAAGAGTCATTGAGGTTTCTATAACATTAGAATGCCAAGAAAAGGTTTAGAAAAATTTTTTGATCGGTACAGACAATTTTAGTCTGTTAAGCCAAACGGAGGGCATTTTGGTCATTTCATCTTCAGAGATTATTTTTGGCCGACTTGTCCAGTTAAGTAAACAATTATTATGACATAAAATGTGAATAAATATTGCTAAAAATTGAATTGAAAATGAGTAGAGAAAAGAATAAAAGAAAATGAAAGAAAATACTAATTATGACATCATATGATGTCATTAAAATTTCCTCCACCAATCACAATTTATTAAACTCATTAAAAGGGATAAGGAAGACAAAAACTTGACAAAATAATTCTGCTTCTCCCTCACCAAACCAGGCGTCACCCTTCTCCCTACCCATTCCTCCATATAAGCTTGAGCAGGCTCCCAAATCCCACCTCATCTCACCTTAAAACCACTACCTTGCTTCACAAAAAAGTGATCTTGCATCTTGAACAAGCTCTAGGTAGCAAAAAGAGGAAGGAAAAAGGAAGTTTTGGAGACTTGGAATAGTTAGCAAAAGAGGTTAGTGCCTATACTCACTTCCATATCTTTTAATCTTTGTTAGGAAGACAAGTTAAATGAGAATTCGTTGTAAAATTGAACAAAATAATTATATTGAATTGTCTATGAAAATTTGCAGCCATGGGAGAAGAATGAGATTTGTTAATTTGTATGATTTGAATTGTTTAGAAGTGGTTTGTGATGAGATAACTTGAGTTTGATGTTGAAATATGTGTGTTGGATGTGTTAGATGACATGAAAAGCATGAAATGGACATTTGGGAATTAGAGTTTGTGAAAAAATTTGAGTTTTGCTTATGAAATGGTATATTAACCTTGTAATGGTCAATTAGTGACCATTTGAATTTGTGTGAGGAGGGATTGAAGTAAGTAAGGATAATAGAGCTGAGTTTAGGCATGCTGCCCTTGGTGACCTGCAGGACTGGTTGTGAGTTCAGTAGGTTTGGGCAGCTATAAATGGAGTTATATAGGTGCAATTGGTGCATGGCCAATTGAACATGAAACTAGACACATAATGGCACAACTTTGGTGAAGAAATCCTGCCCAGAAAACCAAACCAAGTTAACCTAAAAATTTTCCTAATCCGGGTGACTTGCATTCTGCCTGTGCAAAATGACTAAATAAATAGTGTTTATTCATTTGGTCATAACTCAGTGTAGAAAGGTCCAATTGACCTAAAATTTTACCAGCAGAAAGTTGAGACATAGTCCTACAACTTTCATGAAGAACACAAATCCAAATTGTAACACCCCTAAGTTCAGTAGTGCGTTCTGCTGTTCTAGTGACCAATGTTGTCCGGAGAGCTAGGATGCCTAGAACCACACTTCAATATGAGTGAGGAGACATAAAATAATGAAATACAAGAAAAGAAAATACAAGAAAAACAAAGGAAAAATAATAGCAAAGAAATGTAACCAAGTTAAGCGAGCTGGAAACCCTAGCGATGGGTGGCCCTTAGGAAGTCACGGCGTGGACCGTTGACTAGCCCAGGACTGCGGGGAACCCTGGAAAACATTTTTAGGACTTAAATAGACCCTTATTGAAGAATAAATATCATTAGAAAGATCAAAGAAAAATTAAATAATTAGTACAAAGAAAAGAGAGAAATCGAAAAACAGACAAAATCCGGTGTTACCGAAAAATCGGGAATGCAACCCGAACAGGGGCATTCTGGTCATTTGACATCCCGAATTGTCTTTTGACCTAAATGTCCATTAAAAATAAATAATATTACACTTAGAAAATAAAATGAAAAATTAAATTGAGGGTACCTAATACAAATAGCCAAAATGGAGTGAAAAATGTGTAAATAAAACATGTAAGCTTATTATATAGTTATAATTGAGTGAGTGGGCCACTAAAGGAATATAATAGACACATAATGGGGCAGCTGTACTTCCATTATCCCAGTAGAAAGTTCATCTTCTCCATTTCCATAAAACCAGCCGAATTGAGAAGAAGAGAAGTCCACCATTGACGTTTCCTTCAAGCTTCATCTAACCCTTCCATTTCACCTTCAATCACTTAGGTCCCCTCATGAAAAATTGTCTACACATCACAAGGAAGAGTTTGATACCAAATTTAAGAAGTTTAATCAAGGTTTAGCAAGCTCCAACCATAAGGTAAGTTAGCATTTTTGAAGATAGCTTTTTTAAATTTTGTGTGCATGTTATGGGTGCTGGATTTGTGAAGAAAATTTTTGAGTTTGAAGAGTTATTGTTGTGTTCATTTTGGACAGCCATGTAGTCATGTATTTGATGAGATAATTGTGCATATATTTGATGGGAAATTATGTTGGTTATGGTGATTTAATATCCTAGTAAAATATTTCATATGTATAAGGTGATTTTTGCACTTGGATGAAAATTGATGATTGTAGGACACTTTGGTATTGAGGAATAAATTAGGCAGCTTGGGTATTCTTGAATAAATGTGTGTGTTCATGAAGGTGGTGGCAGAATATTGACATAGAAGTTTGATGGATATGTATATAGATTGATATTGTAAAGTGTATGTAAGATTTATAATGGTTAGGTGTGTATGTGATTGTACTTAGAACTTGTAAATGTGAATTATATTTGGTGTGTTGAGGATAATTGTAATCTACCCAAAGTAATGTTAATGTAAAGTGGAATATGTTTTTGGTAATGTACCAAAACAGATTTGGTAGGGAAGCAAACATATTGCAAGGTAAGTGTGTGATTGATGTGTGTTTAAGCAAGGTAACTAAGGGCAGTGTACATTTTAGCCAATAAGTTTAAATGTGTAACCTCAATTGGTATGAGACCAATTGGAGGTGGAACTAGGCACAAAATGTGCCAACTTTCATTGAGAAAGCATACCAAAATTCTGCTTGCAAGGTGACCTAAGAAAATGACCAATTCGGATTAGGTACAATTAGGACCTGAAAAATGACCAATTGGGCAGCAGTGAGTGTTTAGGCTATAACTCACTCAAAACAGGTCCAATTGACCTGAAATTTTAACCATGAATAGTTAATACCCATACCTACAAGTCTTATGAAGACACCAAAGCCCAGAAATGACCAGAAGTAAGTCAAAAAGCTTGCACAAGTTCGGGTCCAAAAACTGGCCGAACCAAAGTTGACCAAATTGACCTAAAATTGACCTAATTTGATGCCATTTGACCAGCAATAGTATAATGACCATAACTTGGTCTACTTAACTCGGATTGACCTGAAATTTTTCCCCGCGTGCAATAAGACATAAATCTACAAGTTTGTAGTTTTGACTGAAACCCGAAAACTGAGGGAACTAGATCGTCCGGCTAGGTTAAACTAGTATCCCGAAATCCAGTAATTTGCAATGAAATGCAAGAAAACGCAATATACATAGAATTGAGTTTGGTAACACGTACCAATCCTAAAACATTATCGAATGTGACATATTAATGACACTAAAACCTAATTTACCTAGAAAACATCGAGGGTCGGTATATTAGGTGATTAAGCAAACAAAGGTATTCAGTGAATTGTTTATTGAACATTATCGTTAGAGGCAAATTAATTTAGCACTGAAACACTTCAAATTGTGTTTCTCAGTTAACAAGGACTCAGCAAAAGGGAAAGAAATACTGAGTCAAGACCAGGAGACAAATATCAGAGGTTTGTGCACAACAACTATTTCTTTTGAATTATTTTCAATTGAAATAAATATTGACTATTTGTATATTATTGTTTTAAATTGTGGAAATGTATTTGAATGAATATTTATTGCTTGAAAAGCATTGTAAATGATTTGAAACTGTGAGAAATTATTTGAATGACGTTGATGGATACTTATTGATTTAAAAGCATTGGAAATGGTTTGAAACCACAGCTATCATGTATATTGATTGTATTCCTCATTAGCTTGTCTGGTGGGACGAATTGAATTCCCTCTCTGGCTGAAGTGTTGAGGTGTGTGCCTGTTGAGGACGAATTGGATGAGTACTCATATTTTTGCTAGCTAGCTATGTTATTCCTCATTAGCCATCGGCTTTTGGGACGAATTGAACTATGGATCATGATTAAGCTGTGTGTGATTTATTGATGTGTATTGTGAGATTGTGAAATGGATTTAAACTCTCATTGACATATACTGTCTTTTGAATTCAAACATGATCTAACTTATGGAAATCTATTGTGATATTGAGAAATGGAGTTTAAATTCTTGTTGACATTTATTGTCTTGAATTTAACTATGATTTTAAGTATCCACTATTTACATGACTTATAAATTGTGATTTAAATTGTATTTGGTTAATGTTGTGCACCACTGAGACATTGTCTCAGCGATAGCTTTATTCTTTGTCATGAGTAGACAGGCAGACTGAACTAGTGCTAGCTAGTACCTCCAGCGAGAGATTTTTTGGTATAGTGAGTATACCACATTCGGCATTTTGTACTGTAATGTATATTCACTGTATGTATATTTTGTTTTGGTTTTGAGCAGTTGTAAATTCAAATTGTACCTTGAAGTTGTAAATTAATTATGAGTTATTTGACTTGTAAAAATTGTATTATATTTCCTTATCTCAGACTTTGAAAAATTTCTATGGAATTGAGTTGATAAATTGTTGTGTTGAGAAATGTATTGGAGTTGAGATTTGGAAAATTATTGAAGTGTCTTTTACAGGTTTTCTGAAGAACTGTTTTATCCAAAATACAGATGGCACTCTGCCAAAATTTTTACAGAAATTCTAAATAAATCAAATGAGTTAATTGTTTCACTTCAGTTCACCAAAGTTTTTAATACCTGTAAATAGTGCTCACCACTGTAAAATAAGTAAGAAAAGTTTTTAAAATCCCTTGTAGTGTATTTAATGGGTTATCAGTAGACGGAGTTGGTAATTCATTAGGTATACTACGGGATCATGTTATGCCTTACAGAGGGGTAGGGTGTGACATGTTTTAGTGGTATCAGAGCAAAGATTTTAAATTCTGTTTTCACCTATTATTTGATTATTCTTTCTTCATAGTACAACTGCTCAATATCATTATTTGATACATACAGTACATTACATTATAAATATGCACTAACCGGAGGAAATCTCCTTGTGTTATTGGTTCAGGAGATTTAAAATCCTCGCATTGAATATGGAAGAGGGTGATCGTTCAGTCGATCAATCTATTGAGGCTGAGGTGCAAGGGGATGCCCCAGGCCTATATAATGTTAGTGGTTCAATAGCACCAGCCCCTACAGTACCGCCGTTTCCTGCTCAGTTCGCTCAGCAGATGGCTGCAATGTTTCAACAAATGGCTGGTAATGTACCTACTCAAGTCCCAATACAGACACCAGTGGTACAACCACAATCTCCTACTAGGCAGTATGATAAATTGATGAAGTATGGGGCTACAGAGTTTAAGGGGACAGTAGATCCTCTAGAAGCTGAACAATGGTTAGAGAGGATGGATAGGGTGTTCAAGAAGCTACATTGTACAGAAGAGCTCAAATTTGAATTCTCAGTGTCCTTACTACAGGGGGATGCTTATGACTGGTGGAAAACCATTCCCCACGATGCAGTAGAGCTGCAGTGCTAACATGGAATGACTTCCTCAGGGAATTTCAGCAGAAATATGTCCCTGATGCTTATGTAGACCAGAAGCTGCAAGAGTTCCTAAGTTTGAAACAGGGGAACAGATCAGTGGCTGAGTATGAAAGAGAATTTTCCACTTTGAGCCATTATGCAAGAAGTTTGCTTGCTACCAGAGGAGAGATGCAAGAGGTTTGAAAGCGGCTTGAAGCCCAGATGTCAGTACAAGTGATCGGCTTCAAACACACTAACTTCTCGAACTTGTTTCTCAAGCCCTAGAGTTGGAAAGAGTTGAGTTTGAGACTGCTCGGAGAAAAAGAGATCGGAGAAGACAGAGAAAGAGGAAAGTCGGTGAAACGAGTTCCAGTGGTCATACTGGGAAGAGGAAAAACTATGGGGGACATGGCAGAGGTGGCAAAAAATCTGGTAGGGGAAGATATTCAGGACAGAGACCTCCCCTATCTGGTCAGCAGAGTACCAGAGGTTCCTACCCTCCCCGCCAATGTGAGACATGTGGAAAAAATCATGGTGGGATCTGCTACAAGGCTATTGGAGCCTGTTATAACTGTGGAGGCACAGGACACTTTGCCAAGGATCGCACGATGGTCGCAGAGTTGGACCACCTCCTACTACTGCGAAGGGTCGATTGAGCCCTGTCACTAGAAGTTCACAACCACCCAGCAGAGGTAGAGGCAGGGGTAGAGGTAACCCAGTAGGCAGCCAAGGCACAGTAAAACATTCAGAGCAAAATAGTGCTCCAGTCAGAGTCTATGCCATGAGACAGAGGGAAGAGGCCGAGACATCTGATGTTGTGGCTGGTACCTTCTCAACTTTTAACCAAAATGTATTTGTGTTATTTGATCCGGGTTCTACCCATTCTTATGTGAGTGCTAGCATCATTGATTGCATTGCTGTTCCATGTACAAAAATGGACTTTGAGGTGCTAGTAACAAGTCCACTAGGACAGGAAGTCAGAGTTAATAGAATGTATAGAGATTGTCCTTTGGTGATCCTAGTACACACTTTCCTGTCTGATTTCATTGAAATGCCCTTTAGAGATTATGATATCATCTTGGGCATGGATTGGTTAGCTAGGCATCATGCCATGATTGACTGTAGGCTGAAGACAGTCACTTTTGGCCTTCCTCAGTACAGTGATGTGGTGATACAAGGGGAGAGCCAGTTATTGCCATCAAACATCATTTCGGCTGCACTAGCCAGAAAAATGATCAGAAAGGGGTGTGAAGCCTACTTGGCACATGTGATAGACACCCAAGTGGGGAGTCCAGTGTTGAAGGACATCCCTACAGTACATGACTTTCCAGATGTGTTTCCTGATGAATTGCTAGGATTACCTCTGGAAAGAGAAGTGCAGTTTGAAATTAATGTTATGCCTGGTGTGGATCCAATCTCCATAACGCCATACAGAATGGCACCAGCAGAGTTGAAGGAGTTGAAGATAAAATTGCAAGAACTGCTTGAAAAGGGCTTCATCCGCCCTAGAGTGTCACCTTGGGGAGCACCAGTGTTGTTTGTTAAGAAGAAGGATGGTACTCTCCGCTTATGCATTAACTACCGGCAGTTGAATAAGGTGACAATAAAGAACAGATATCCATTGCCTCGCATTGATGATCTGTTTGATCAGTTGAAGGGTGCAGCTGTATTCTCCAAAATTGATTTGCGATCTGGTTATTATCAGTTGAAGGTGCAAGAGCAGAGTATTCCAAAAGCGCTGAGAACTCGATATGGCCACTATGAGTTTCTAGTAATGCCATTCGGGTTAACAAATGCTCCAGCTACTTTCATGGATCTGATGAACACTATCTTTAGACCATATCTTGATCAATTTATGGTGGTGTTTATTGATGACATTTTGATATATTCAAGGAATGCAGAAGAGCATGACAGACATCTGCGGATTGTACTGCAGACTTTAAGGGAGAAACAACTATACGCCAAATTGTCGAAATGTGAATTTTGGCTGAAAGAAATCTCCTTTTTGGGACATGTTGTGTCAGCTGAAGGGATCAAGGTAGATTCCAGCAAGGTAGAAGCTATCCTTAATTGGAAGCTGCCAGAACATCACGAGAAATTCGCGATTTTAGGTCTAGCCGATATTACGTCGGTTTGTGAAGGGATTTTCTATGTTATCTTCTCCACTGACCAAACTGCTTCGGAAAGATGTAAAATTTCAGTGGACAGATAAATGTCAGCAAAGTTTTGATGAGTTGAAGAGATGTTTGACTAAAGCTCCAGTCCTCACTTTACCTACTCCGGGTAAAGAATACACAGTTTATAGTGATGCTTCTCACAATGGGTTAGGCTGTGTACTGATGCAAGATCGGAATGTCATTGCTTATGCATCACGCCAGCTGAAACCGCATGAGAGGAATTACCCAACACATGACCTGGAGTTAGCAGCTATTGTTTTTGCTCTGAAGATCTGGAGACACTATTTGTAAGGGGAGAAATGCTACATTTACACAGATCACAAGAGCTTGAAGTACTTAGGCACCCAGAAGGAATTGAATTTGAGGCAGAGGAGATGGTTGGAACTCATTAAAGACTATGATTGCTTAATAGACTATCAGCCAGGGAAAGCAAATGTAGTGGCTGACGCCTTAAGTCGCAAGACTATGGCAAATCTCAGAGTTTCTCCTTTGTCCATGGTATGTGAATTAAAAGCACAGCATGCCAGTTTAGAGATTGATGATGAGGGATAGACAGTAGTTGCATGGCATGTACAGCCAATGTTGATTGATCATATCAGAATGGCTGCTCAGAGTGATGAAAAATATCAGAAGCTACTGAAAGAAGTCCAACAGGGCAAGAAACCTGAATTCTCTGTAAGAGATGATGGTTTATTGCTACATCAGGGCAGAGTGTGCGTTCCTAGTGATGTGGAATTGAGACAAATCATTATGAAGGAAGCACATGAGTCTCCATTTGCTATGCACCCTGGTGGAACTAAAATGTACAGAGGGCTGAAAGAGCATTACTGGTGGATGGGTATGAAAAGAGATATAGCTGAATTTGTTTCCAAATGCCTAACTTGTCAACAAGTAAAGGCAGAACATCAAGTTCCAGCTGGTTTGTTACATCCTTTGTTAGTACCAGAGTGGAAATGGGAACGAATAACTATGGATTTTATTACAGGACTTCCAAGGACACAGAGTAGTCATGATGCAGTATGGGTTATAGTTGACAGATTGACCAAGTCTGTTCACTTTTTACCAGTTCTGATGGATTATAGCCTGGAAAGATTGGCCAGATTGTACATATATGAGATTGTAAAACTGCATGGAGTGCCAGTATCAATTGTGTCTAAAAGAAATCCTAGGTTCACTTCTAGATTCTGGGGTAGTCTTCAGAGAGCCCTAGGAACTAGATTGAACTTCAGCACAGCATTCCACCCACAGACAGATGGCCAGTCTGAAAGGGTCATTCAAATATTGGAGGATATGCTACGGGCTTGTGTGATTGAATTTGAAGGTAGTTGGGATACACACTTGCCTTTGATTGAGTTTGCTTATAACAACAGCTACCAATCAAGCATTGGGATGCCTCCAAATGAAGCATTGTATGGCAGGAAGTGCAGAACTCCTTTATGTTGGGATGAGGTAGGTGAAAGGAAGATGATTGGGCTAGAAATTGTCCAGCAGACAGAGGAAAAGATTAGATTGATTAGAGATAGACTCAAGGCTGCCAGACCGTCAGAAGTCCTATGTTGATTTAAAAAGAAGAGATATTGAATACGCAGTGGGTGATAAGGTATTCCTCAAAGTTTCTCCTTGGAAGAGGATTATGAAATTTGGCAGAAAGGGGAAACTGAGTCCTCGTTTCATCGGACCATATGAAGTTTTGGAAAGAGTGGGTCCTTTGGCATATCAGTTGGCATTACCTCTAGAGCTAGCAAGGATACACAGTGTCTTCCATGTGTCCATGTTAAGGAGGTACAGATCTGACCCATCTCATGTACTATCAGTTGAAGAGATTTAAGTAAATCCAGACCTCTCATATGAGGAAGAACCCATAAAAATTCTAGCTTATGAGATGAAGCAGCTGAGGAACAAACAGATACATCTGGTTAAAGTGCTATGGAACCATCATTCAGGCCAGGAAGCTACTTGGGAACGTGAAGAGGATATGAGGAGACAGCACCCACAGCTGTTCAGAGACTAATGCCAGGTAAAATTTTGAGATGAAATTTATTTAAGGGGGGGAGAATTGTAACACCCCTAAGTTCGGTAGTGCGTTCTGCTGTTCTGGTGACCAGTGTTGTCCGGACAGCTAAGATGCCTAGAACCACACTTCAATATGAGTGAGGAGACATAAAATAATGAAATACAAGAAAAGAAAATACAAGAAAAACTAAGGAAAAATAATAGCAAAGAAATGTAACCAAGTTAAGCGAGCTGGAAACCCTAGCGATGGGTGACCGCACCGGGAAGTCACGGCGTGGACCGTTGACTAATACAGGCTGCGGAACCCTGGAAAACATTTTTAGGACTTAAATAGACCCTTATTGAAGAATAAATATCATTATAAAGATCAAAGAAAAATTAAATAATTAGTACAAAGAAAAGTGAGAAATCGAAAAACAGACAAAATCCGGTGTTACCGAAAAATCGGGAATGCAACCCGAACAGGGGCATTATGGTCATTTGACATCCCGAATTGTCTTTTGACCTAAATGTCCATTAAAAATAAATAATATTACACTTAGAAAATAAAATGAAAAATTAAATTGAGGGTACCTAATACAAATAGCCAAAATGGAGTGAAAAATGTGTAAATAAAACATGTAAGCTTATTATATAGTTATAATTGAGTGAGTGGGCCACTAAAGGAATATAATAGACACATAATGGGGCAGCTGTACTTCCATTATCCCAGTAGAAAGTTCATCTTCTCCATTTCCATAAAACCAGCCGAATTGAGAAGAAGAGAAGTCCACCATTGACGTTTCCTTCAAGCTTCAACTAACCCTTCCATTTCACCTTCAATCACTTAGGTCCCCTCATGAAAAATTGTCTACACATCACAAGGAAGAGTTTGATACCAAATTTAAGAAGTTTAATCAAGGTTTAGCAAGCTCCAACCATAAGGTAAGTTAGCATTTTTGAAGATAGCTTTTTTAAATTTTGTGTGCATGTTATGGGTGCTGGATTTGTGAAGAAAATTTTTGAGTTTGAAGAGTTATTGTTGTGTTCATTTTGGACAGCCATGTAGTCATGTATTTGATGAGATAATTGTGCATATATTTGATGGGAAATTATGTTGGTTATGGTGATTTAATATCCTAGTAAAATATTTCATATGTATAAGGTGATTTTTGCACTTGGATGAAAATTGATGATTGTAGGACACTTTGGTATTGAGGAAGAATTTCGGCAGCTTGGGGATTCTTGAATAAATGTGTGTGTTCATGAAGGTGGTGGCAGAATATTGACATAGAAGTTTGATGGATATGTATATAGATTGATATTGTAAAGTGTATGTAAGATTTGTAATGGTTAGGTGTGTATGTGATTGTACTTAGAACTTGTAAATGTGAATTATATTTGGTGTGTTGAGGATAATTGTAATCTACCCAAAGTAATGTTAATGTAAAGTGGAATATGTTTTTGGTAATGTACCAAAACAGATTTGGTAGGGAAGTAAACATATTGCAAGGTAAGTGTGTGATTGATGTGTGTTTAAGCAAGGTAACTAAGGGCAGTGTACATTTTAGCCAATAAGTTTAAATGTGTAACCTCAATTGGTATGAGACCAATTGGAGGTGGAACTAGTCACAAAATGTGCCAACTTTCATTGAGAAAGCATACCAAAATTCTGCTTGCAAGGGGACCTAAGAAAATGACCAATTCGGATTAGGTACAATTAGGACCTGAAAAATGACCAATTGGGCAGAAGTGAGTGTTTAGGCCATAACTCACTCAAAACAGGTCCAATTGACCTGAAATTTTAACCATGAATAGTTAAGACCCATACCTACAAGTCTTATGGAGACACCAAAGCCCAGAAATGACCAGAAGTAAGTCAAAAAGCTTGCACAAGTTCAGGTCCAAAAACTGGCCGAACCAAAGTTGACCAAATTGACCTAAAATTGACCTAATTTGATGCCATTTGACCAGCAATAGTATAATGACCATAACTTGGTCTACTTAACTCGGATTGACCTGAAATTTTGCCCCGCGTGCAATAATACATAGATCTACAAGTTTGTAGTTTTGACCGAAACCCGAAAACTGAGGAAACTAGATTGTCCGGCTAGGTTAAACTAGTATCCCGAAATCTAGCAATTTGCAATGAAATGCGAGAAAACGCAATAAACATAGAATTGAGTTTGGTAACACGTACCAATCCTAAAACATTGTCGAATGTGACATATTAATGACACTAAAACCTAATTTACCTAGAAAACATCGAGGGTCGGTATATTAGGTGATTAAGCAAATAAAGGTATTCAGTGAATTGTTTATCGAACATTATCGTTAGAGGCAAATTAATTTAGCATTGAAACACTTCAAATTGTGTTTCTCAGTTAACAAGTACTCAGCAAAAGGGAAAGAAATACTGAGTCCAGACCAGGAGACAAATATAAGAGGTTTGTGCACAACAACTATTTCTTTTGAATTATTTTCAATTGAAATAAATATTGACTATTTGTATATTATTGTTTTAAATTGTGGAAATGTATTTGAATGAATATTTATTGCTTGAAAAGCATTGTAAATGATTTGAAACTGTGAGAAATTGTTTGAATGACATTGATGGATACTTATTGATTTAAAAGCATTGGAAATGGTTTGAAACCACAACTATCGTGTATATTGATTGTATTCCTCATTAGCTTGTCTAGTGGGACGAATTGAATTCCCTCTCTGGCTGAAGTGTTGAGGTGTGTGCCTGTTGAGGACGAATTGGATGAGTACTCATATTTTTGCTAGCTAGCTATGTTATTCCTCATTAGCCATCGGCTTTTGGGACGAATTGAACTATGGATCATGATTAAGCTGTGTGTGATTTATTGATGTGTATTGTGAGATTGTGAAATGGATTTAAACTCTCATTGACATATACTGTCTTTTGAATTCAAACATGATCTAACTTATGGAAATCTATTGTGATATTGAGAAATGGAGTTTAAATTCTTGTTGACATTTATTGTCTTGAATTTAACTATGATTTTAAGTATCCACTATTTACATGACTTATGAATTGTGATTTAAATTGTATTTGGTTAATGTTGTGCACCACTGAGACATTGTCTCAGCGATAGCTTTTTATTGCTGTCGCAGGTAGACAGACCGACAGGACAGCAGACTAGGCTGCTAGTACCTCCAGCGAGAGATTTTTGGGTATAGTGAGTATACTACATTTGGCATTTTGTACTGTAATGTATATTCACTGTATGTATATTTTGTTTTGGTTTTGAGCAGTTGTAAATTCAAATTGTACCTTGAAGTTGTAAATTAATTATGAGTTATTTGACTTGTAAAAATTGTATTATATTTCCTTATCTCAGACTTTGAAAAATTTCTATGGAATTGAGTTGATAAATTGTTGTGTTGAGAAATGTATTGGAGTTGAGATTTGAAAAATTATTGAAGTGTCTTTTTACAGGTTTTCTGAAGAACTGTTTTATCCAAAATACAGATGGCACTCTGCCAAAATTTTTACAGAAATTCCAAATAAATCAAATGAGTTAATTGTTTCACTTCAGTTCACCAAAGTTTTTAATACCTGTAAATAGTGCTCACCACTGTAAAATAAGTAAGAAAAGTTTTTAAAATCCCTTGTAGTGTATTTAATGGGTTATCAGTAGACAGAGTTGGTAATTCATTAGGTATACTACGGGATCATGTTATGCCTTACAGAGGGGTAGGGTGTGACACAAATTCTGACCATAACCTAGTCAAATTGCCAACCAAACTTAGGTCACCAAATTTGGTAGAACCAAATTGCTCAGAATTTCTGGGTATAGGTCAATCCGACTAGTTATGGTAAAATGACCATAACTTGAGCTACAAAATTACAAATGGAGTGATTCGAAAAAAGAAATATATCTAGACACAATAAGGAACAACTTTCATGAAGACAATTTTGCCAAATTCCTCCTGTACAAATGACCAATGAAACAGTAAACTTAGTGCTTGAAATCGGAAAATTGTGAATAACTAACACTAAGCTTTGAAATGGTATTGGCAACCAATACCAACAACTTTAGAATGCAAAATGTGGTATCTTGGTGAACTTAGATTCAATAAATTCATTATGTATTAAAAAGTCAACAATTTGAGTGAATAGTAATGTGAATAGTAATATAAAGACACAAAGTGTAAGAACTATATTGTCAAAGGGAAATTAAGGCCATAAATTTGAAATCCATGAAATGTTCATGGATTGCTTAAAACATGAAAAGTAAGTCACCTAATTGATGTGAATAGGTAGTTAGGGCTTATATGCCCATCACAAATAGAATTCATAAAATTTATAAATGAGAAAGAAAAAAAGTTTTGAATACACTGGTACATGTGAACCATTGTTTTGAATTGTAATCAATATGAATAACATAATGAATGAATAAATGAACCATATTAATGTATGAATGAGACATTTATTCTCATTATTATAGAAAGAAAAATTACTTTGAGTACAATGATATAAAAGGATAATTAATGTGAACTGTGATCATATATATGATCAAATGAATATATACATTATAATTGAAAATTTTTATGAAATAATGAAGTCATAAAACAATATATTAATATTTAATGATATTATGTGCCCTTGTATTACCTAGACATGTGTCAGATTGGATAGTTTGGCATGCCAACATGGTATTGTTTTAACAGTACTGCGAAAGGCTTTATGCCTGTATTCATGGCTTTATGCTCGTATTCATGGCTTTATGCCCGCATTCATGGCTTTATGCCTGCACTCATGGCTTAATGCCCGATTATGTGTTATCATGGCTTTTTAGTCATACTGACTGCATACGTGGTCGACGTTCTGCGTCACATGGTATGACGGCCTGAGGCACCGCAGTGTCCAGTGCTAACGATCCATTATCCAGTTTAGTCAGCCTGTCGTAGGTTACTTGGGCAGTCTAATTTATTAAAATAAGTTATGAATATTAGCAATTAAAAATACTAGAAAGTAAATAAATGAGAAGAAATTCTAAAATAAATTAGATTAGCTCAAAAAATTTATTCTTTAGAATGATTTGAAGTAAATTAAACTAGTTCTAAAAATTTTAAATATTACGAAATAATTGTAAACAACTTAGAAAGTATCAAGGAAGTAATGAAAAAACTAGTAGAAGAATTATAACTTAAATAACATTACAAATGTGACTTTCATAAGAATATAAGTATAAGTATAAATTCTAGATTTATTTGTACATTATATAAATGATTATTGTAAACTTATGAAAGAAGTGATTTTAGAGAGCAACATAAATAACAAAGATATATTATAGGGAAAATTTTATATGAACCCAGTAAAATTTTTTAGTAAAGAAAAAAATATGCTTCAATTATTTTTACTTGTTATATTATTTCCTTGTTATATTATTACACCACGAAGCAGGAATGCTTAGCACGATGGATTTGTTTCCTCGCACAAGTATTGAAGTTAAAGCCCAACGAATACCAAACAGAGATTTTGGAGTTCTGATCTGTTGAGTGTTCAAGGTTGTCACCTCCTCAGCAATGCATGTAGATAGGGCCCATATAGATCATATTATGTATTTTGTACATTATAATTAGTTATTATTTGTAATGTAAACTATGAATTGTATGTTGAAATATAGATTATGAAATTATAATTAATTTGTAGATCATGTAAATTATGAAATTATATAATTATTTTGTAAATTATGTAAATTAAGGAAATTTAAAAATTTTGCTTATATAATTTGAGAATGTTTACATATGAATTGAGTATAAATAAATTTGTACAAATGAGTATGAGAATTACAAGAATTGAATGTGAGATGAATATGATGAGCATGAATGATATTTTTATTGTAAAATATTATTGAAAATTTTAAGCAGGTAAATAGTGAAATACGTCAACTGATAATAAAATAGGAGAAACTCCGTTAGTTTCTCCGTAGAAAATTAATTGATATTAAAATATAATGAGATGAAATTATTAAAGGAATAAAGTAAGATGAGATAGGGTGCTCCAGCACCGAATGTAGCACACTTTGCTCGGCTACACTGTAGTCGGGTGAGGGGTATTATATATCTGTTTATTCCTTAGCTGCTTCACCTCATATGTCAAAATCTCTATGTGTTCCTCCTTGTAACACCCTCCCGATAGCAACTCCATACATTATACTGTTCCGGTGACCGGTGTCGGTTCGAACAGCTAGAACGTCCGGAAAAATATTTAAACTAAAGTCAGGAACCATAATTAACTCAAATATTAATAAGAAAAATTTAGTAAAAATTTTAGGAATAAAATACAACCAAGTTAAATGAGCCGGTGCCTAAGTGATGGGTAACCCAGTGGGAAGTTGCGGTTCTCGCAACTAGGAGCCCTAGACCAGGGGAAAAATTGATAAAATAATTTTTGGGACTCTAGAGAAGGGTCATTGAGATTCCTATGACATTAGAATGCCAAGAAAATATTTAGAAAATTTTTTCAATCGGTACAGACAATTTTGACCCGTTAAGCCGAACGGAGGGCATTTTGGTCATTTCGCCTTCAGAGACGATTTTTGGCCGACTTGTCCAGTTGAGTAAATAATTATTATGACATAAAATGTGAATAAATATTGCTAAAAATTAAATTGAAAATAAGTAGAGAAGAAAAGAATGGAAAATGAGAAAAATGTCTCATTTATGACATCATTATGATGTCATTTGAAGTTCCCTCCAATCACAATTAAACAACCAACTAATTAACTAATAAAAAGAGACAAATGTGACCTAAGGAATTAAAAAAATACAGCTGCCTTCTTCTTCCCCAAATGCAGCTGAAATTCATGCCCTAGACCCAACCTCCATTAAAACCTCAAGCAAGCTCCATTTCTCTCTTCTTTTCACCATAAATCTTCCTACTCTATTCACTAAAAACTTGTCTATACCTCTTGGGAAGTGTTTGGCAGCCTAGAAAAGGAAAGAAAGTGAAGATTAAACTTGGAAAATTCTGCCCTACAAGAGGTTAGTGCCTATTTATATTTATACTTCTTTTATTCCATATTAAGGACTTAAAATAAGTAAGGAATTGTGAATTAAATGAATAAAATTTATGTATATGTACTCCTTGAATTTCGGCAGCCCTAAGGAAGGGATAAGAGTGATTGTTTTGATGGACTTAGAGTGGACTAAAGATGATGTTTAAGGTGTATATACACATGTATAATGAATTGGTGTGCTAACTAGGGTAATTGGTGTAAACCTTGAATTTGAGCTAGGGTTTGGGAGTGAAAATGGGACTTGGCTTATGAAGTTGTTAAAGTACATTCTAATGGTCAATTAGTGACCATTTGGGGTAAGTTGACCATAATTTCGAGGGAGCTATAGCATGGCAAACTGAAATGGGTAGGCTGCCTAGTGACAGCAGCAGGGAGGCTGTGAGTCCAGCCTGTTTGGACTGCCATATCTTTAGCTGTGTAGGTTCAATTGGTGTTTGGCCAATTGGACATGAAACTAGACTTATAATGGCACAATTTTGCTGAAGAAACCATGCCCAAAAGACCAAAGCAAGTGGACCAAAAGTTGGCCCCAATCCGGATACCCTGCAAGCAAATTCTGCAGAATGACCAAATGAATAGTAACTGTTCATTTGGCCATAACTCACTGTAGAATGGTCAATTTGACCTGAAATGTTTACAGCAACAAGATACGATATAGACAAACAACTTTTATGGAGAAACCTACCCCAAATTATGACCAGAACCTATTCAACAAGGCAGTGGCAGTCACTGTTCATTGTACTGTAGATTTGGTAAATTTTGCAGATTGGAAATCCGGCCAGCTGTGGTTTTTGGACCATATCTAGAGCTACAAAACTCCAAATGGAGGGATTCAAAAAAATAAATTCAACTAGACAAAATAAGGAACAATTTTCATGTTTGCCATTTCCTCAAATTTCTAATGTAACAGTCCCTAATGGAATAGTAAACTTATGGTACAAAAACTGAAAATTCTGCCCCTTAGTGCTAAGCTTGGAAATGGATTTGGTGATTAATTCCAACAAGTTTTAAATGCAAAATGTGGTACATTGGGAGTGTTAAAACCAATGCACCTATTTTCTATCCAAAAGTCAACATTTTTTGACTAATGAAGTGAATAGTGACACCAAAACTTGAAATTCACAAATTGAAGAATTTTAAAGTATCAAATGCCCTAGTATACCTAACAAGATTGGTTTGGATAGTTTGGCATGCCAATAGGGTTCAGTTAGCGATCGCACATGGCATTATGCCATTCTGTGATTTTATGGCTTTTAGCCATTTTGATATTGTGTTGAGACTTGGCCTCGTGCCTAATATTATTTACAGCTTGTTAGCTATTCTGTTGCACACCGGGAGATACATATGTGACCGATGGTGTGACGACCCGAGGTACTTGATACCCAGTGCCAGTTTACCCATTTATCCAGTCCAGTCGTCCAGTATAGGTTACTTGGGCAACCAAATGAATGAAAGTGGATAAAGTTAACGAAATGAATGGATATACAAATACAAAACAAATAAGACATGTACATTCAATACATATTTATTTTCTGCTATTTTCTTTTATTTTATTATTGCACCACTAAGCATCATTGCTTAGCGCGTTGCTTTTGCCATGCGTAGGTTCTGGAGATACTGATCGTGAGCCCAGTAGACCGTAGACTGGGTAAGTCCCTCCTGCAGCTCTGCATAGTGTCCGTGTCACCTCACCACCTACAGTGCATTGGTAGGACACTGGGCTTCATTTTGGTATTTTGTAATTGATTTTTATTTTCCTTTGTGTAAATGAAACTTATGTAATGTATTTTGATTTTCATGTAAATAATGAAAATTGTGTTTGTGAATGGAAAAGAGAATTTTTATCTGTGATTATACATGATATCACACAAGATGAATGATTGAGAAATGAAATTGAAAAATGTTGAGATTCTGATATTGGAGTTTGAGAGTGATGAGATATGAATATTGGAAGTGTTTTTCACAGGTTCCGAAGAACTGTTTTCTCCATTTTTAGCCGGTACTCCGCCGGATTTTCTATAAAATTTTCGGAACCTCAAATAAATTATAATTTCAATAAATGACTTAAATAAATAATATTTCACAAGTTATATTCAAAACCATGATAAAAATTAATTAAGGTAAAATAGAGTGTACCGGTACACCGTGTGACATTGCTTACTCGGATATACTGTACACGGGTATGGGGTGTCACACTCCTCATATGAGAGGTCTTGATTTACCTCAATCTCTTCAATTGATAGAACATGAGATGGGTCAGATTTGTACCTCCTTAACATGGATACATGGAAGACACTGTGTATCCTTTCTAGCTCTAGAGGTAATGCCGACCGATATGCCAAAGGACCCACTCTTTCCAGAACCTCATATGGTCCGATAAAACGAGGACTCAGTTTCCCCTTTCAGCCAAATCTCATAATCCTCTTCCAAGGAGAAACTTTGAGGAATACCTTATCACCCACTGCATATTCAATATCTCTTCTTTTCAAATCAATATAGGACTTCTAACAGTCTAATGCAGCCTTTAGTCAATCTCTGATCAATCTGATGTTTTCCTCTATCTGTTGAACAATTTCTGGCCCAATCATCTTTCTTTCACCTACTTCATCCCAACATAAGGGAGTTTTGCACTTTCTGCCATACAAAGCTTCATATGGAGGCATCCCGATGCTTGATTGGTAGCTATTGTTATAAGCAAACTCAATCAAAGGCAAGTGTGTATCCCAACTACCTTTAAATTTTATCACACAAGCTCGTAGCATATCCTCCAAGATCTGAATTACCCTCTCAGACTGGCCATCTGTCTGTGGGTGGAATGTCGTGCTGAAGTTCAATCTAGTTCCTAGGGCTCTCTGAAGACTACCCCAGAATCTAGAAGTGAATTTAGGATCTCTATCTGATACAATCGATACTAGCACTCCATGCAGTCTTGCAATCTCATTTATGTACGATTTGGCCAATCTCTCTAGGCTATAGTCCATCCGAACTGACAGAAAATGAGCAGACTTGGTCAGTCTATCAACTATAACCCATACTACATCATGACTAATTTGTGTCCTCGGAAGTTCCATAACAAAATCCATAGTTATCTGCTCCCATTTCCACTCTGCTATTAGCAATGGATGCAATAAATCAGCTGGTACTTGATGTTTTGCCTTCACTTGCTGATAAGTTAGGCATTTAGAGACAAAATTAGCTACATCCCTTTTCATACCCATCCACTAGTAATGCTCTTTTAGCCCTCTGTACATTTTAGTTCCACTAGGGTGCATAGCAAAAGGAGACTCATGTGCTTCCTTCATAATGATCTGTCTCAATTCCACATCATTAGGAACGCATATTCTACCCTGATGTAGCAATAAACCATCATCTCTCATAGAGAATTCAGGTTTCTTGCCTTGCTGAACTTCTTTCAGTAGCTTCTAATATTTTTCATTATTCTGAGCAGTCATTCTGATCTGATCAATCAACACTGGCTGTACATGCCATGCAACTACTGTCTATCCCTCATCATCAATCTCCAAATTGGCGTGCTGTGCTTTCAACTCATGTACCATGGACAAAGGAGAAACTCTGAGACTTGCCATAGTCTTGCGACTTAAGGCGTCAGCCACCACATTTGCTTTCCCTAGCAGATAGTCTATTAAGCAATCATAGTCTTTAATCAGTTCTAACCATCTCCTCTGTTTCAAGTTCAATTCCTTCTGGGTGCTCAAGTACTCCAAGCTCTTATGATCTGTATAGATATAAAACTTCTCCCCATATATGTAATGTCTCCAGATCTTCAGAGCAAATAAAATAGCTGCTAGCTCTAAGTCATGTGTTGAATAGTTCCTCTTATGTGGTTTCAGCTGGCGTGATGAATAAGCAATGGCATTCCGATCTTGCATCAGTACACAGCCTAACCCATTGTGAGAAGCATCACTATAAACTGTGTATTCTTTACCAGGGGTAGGTAAAGTAAGGACTGGAGCTTCAGTCAAACACCTCTTCAACTCATCAAAACTCTACTGGAATTTATCCGTCCACTGAAATTTCACATCTTTCTGAAGCAGCTTGGTCAGTGGAAAAGCCAACATAGAAAATCCTTTCGCAAATTGGTGATAGTATCTAGCTAAACTCAGAAAATTGTGAATTTCTGTGATATTCCTGGGTGGCTTCCAATTAAGGATAGCTTCTACCTTGCTGGAATCTACCTTGATCGCTTCAGCTGATACAACATGTCCCAAGAAAGAGATTTCTTTCAGCCAAAATTCACATTTCGATAATTTGGCGTATAACTATTTCTCCCTTAAGGTCTGTAGTACAATCCGCAGATGTCTATCATGCTCCTTTGCATTCCTCGAATATATCAAAATATCATCAATAAACACCACCACAAACTGGTCGAGATATGGTCTGAAGATAGTGTTCATCATATCCACAAAAGCAATTGGAGCATTAGTTAACCTGAATGGCATTACCAGAAACTCATAGTGGCCATATCGAGTTTTGAAAGCAGTTTTTGGAATACTCTGCTCTTGCACTTTCAACTGATAATAACTAGATCGCAAATCAATTTTGGAGAACACAGCTGCACCTTTCAACTGATCTAACAGATCATCAATGCGAGGCAATGGATATCTATTCTTTATTGTCACCTTATTCAACTGCCGGTAATCAATACATAAACGGAGAGTGCCATCTTTCTTCTTAATAAACATTACTGGTGCTCTCCAAGGTGACACACTAGGGCGGATGAAGCCCTTTTCAAGTAGTTCTTGCAATTGTACCTTCAACTCCTTCAATTCTGCTGGATCCATTCTATATGGTGTTATGGAGATTGGATCCACACCAGGCATAACATCAATATCAAACTGCCCTTCTTTTTCCGGAGGTAATCCTGGCAACTCATCAAGAAACACATCTGGAAAATCACATACTGTGGGAATGTCCCTCAATGCTGGGCTCCCCACTTGGGTGTCTACCACAAGTACCAAGTATGCTTCATGCCCTTTTCTAATCATTTTTCTGGCTAGTGAAGCCGAAATAATGTTTGATGGCAATAGCTGACCCATAGGTTTCTCCCTCTTCTCTATTTCATGTTACCCTTTATGGGGGTTGGGTTTGTACTAGGGCTTAAGCTGACAGAGTATCAGCCATTTGTTGAAAGAAAATGGCTATTTGCTGGGCCATTTGTGCAGTAATTTGTACCGATAAAACTGGTATAGTTGGGCCTTCGACACTTTGTGGAGCTGAGGCCTCAACTTGTACTTCTACTATCACAAACTATTCTATTATCTCATTTTTCTCTTCCATATCTTTTCACAGGATTTTTTATTTCCTATACAACCAACACAAGGATATTTCCTCCTATTAGTGCATATTTATAATGTAATGTACTGTATGTATCAAACAATGACATTGAGCAGTTGTACTATGAAGAAAGAATATTCAAATTATAGGTGAAAACAGAATTTAAAAGCTTTGCTCTGATACCACTAAAACATGTCACACCCTACCCCTCTGTAAGGCATAACATGATCCCGTAGTATACCTAATGAATTACCAACTTCGTCTACTGATAACCCATTAAATACACTACAAGAGATTTTAAAACTTTTACTTCTTTTTACAGTGGTGATCACTATTTACAAGTGTTAAAAAATTTTTAACTGAACTGAAACAGCTAACACATTTGAATTATTAGTAATTTCTATAAAAATTTTGGCGGAGTGCCATCTGTATTTTGAATAAAACAGTTTTTCAAAAACATGTAAAAAGCACTTCAAATATATTTCTCAATCTCAAACTCCAACATTTAATCAACACAATATGTTTCTCAACATAAATCCACAATAATTTTTCAGTATTTTCAAAGGCTAAGATAAAAGAAATATATCACAAATTTTATAAGTCAAAATAATTTACAACTTATTTTACAACTTCAATTTACAATTTTAAATTTACAACTTGTACCCTCCCTGTAGCAACTCCATACATTCTACTGTTCCGGTGACCAGTGTCGGTCCGGACAGATAGAACATCCGGAAAAATATTAAAACTAAAGTGAGGAGCTATAATTAACTCAAATATTAATAAGAAAAATTTAGGAAAAATTTTAGAAATAAAATACAATCAAGTTAAATGAGCCGGTGCCCTAGCGATGGGTAACCTAGTAGGAAGTTGCGGTTCTTGCAACTAGGAGCCCTAGACGCGGGAGAAAATTCATAAAATTATTTTTGGGACTCCAGAGAAGGGTCATTGGGGTTTTTATGGCATTAGAATGCCAAGAAAATACTTAGAAAAATTTTTCAATCGGTACAGACAATTTCGGTCTGTTAAGCCAAACAGAGGGCATTTTGGTCATTTCACCTTCAAAGGTGATTTTTGGCCAACTTGTCCAATTAAATAAATAATTTATATAACATGAAATATGAAAAAAAAATGTTGTTAAAAATTTAATTGAAATTAATTAGACAAGAAATGGAAAGAAAATGACATTATGACATCATAATGATGTCATTAAAGTTCTCCCAACCTATCCCATATGGACACATGGCATAACTTTATTTAAAATAAACTTAATGGGCTGGAAATAGAAGAAATATCAGAATTCTCTTCCTTCTTCATTTCCTTGCCGTAAACCATTCCTTCCCTAACCTCCATGAATAAGCTTTTTCAAGCTTGATTTTCCCTAGCTTCCACACCATAAAAGCCTTAGTTGTCTTCACAAAAAATTCACTCCAAACCTTGAGGAAGCTTTGGGCAGCAAAATTTTGAAGAAAAACTGAAGTTTTGCAAGACCCAAACTTAGTTCCAAAAAGGTTAGTGACCAATCCTTGCTTTCTTTTTGAAATGCATGTTTAGGGACAAAAATTGAGCTAGAAAATGAGAGAAACTTAAATGAAATTGATGATTATGTAAACCTCCATTTTTAGTAGCTATGTGAAGGATACGGTTTTGATTGTTTTCCTTGAATAAATTTGATATTGTGGCTGCCCATAACACTAACCTATTGTTTAGAATGGTGAAAGGTAAGTGAATGCATGAATTGAGATGGAATGGGTTTGGGTTTGGGTATAAAATGGAGACTTTGATCATGTAATGGTTAAAGTGAGTTTTAATAGTCAATTAGTGACCATTTAGTTCTGTTTAAACCAAAAATGAAGTGTGTTGAGTGGTGGAGTTTGGGTTTGGTGTGGCTACCCTAGGTGACCTGCAAAATTGGACATGAGTCCAGCAGGTTTGGGCAGCCATAACTTGAATTGTAGAGGTTCAATTGGTATAAGACCAATTGGACATGAAACTAGACACATAATGGCACAACTTTGGTGAAGAAACCATGTCCATAAGACCAAACCAAGTGGACCAAAAGCTTGCCCCAATCTGGGTGACCTGCAGTCTGTTTCTGCAGAATGACTAAATGAACAGTATTTGGTCATTTGGCCATAACTCAGTGTAGAATGGTCCAATTGACCTGAAATTTTACCAGCAACAAGGTAAGATATAGACCAACAACTTTCATGAAGAAACCTACCCCAAATTATGACCAAAACCTATCCAACAAGGGAGTTACAGTCACTGTTCATTGCACTGTAGATATGGTCAGTCCAGAAAAATTCCAATCCGGCCAGTTGTGGTTTTTGGACCATAACTTGAGCTACAAAACTCCAAATGGAGTGATTCAGAAAAGGAAATTCAACTAGACAAAATAAGGAACAACTTTCATGTTGATCATTTTGCCAAATTCCCACTGCAAAAATAACTAATGGAACAGTAAATATAAGGTATGAAAACTGAAAATTCTGCTCAATTAACTTTAAGCTTAGAAATGGTATTGGCAACCAATACCAACAAATTTTGAATGCAAAATGTGGTATGTTGGGAGTATTAAAGCCAATGTACCTATTGTCTATGCAAAAGTCAGCATTTTGGTTGACTAATGAAGTGAATAGTAACACCAAAACTTGAAATTCAAAAATTATAAAACTCAAAAGTGTAAAATGCCCTAGTATACCTAACAAGATTGGTTTAGATAGCTTGGCATGCCAATAGGGTTCAGTTAGCAGTACTACACATGGAATTATGCCATTCTGTGATTTCATGGCTTTTAGCCATTCTGACATTATGTTGATACTTGGCCTTGTGCCTAATGTTATTACAGCTTATTAGCTATTCTGTTGCACACCGGGAGACACATATGTGACCAATGGTGTGACAGCCCGAAGTACTTGATACCTAGTGCCAGTTTACCCGTTTATCCAGTCCAGTCGTCCAGTATAGGTTACTTGGGCACCAAAAAATGAAAGTGAACAAATTTAATGAAATAATGAATATAACTAGTACATAATAAATAAGATTACCAATAATGATAAAAAAAAAAAATTTGTCTGCATAAGACATCAAAATATGCACTGCATATTTACTTCATGTTATTTCTTTTTATTTTATTATTGGCACCACTAAGCATTATTGCTTAGCGCATTGCTTTTGCCACGCGTAGGTTTTGGAGATACTGACCGAGAGCCCAGTAGACCACAGACTGGGTGAGACCTCCTGCAGCTCTGCATAGTGTCCGTGTCACCTCACCATCCTCAGTGCATTGGTAGGACACTAGGTTTCCTTTTGGTATTTTGTAACTAACTTTTATTTTCTCTTGTGTAATTGAGACTTATGTAATTTATTTTGATGTTAATGTAAATAGTGAAAATTGTGTTTATGAATGGAAAATTGAGTATTTATTTATTGCTTGTATATGAATACCATGAGAAATGAATGATTGAGAAATGGAAATGTTGTTCAAAAATATTGAGATTTTGATGATGAAATGGAGTTTGGGATTGGTTGAAAAATTTGGAAGTGTTTTTCACAGGTTCCGAAGAACTGTTTTCTCCATTTTTAGCCGGTACTCTACCGGATTTTCTATAAAATTTTCGAAACCTCAAATAAATTATAATTTCAATAAATGACTTAAATGAATTATATTTCATAAATTTTACTTCATAACTATGAAAATAACAATAATAATAATAATAATAAATTAGGAAAAAAAAATAATTGAATTAAAATAGGGTGTTTCGATACATTGTGTGGCATATCTTGCTTGGCTACACTGTAGACGCGTAAGGGGTGTCACACTACTACTCAAAACTAAGAACACTATATACATACAGTGAACATACATTACAATATAAAATGCAAAATATGGCATACTCATTATACCCGATGAACTTTTAATATAGCATTAGCAGCCTAGTCTGCTGCCCTGTCAGTCTGTCTACCTGCGACAGCAATGAAAAGCTATCGCTGAGTAAAATTTACTCAGTGGTGTACAATAACAATTTGAAATGCGATATATAAATTTTTTATTGATAATTCGCAAATCAAATAATTCACAATTTATAAAGTTCATATAACACAAATTTGATCAAATAACTGAGTAACACAGTTTTGCCAATCAATAACACAATTTGATCAAATAACTGAATAACACAGTTTTGCCCATCAATAACAATATTTGATCAAATAACTGAATAATACAGTTTTGCCAATAAATAACACCATTTGATCAAATAACTGAATAACACAGTTTTTCCAATCAATAACACCATTTGATCAAATAATTGAATAATACAGTGTTGCCAATCAATAACACCATTTGATCAAATAACTGAATAATACAGTTTTGCCAATCAATAACACCATTTGATCAAATAACTGTATAATACAGTGTTGCCAATCAATAACACCATTTGATCAAATAACTGAATAACACAGTTTTGCAAATCAATAACACCATTTGATCAAATAATTAAATAATACAGTGTTGCCAATCAATAACACAATTTAGGTCATGACACAATTTTTCCGCACATGCCGTGTTGTACACCACGACAAGACAAACTCACCCCAATAATCGAAATCAATGAGGGAGGAAGCTAGCTAAATAATGAGTACTCATCCACACTCACCTCAGACTGGCAAGTCAATGATGGAGGAATATAATCACACTCACCCCAGACTGATAAGTCAAAGAGGGAGAAATATAATAACAGTGTCATGCCAAGTTTGAATCAAAACAATTCCAAATTACAATATATCATACAATTCCCAAATCACATTTTATCTCAAAATTTCCATTTGCAAAATAGGCAACACAATAATTTCTAGATAAGATTCTCAAAGCCAAGACAATAAAAAATTATTCATAACTCATTTCTCCAAATAAATTTTTTAGTAAAAGCAGTGAATATAAAAAGTATTGTGCACAGACACAATTTAAAACTATAATGTTCAAATAAAATTTTAAGTAGAAAATAAGAAATCGAAATTATTGTACACAAACATAATTTAAAACAATAGCATAAAAAATCATAATTTATTTCAATTGAAAAATTCAAAAGAAATAACTATTGTGCACAAACACAATTTAAAACAATAACATACAAATAATCATAATTTATTTCAAATGAAAAATTCAAAAGAAATAACTATTATGCACAAACCTCTAATAACTGTCTCTTGCCTCTGACTCAGTGTTTCCTTCCCTTTCCCTGAGTCTTTGCTAACTGAAACATACAATTTGAAGTGTTTCAGTACTCATTTAAACCGTCTCTAATAATAAGGCTTAATACTTAATTTATTGAATTCTATTATTTTCTTAATCAACCTAAGATGTTGACCCTCGATGCAGTCTAAGTGAATTAGGTTTTAATATTACCAATATGTCACATTTATAGCCTTTTAGGGTTGGTACATGTTACCCAATTCATTTCTATGTATATTGCATTTTATTGCAATTTACCGGATTTCGGTATACTAATTTGACCTAGCCGGATGACCTAGTTCCCTCGATTTTCGGGTTTTGGTCAAAACTAAAAACTTGTAGGTCTATGTCTTATTGCATGCGGGGCAAAATTTCAGGTCATTCTGAGTTATGTAGACCAAGTTATGGTCATTTTACTATTGCTGGTCAAAATGTATCAAAATGGTCACTTTAGGTCACTTTTGGTTCGGCCAGTTTTTGGACCCGAATTTGTGCAAGCTATTTGACTTGATTATGGTCATTTATGGGCTTCGGTGTCTTCATAAGACTTGTAGATATATCTCTCAAATATTCATGGTAAAAATTTTAGGTCAATTGGACCTGTTTTGAGTGAGTTATGGCCAAAACACTAACTGCTGCCCAAATGGTCAATTTTCAGGCCTTAAATGCACTAATCCGGATTTGGTCATTTTTCAAGTTACCTTCCAAGCAGAATTTTGGTAAGCTTCCTTCATGAAAGTTGGCACTTTTTGTGCCTACTTTCACCTCCAATTGATCTCATACCAATTGGAGCCATACACTTAAGGTTCTAAGCTAAAATACACACTGCCCTGCAACGTACTCTTCCTCACATACCAAGGACAAATTCAACACTTACCAAGTTACACATTCATGCCAATTCTAGTTTGTACCATAACCTAAACACATTTTACTTCACATTGTTGGTCATTTTAGCAGCTTGTAATCACACTCAATATGCACATTATAGTCCAGAATTTACCAAGTTCAAATTACAAACAATTTAATCACATAACCTAGCTCATTTACATGTCCAAACTCAAACTCTTATACGTATATACATGCTTCCATAACAAGTACCATAATTCAACAATAATATTCCATAAACCAAACCATAAAGCAACATATTTTGGTCCACACTTCACATTGCCGAATTGTAATCTTCTTCAATCAGCTTTCCAAGCTTCCAAAGCCAAGTGTACATTCACATATACATTTAGTATACATCACCCAATTTATTCCTACACACATAAACACTTCATCAACACTTTAATCTACCATTCACATGCAAAGATAAACTATTCTTATGGAGTTTCCATGGCTTCCAAAAATATACATCTCCCTTAAAACATCCACACAAACTTTAATGAAGCAAGCATAAAAAATACCTACTTACCACTTTGGAAACTCTTTAAAACCTTGACTAAACTTGATCTTCTTGCTGCCTATCTACTGCCCAAGTGATGTAGAGCAATTTTAGTGAAAGAAGCTTGAGGTTTCCATGGTTGGATCATGGGTGGATGAAGGTTCAAGGTGGGTTGGCAATGGAGGTTCCTTCGTCACCATTTTCGGCTGGATTTTGAAAGGTGAGGAAGAAGATGAACAATCTGTCCAAATGAAGGTGTAGTGGTCCACTTAGGTGAGTTAGTGGAGCACTATGTGAAAATTTAATGTTAGTTTAATCTTAAATTCCCAATTTCTCACATTAAGCTCCCAATTTTTGCTATTTAAACTATGTACCACCTATTTAATTTTTCATGATATTTTTCAAGTGTAATATCATGTATTTTTAATCGACATTTAGGTGAAAAGATAACTCGGGGTGTCAAATGACCACAATGCCCCTGTTCGGGTTACATTCCCGATTTTTTGGTAACACCGAGTTTTATCGTTTTCCATTTCTCACTTTTCTTTGTACTAATTAATTAATTTTTCTTTGATATTTCTAATGGTATTTATACTTCAATAGACATTTATTTACGTCTTAAAAATATCTTGCAAGGTTTCCTGTGGTCCAGGGCTAGTCAACGATCTACGCCGCAACTTTCCGGTGCGGTCACCCATCGTTAGGGTTCTCGGCTCGTTTAACTTGGTTACATTTCATTGCTATTATTTTTCCTTTATTTTTCTTGTATTTTCTTTTCTTGTATTTCATTATTTTATGTCTCCTCATCTATATCTAAGTGCAGTTCTAGGCATTCTAGCTGTCCGGACAGACACTGGTCACCGGAACAGTTGAATGCACTACCGAACATAGGGGTCTTACAATTCTCCCCCCCTTAAAATAAATTTCGTCCATGAAATTTTACCTAATAGCCATCTTACAATAGTCATACGTTTATTTTATCCTTTCTATATGATCGTATAATCTTCTTTCCCTCGAATTTGTATAAGACTTTTAACAATCTAATACAATATTTAATTTGTTTGTATAACACCAATCTTCTCTTACTATTGTGCTGTCTAATATTTTAGTTCATGTTCCTTCTTGAATGACCCTTTAGGTCATGTTAGAATGATTTATCTAGTCATTGGTCCTCTGACCATTCTAGTCAATAGTCTTCCTCACATTCGTAACATTTCTTTGTTATATCTGAACCAACTGTTCAAATTTTTTACTTCCATAATTCTTTTTATCTATTAATATTCTATAACTTACTTCCTTTTGTATTAAACTATAACCTTTCGATTTTCTAACTTTTGAGTTTTAAATCCCTAAGTAGGATTTTCAAACTTATTTTTAACAATTAAATTCTGTTCTGGCATAACTATACCAAAACAGATGCCGTTGGCAACTATTCTCATCTTGGTGTACTATCGAGTAGTACGTAGCTTTACACAATAATCTCAAGTCAGTACTGTAATCTACAACTTACAGTATAAACATCAAGAACATTGCATAGTTACTAGGATACATCCCAATAGATCAAATTTTTTGATATTTTATCCTTTTCGAATTTACTGATATTCGAATCTTATTCTGATTATAATATCCATTAACAATTACTAACAGTAACATCCTTCCCTCATCTAGAGCAATTCTATTATTGTAACTTACTTTTACGTCCTCTTGCCTTACATTAAGTAGGCTTGCCATTTAGCTTTATAATTTATGGTGTCTTAGAAAATACTTTTCGTCGATAAACTCTTTCAAAACTAATTTCACTTATTATCACAATCCTTATCTTAAAGGACTAATCACTAATGCATCAAAATTTATTCCCCTGTAAAGGAATAACAATAGAACATATAGTTCTAACACTAACATAAAAGTATGCAGACCCCAGGTCAAACAATACATAAATGAAGAGTGCCATCCTTCTTCTTAACAAACAATACTGGCACTCCCCATGGTGACACACTAGGGCGGATGAAGCCCTTTTCAAGTAGTTCTTGCAACTGTACCTTTAACTCCTTCAACTCTGCTGGTGCCATTCTGTATGGTGTTATGGAGATTGGATCCACACCAGGTATAACATTAATTTCAAAATGCACCTCTCTTTTTGGACGTAATCCTAGCAATTCATCAGGAAACACATCTGGAAAGTCATATACTGTAGGGATGTCCCTCAATTCTGGACTCCCCACTTGGGTGTCTACCACATGTGCCAAGTATGCTTCACACTCCTTTCTGATCATTTTTCTGGCTAGTGCAACCAAAATGATGTTTGATGGCAATAGCTGCCTTTCCCCGTATATTACCACTTCACTGTACTGAGGGAGACCAAAAGTGACTATCTTCAGTCTACAGTCAATCATGGCGTGATGCCTGGCTAACCAATCTATGCCCAAGATGATATCATAATCTCTGAAGGGCATTTCAATGAGATCAGATAGAAAAGTGTGTCCTTAGATTACCAAAGGACAATCCCTATACATTCTATTAACCCTGAACTCTTGTCCTAATGAACTTGTTACTAGCACCTCAAAGTCCATTTTTGTATATGGAACAATAATGCAATCAAAGATGCTAGCACTCACATAAGAATGGGTAGAACCCGGATCAAATAACACAAACACATCTTGATTAAAAATTGAGAAGGTACTAGCCACAACATCAAATGTTTCGGCCTCTTCCCTCTGTCTCATTGCATAGACTCTGATCAGAGCACTGCCTTGTTCTGATTGATTCACTGTGCTTTGGCTACCTGCTGGGTTACCTCTACCCCTGCCTCTACCTCTGCTGGGTGGTTGTGAACCTCTGGTGACAGGGCTCTGAACTGACCTTTCAGCAGTAGTAGGAGGTGGTCCAACTCTACTGGCACTGGTGCAGTCCTTGGCAAAGTGTCCTATGCCTCCACAGTTATAACAGGCTCCTATGGCCTTGTAGCATACCCCACCATGATTTCTACCACAAGTTTCACATTGGCGGGGAGGGTAGGAACTTCTAGTTGTTCGACGACTGGACCTTGGTAGTCTCTGCCTTGATGATCTACCTCTGTTATATCCCTGAGGTCGGGGCTCCTCAAATTCTTTTCTCTTCCCCAAATTACTGCTTGAGCTCTGACCCATAGGTTTCTCCCTCTTCTCTATTTCATGTTGCCCTTGTGGGGGTTGGGTTTGTACTTGGGCTTGAGCTGACAGAGTATCAGCCATTTGTTGAAAGAAAGTGGCTATTTGCTGGGTCATTTGGCAGTAATTTGTATCGGTAAAACTGGTACAGTTGGGCCTTCGACACTTTGTGGAGCTGGGGCCCCAACTTGCACTTCTACTATTACAACCTGTTCTATTGTCTCATTTTTCTCTTCCATATCTTTTCACAAGATTTTTAATTTCCTATACAACCAACACAAGGAGATTTCCTCCAGTTAGTGCATATTTATAATGTAATGTACTGTATGTATCAAACAATGACATTGAGCAGTTGTACTATGAAGAAAGAATATTCAAATTATAGGTGAAAATAGAATTTAAAAACTTTTCTCTGATACCACTAAAACATGTCACACCCTATCCCTCTGTAAGGCATAACATGATCTCGTAGTATACCTAATGAATTACCAACTTTGTTTACTGATAACCCATTAAATACACTACAAGGGATTTTAAAACTTTTCTTACTTCTTTTTACAGTGGTGAGCACTATTTGCAGGTATTAAAAATTTTTCAACTGAAGTGAAACAGCTAACACTTTTGAATTATTAGTAATTTCTGTAAAAATTTTGGCGGAGTGCCATCTGTATTTTGAATAAAATAATTTTTCAAAAACCTGTAAAAAGTACTTCAAATATATTTCTCAATCTCAAACTCTAACATTTAATCAACACAATATGTTTCTCAACTCAAATCCACAATAATGTTTCAGTATTTTCAAAGGCTAAGATAAAAGAAATATATCACAAATTTTACAAGTCAAAATAATTTACAACTTATTTTACAACTTCAATGCATAATTTTAAATTTACAACTGCTCAAAACCAAGAACACTATATACATACAGTGAACATACATTACAATACATAATGCAAAATATGGTATACTTATTATACTCGATGAACTCTTAATATAGCATTAGCAGCCTAGTTTGCTGCCCTGTCAATCTGTCTACCTGCGACAGCAATGAAAAGCTATCGCTGAGTAAAATTTACTCAGTGGTGCACAATAACAATTTGAAATGCGATATATAAATCTTTTATTGACAATTCACAAATCAAATAATTCACAATTTACAAAGTTCATATAACACAAATTTGATCAAATAACTGAGTAACACAGTTTTGCCAATCATTAACACAATTTGATCAAATAATTGAATAACACAGTTTTGCCAATCAATAACACCATTTGATCAAATAACTGAATAACACAGTTTTGCCAATCAATAACACCATTTGATTAAATAATTGAATAATACAGTGTTGCCAATCAATGACACCATTTGGTCAAATAACTGAATAATACAGTGTTGCCAATTAATAACACCATTTGATCAAATAACTGAATAATACAGTTTTGCCAATCAATAAGACCATTTGATCAAATAACTGAATAACACAGTTTTGCCAATCAATAACACCATTTGATCAAATAATTGAATAATACAGTGTTGCCAATCAATAACACAATTTAGGCCATGACACAATTTTTCCGCACATGCCGTGTTGTACACCACGACAAGACACACTCACCCCAATAATCGAAATCAATGAGGGAGGAAGCTAGCTAAATAATGAGTACTCATCCATACTCACCTCAGACTGGCAAGTCAATGAGGGAGGAACATAATCACACTCACCCCAGACTAATAAGTCAAAGAGGGAGGAATATAATAATAGTGTCATGCCAAGTGTGAATCAAAACAATTCCAAATCACAATATTTCATACAATTCCCAAATCACATTTTATCTCAAAATTTCCATTTGCAAAATAGGCAACACAATAATTTCCAAATAAGATTCTCAAAGCCAAAACATTTAAAAATTATTCATAACTCATTTCTCCAAATAAATTTTCTAGTAAAAACAGTGAATATAAAAAGTATTGTGCACAGACACAATTTAAAACTATAATGTTCAAATAACTTTTTAAGTAGAAAATATGAAATTGAAATTATTGTGCACAAACACAATTTAAAACAATAGCATACAAATAATCATAATTTATTTCAATTGAAAAATTCAAAAGAAATAACTATTGTGCACAAACACAATTTAAAATAATAACATACAAATAATCATAATTTATTTCAATTGAAAAATTCAAAAGAAATAACTATTGTGCACAAACCTCTGATAACTATCTCTTGTCTCTGACTCTGTGTTTCCTTCCCTTTCCCTGAGTCTTTGCTAACTGAAACATACAATTTGAAGTATTTCAATACTCATTTAAACTGTCTCTAACAATAAGGCTTAATGCTTAATTTATTGAACTCTATTATTTCCTTAGTCAACCTAAGATGTTGACCCTCAATGCAGTTTAGGTGAATTAGGTTTTAATGTTACCAATATGTCACATTTGTGGCCTTTTAGGGTTGGTACATGTTACCTAATTCATTTCCATGTATATTGCGTTTTATTGCAGTTTACCGGATTTCGGTATACTACTTTAACCTAGCCGAATGACCTAGTTCCCTCCGTTTTCGGGTTTCAATCAAAACTAAAAACTTGTAGGTCTATGTCTTATTGCACGTGGGGCAAAATTTCAGGTCATTCTGAGTTATGTAGACCAAGTTATGGTCATTTTACTATTGCTGGTCAAAATGTATCAAAATGGTCACTTTAGGTCACTTTTGGTTCGGCCAGTTTTTGGACCTGAATTTGTGCAAACTATTTGACTTACTTATGGTCATTTCTGGACTTTGGTGTCTTCATAATACTTGTAGATATATGTCTCAACTATTCATGGTAAAACTTTCAGGTCAATTGGAACTGTTTTGAGTGAGTTATGGCCAAAACACTAACTACTGCCCAAATGGTCAATTTTCAAGCCTTAAATGCACTAATCCGGATTTGGTCATTTTTCAAGTTACCTTCCAAGCGGAATTTTGGTAAGCTTCCTTCATGAAAGTTGGCACTTTTTGTGCCTACTTTCACCTCCAATTGGTCTCATACCAATTGGAGCCACACACTTAAGATTCTAAGCTAAAATACACACTGCCCTGCAACGTACTCTTCCTCACATACCAAGGACACATTTAACACTTACCAAGTTACACATTCATGCCAATTCTGGTTTGTACCATAACCTAAACACATTTTACTTCACATTGTTGGTCATTTTGGCGGCTTGTAATCACACTCAATATGCACATTATAGTCCAGAATTTACCAAGTTCAAATTACAAACAATTTAATCACATAACCTAGCTCATTTACATGTCCAAACTCAAACTCTTATACGTATATACATGCTGCCATAACAAGTACCATAAGTCAACAATAATATTCCATAAACCAAACCATAAAGCAACATATCTTGGTCCACACTTCACATTGCCGAATTGTAATCTTCTTCAGTTAGCTTTCCAAGCTTCCAAAGTCAAGTGTACATTCACATATGCATTTAGTATACATCGTCCAATTTATTCCTACACACATAAACACTTCATCAACACTTTAATCTACCATTCACATGCAAAGATAAACTGTTCTTATGGAGTTTCCATGGCTACCAAAACTATACATCTCCCTTAAAATATCAAACTCCACAAATCTTTCTACAATTCAACTACCCATAACATCCACACAAACTTTAATGAAGCAAGCATCAAAAATACCTACTTACCACTTTGGAAACTCTTCAAAACCTTGACTAAACTTGATCTTCTTGCTGCCTATCTACTACCTAAGTGGTGTAGAGCAATTTTAGTGAAAGAAGCTTGAGGTTTCCATGGTTGGATCATGGGTGGATGAAGGTTCAAGGTGGGACGGCAATGGAGGTTCCTTCTTCACTATTTTCGGCTGGATTTTGAGAGGTGTCACACCCTACTCCTCTGTAAGGCATAACATGATCCCGTAGTATGCCTAATGAATTACCAACTCCGTCCACTGATAATCCATTAAATACACTACAACGGATTTTAAAAACTTTTCTTACTTCTTTTACAGTGGTGAGCACTATTTACAAGTGTTTAAAACTTTTGTGAACTGAAGTGATAGAACTAACACATTTGAATGATTTGGAGTTTCTGTAAAAATTTTGGCAGAGTGCCATCTGTATTTTGGATAAAACAGTTCTTCAGAAAACCTGTAAAAAGCACTTCAATAGATTTCCAAATTTCAACTTCGACATTTTTCTCAACCCAACAGAGTTCTCAAGTCAAATTCACAGTAATTTTTCAAGGACTGAGATAGAGAAAATATAATACAATTTTTACAAGTCAAAATATCTCATAATTTGCTTTACAACTCCAATGTACAATTTTAATTTACAACTGCTCAAAACCAACAACAATATGTACATACAGTGAACATACATTACATTACAAAATACAAAATATTGGTATACTCATTATACCCGGTAGTCTCTCGCTGGAGGTACTAGCAGCCTAGTCTGCTGCACTGTCTGTCTACTGCGGCAATAAAAGCTATCGCTGAGACAATGTCTCAGTGGTGCACAACATTAACCAAATACAATTTAAATCACAATTCATAAGTCATGTAAATAGTGGATACTTAAAACTGTAGTTAATTTCAAGACAATAATTGTCAACCAGAATTTAAACTCCATTTCTCAATATCACAATAAATTTCAATAAGTCAAATCATGGTTGAATTCAAAAGACAGTATATGTCCATAAGAGTTTAAATTCATTTCACAATCTCACAATAAATCTCAAAAATCAGAACACAGTTAAATTTGAAAGACAGTAAATGTCAATAAGAATTTAACTTCATTTCACAAATTATCAAATCGCATAACAACACAATTTAGTCGAATAAGTTAAGAATACAGTGTTGCCAATTCATTCACAACTTAAGCCATGACACAAATTTCCGATCAATGCCGCATTGTACACCATGACAAAGCAATCACAACCCCACTAATCAAAATCAATGAGGAAGGGAGCTAGCTATATAATGAGTACTCATCCGATCACCTCAACTGGTAAACCAGAGAGGGAGAAAAATAAACGATCACGACTCCATAAATGGAGAAGGAAAATAAACGACCACAACCCCATAAAAGGAGAAGGAATGATATGATACTGTCATGCTAAGTGTGAATACAAAATCAATTCCAAACATTTTATTCAAATGATTCGTGAGAATCCAATAAATTTCCAAAGTTATAATTTCATTCACAAAATGGCAACACAATTCATAATTATCTTTAATTTCCACAAAAACCATTTACAGTGTTTTTCAATCAATAGTATCCATCAATCATTTACAATGCTTTTCAAGCAATAAATATCCATTCAAACACATTTCCACAATTTAAAACAATAATGTACAAATAGTCATAATTCATTTCAATTGAAAAATTCAAAAGAAATACTATTGTGCACAAACACAATTTAAATCAATAACATACAATTAATCATATGAAATCTTATTCAGAGTAAAATCAGTTGAAAACTAGTTGTGCACAAACCTCGATGGTATCTCGGTCTGGACTCAGTGTTTCCTTCCCTTTTCCTGAGTCTTTGGTAACTGAGAAACACAATTTGAAGTGTTTCAGTACTAAATTAAACTGTCTCTAACGATAATGTTCGATAAGTAATTCATTGAAGGCTATTATTTGCTCAATTACCTAATATACCGACCCTCGATGCGTTTAAGGTAAATTAGGTTTTGGTGTCCTTAATATGTCACATTCGATAGGGTTTTAGGGTTGGTACGTGTTACCAAACTCAATTCTATGTATATTGCGTTTTCTTGCATTTCATTGCAAATTGCTGGATTTCGGGATACTAGTTTGACCTAGCCGGAAGACTTAGTTCCCTCGGTTTTCGGGTTTCGGTCAAAACTATAAACTTGTAGATCTATGTCTTATTGCACGCGGGGCAAAATTTCAGGTCAATCTGAGTTATGTAGACCAAGTTATGGTCATTATACTATTGCTGGTCAAATGGCATCAAATTAGGTCAATTTTAGGTCAATTTGGTCAACTTTGGTTCGGCCAGTTTTTGGACCCGAACTTGTGCAAGCTTTTTGACTTGCTTCTGGTCATTTCTGGGCTTTGGTGTCTTCATAAGACTTGTAGGTATGGGTCTTAACTATTCGTGGTTAAAATTGCAGGTCAATTGGACCTGTTTTGAGTGAGTTATGGCCTAAACACTAACTGCTGCCCAATTGGTCAAATTTCAGGCCTCAAATGTACTCAATCCGAATTGGTCATTTTTCATATCACCTTGCAAGCAGAATTTTGGTATGCTTTCTCAATGAAAGTTGGCACATTTTGTGCCTAATTCCACCTCCAATTGGTCTCATACCAATTGAGGTCACACATCTAAAGTTATTGACTAAAATGCATACTGCCCTTAACTACCATGCTTAAACACACATCAATTACACATGTACCTTACTATATGTTCACTTCCCTTACCATTTCTGTTTTGGTTCATTACCAAAACCATATCCCACTTTACATTAAATGTCACTTTGGGCAGATTACAAACATCCTTAATACACCAATTAAAGGTCACATTTACAATGTCTAAATACAATCACATACACACCTAAACATCACTAATTCTTACATACACTTACACAATCAATCTATACACATCTCCATCAATTCTCAAGGTCAATATTCTGCCAATACTTTCATGAACATATACATTTATTCAAGAATCTCAAGGCTGCCGCAAACTTCCTCAACACCAAAGTATTCCACAATTCATCAATTTCCATCCAAATGCAAAAATCACCATATATATATATGGAATAATTTACTAGGATATTACATCACCATAACCAACATAATTCTCATCAAATATATGTACAAATACTTCATCAATACATGACTACATGGCTGCCCAAAAATGGATATCTCAATAACTCTTCAAACTTAAAAATTTCCTTCACAAAACCAACACCCATAATATGTACACAAAGTTTAACAAAGAAATCTTCAAAAATGTAAACTTACCTTATGGTTGGAACTTGCCAAACCTTGATTAAACTTCTTAAATTTGGTATCAAGCTCTTCCTTATGATGTGTAGACAATTTTTCATGAAGGGACCTAAGTGTTTGGGGATGAAATGGAGGGATGGATCAAGCTTTACATAAAACGGCCTTGGAGGTTTCTAGGTTCTTCAATTCGGCTGGTTTGGTACAATGAAGAAGATGAACATTCTGATGGGTATAGTGGACTTACATCAGTATTTTTATGTTTAATTAAATCCCTAGTGGTCCACTAACTAATATTAAATCATATAATACGTTAATTGTTCATTTATCCCACATTAACCCATGATTTTAGCTATTTACTTTAGGTACCACCAAATTAATTTTTCATTTCATTTTCTAAGTGTAATATTATTTATTTTTAATCGAAATTTAGGTCAAAAGACAATTCGGGATGTCAAATGACCATAATGCCCCTGTTCGGGTTGCATTCCCGATTTTTCGGTAACACCGGGTTTTGTCTGTTTTTCGATTTCTCACTTTTCTTTGTACTAATTATTTAATTTTTCTTTGATCTTTCTAATGATATTTAGTCTTCAATAAGGGTCTATTTAAGTCCTAAAAATATTTTCTAGGGTTCCCCGCAGTCCAGGGCTAGTCAACGGTCCACGCCGTGACTTCCCGGTGCGGTCACCCATCGTTAGGTTTCCCGGCTCGCTTAACTTGATCACATTTCTTTGCTATTATTTTTCTTTTGTTTTTCTTGTATTTTCTTTTCTTGTATTTCATTATTTTATGTCTCCTCACTCATATTGAAGTGTAGTTCTAGAAATCCTAGCTGTCCGGACAACACTGGTCACCGGAGCAGTAGAACGCACTACCGAACTTAGGGGAGTTACAAGAGGTGAGGAAGAAGATGAACAATCTATCCAAATGAAGGTGTAGTGGTCCACTTAGGTGAGTTAGTGGAGCACTATGTGAAAATTTAATGTTAGTTTAATCTTAAATTCCCAATTTCTCACATTAAGCTCCCAATTTTTGCTATTTAAACTATGTACCACCCATTTAATTTTTCATGACATTTTCTAAGTGTAATTTCATGTATTTTTAATAGACATTTAGGTCAAAAGACAACTCGGGGTGTCAAATGACCACAATGCCCCTGTTCGGGTTGCATTCCTGATTTTTCGGTGACACCGAGTTTTGTCGTTTTCTATTTCTCACTTTTCTTTGTACTAATTAATTAATTTTTCTTTGATATTTCTAATGGTATTTATACTTCAATAGAAATTTATTTAAGTCCTAAAAATATTTTCTAGGGTTCCCCGTGGTCTAGGGCTAGTCAACAGTCCACGCTGCAATTTCCCAATGCGGTCACCCATCGTTAGGGTTCTTGGCTCGTTTAACTTTGTTACATTTCATTGCTATTATTTTTTCTTTGTTTTTCTTGTATTTTCTTTTCTTGTATTTCATTATTTTATATCTCCTCATCTATATCTAAGTCTAGTTCTAGGCATTCTAGCTTTCCGGACAGACAACGGTCACCGGAATAGTAGAACGCACTATCGAACATAGGGGTGTTACACGCGGAGCGACTCTGATACCACAAATGTAATGGCCTGGCCCACTAGTGATATTGTCTACTATGGGCCGAAGCCCTCATGGTTTTAAAATGCATCACTAGAGGTTACGAACCACCAACTTATAAACCCAGCATCTCTCCCGTGTTTTGCCGATGTGGGATTTGCCTAGGGTGTTACATCACTGTACTGAGGGAGACCAAAAGTGACTGTCTTCAGTCTACAGTCAATCATGGCGTCATGCCTGGCAAACCAATCCATGCCCAAGATGATATCATAAACTCTGAAGGGCATTTCAATGAGATCAGACGAAAAAGTATGTCCTTGGATCACCAAAGGACAATCCCTATACAGTCTATTGACCCTGACCTCTTGCCCTGGCAAACTTGTTACTAGCACCTCAAAGTTAATTTTTGTACACGGAACAACAATGCAATCAATGATGCTAGCACTCACATAGGAGTGGGTAGAACCCGAATCAAATAACACAAACACATCTTAGTTAAAAGTTGAGAAGGTACCAGCCACAATATCAGATGTCTCAGCCTCTTCTCTCTGTCTCATTGCGTAGACTCTTACTGAAGCACTGCCTTACTCTGACTGAAGCACTGCCTTACTCTGACTGATTCACTGTGCCTTGGCTGCCTACTGGACTACCTTTACCCCTGCCTTTACCTCTGCTAAGTGGTTGTGAACCTCTGATGGCAGGATTCTGAACTAACCCTTCCGTAGTAGTAGGAGGTGGCCTAACTCTATGGGCACTGGTGCAGTCTTTGGCAAAGTGTATTGTGCATCGGCAGTTATAACAGGCTCCTGTGGCCTTGTAGCATACCCCACCATGATTTCTACCACAAGTTTCACATTGACGGGGAGGGTAGGAACTTCTGGTAGTTTGCTGACCAGATAGAGGAGGTTTCTGTCCCAAATACCTTCCCCTACCCAACTTTTTACCACCCCTGTTGTGTCCCCCAAAGTTCTTTCTCTTTCCAGGAGGACCACTAGAACTCTAGTCTACTGACTTCCCCTCTTTCTCTTTTTCTGTCTTCTCTAATTTTTTTTTCTCTGGGGTCGCTTCTGACTCAATTCTTTCTAATTCAAGTGCTTGAGAAATAAGCTCAGAGAAGTTATTATGTTTGAATCCGACCACTTGTAGTCTGAGACTGGGCTTCAAACCAATTTCAAACCTTTTACATCTTTCTCTACTGGTAGAAAGGAGACTTCCTGCATAGTGGCTCAGGCAGGAAAAATCCCTTTCATATTCTGCCACTGATCTACTTCCCTGTTTCAGACTTAAGAACTCCTGTAACTTCTAGTCCATATAGGCATCTGGGATATATTTTGTCTGAACTCTCGAAGAAAGTCATCCCATGTTAGCACTGGAGGTTCCACCAAACTATGAGGAATAGTTTTCCACCAGTCATATGCATCCCCTTGTAGTAGTGACACTGAATACTCAAATCTTAGCTCCTCTGTGCAGTGTAGTTTCTTGAACACCCTATCCATTCTCTCTAACCATTGTTCTGCCTCTAGTGGATCTACCATCCCCTTGAACTCAGTAGCCCCATATTTAATCAGCTTGTCATACTGCCTAGTTGAAGGCTGTGGTTGAACCACTGGTGTCTGCAGTGGGGCTTGAGTAGGTATGTTACCAGCCATCAGTTGGAACATTGCAGCCATCTACTGAGCAAACTGAGTAGGAAAATGCGATACTGAGGGGGCTGGTGCAGCTGATCCACTCACATTATGAAGGGCTGGGGCTTCCCCTTGTACCTGAGCCTCTATTGATTGATCGACTGAATGGTCCCCTTCTTCCATAGTCAATTAGAGGATATTACACCTCCTAAACAAATAACACAAGGAGATTTCTTCCTGTTAGTGCATATTTATAAAGTAACGTACTGTATGTATCAAACCATGACATTGAGCAGTTATACTACGAAGAAAGAATATTCAAATTATAGGTGAAAACAGAATTTAAAAACTAGCTCTGATACCACTAAAACATGTCACACCTTACCCATCCATAAGGCATAACATGATCCCGTAGTTTACTTAATGAATTACCAAACTTCGTCTACTGATAACCCATTAAATACACTACAAGGGATTTAAAAACTTTTCTTATTCCTTTTTACAGTGGTGAGCACTTTAGACAGGTGTTAGAATTTTTTTTTTTTTTTAACTGAAGTGAACCCAAATAACAAATATGAAGTATCAGTAATTTTTGTAAAAATTTTAGCAGAGTGTCATCTATATTTTGAATAAAACAGTTCTTCAAAAACCTATAAAAGGCACTTCCAATATATTTGTTCAATCCCAAACTCCAATAATAGTTCAACATAAATAAATTTCTCAACATTTGTCAAACTCAATTCAACATCAATTTTCAGTATTTCCAAAGATAGACTACAAAATGATTGAGTAGTTCAAAAGCTGAGATAAGAAATAAATATATTACAACTTTAGTTTACAACTGCTCAAGACAAAGTACAATATATACATACAGTGCACATACATTACAACAAAAATTACAAAAGGATGGTATACTCAATATACCCGACAGAATCCCAAAATGTAGCACAAGTAGCCTACTCTGCTGCTCTATCTGTCTATCTACTTGCGACAGCAATGAAAAAGCTATTGCTGAGCCAATGTCTCAGTGGTGCATAACATTAAGAAAATGCAATTTAAAACCATAAACCATAAATCATATAAACTGTGGATACTTAAAATCATAGTTAAATTCAAAAGATAAAGAGTGTCATAAAGAATTTAAACCCCATTTCACAATGTCTCAATGAATATCAATAAATCACACACACAACTTAATTATGATTCCAAAGTCCAATTCGTCCCAAAAGCAAATAGCTAATGAGGAATAACATAGCTAGCTAGCAATTATATGAGTACTCATCCTATTCGTCCTCAACTGACACACACCTCAACACTTTAGCCAGAGAGGGAATTCAAAGCCAATTCATCCCACTAGACAAGCTAGCGAGGAACTCAATCAAATATACATGATAGCTATGGTTTCAAACCATTTGCAATATTTTTCAAGCAATAAGTATCCATCAAATATCATTCAAACAAATTTTCCACAATTTAAGCAATAACATACAAATTGTCATAATTTATTTCAATTGACAATTCAAAAGAAATAACTGTTGTGCACAAACCTCTGATGAGTAGCCTCTTGGCCTTGACTCAGTGTTTCTTTCCCCTTACCTGAGTCTTTGCTAACTGAAACACACAATTTAAAGTGTTTTAGTACTCAGTTAAATTATCTCTAACAATAAGGTTCAATAATTAAATTTATTTAATACTATTGCTTTCATTAGTCAGCCTATAATGTTGACCTTTAATGCACTCTAGGGGAATAAATTTTAATGTTATTGTCGACACCATATTTTGACTGATCCCCGAAATCAACAGACTTTGAGATCGATCCCCAGCACCAATTCTCCATTACCGATCTCTCTTCAAAGAGACCAAACCAACACCAAGTCTCCAGGTTGCTTAATCCATTACCGATTTCTCAAACCAATTATCGAGTCACCTCGCCAGCCGATCACATTTCCGACCTCCATTTATAAATATGATGGATAATCATTAAATGAAGTTAAGGTTTCAATCCGGTCCGATCTCCGTTGTGGATAATTGTTTAATGAAATTAAGGTTTTAATCCGGCTTGATGTTGCTTCCGATCTTAAGTGTTCAAATCAGGTTTCCAATTTTAATAATCTTAAGTCCCGTGCGGTGTATGCTCTCAACCAATCTCGTGCTTACAATGTTTTTCTGACCTCTTATACTTAGATTAATAATCACTTTTAAGTTTAATGCTCTAATTGGTTCAGACAGTCAGGCGCTTGTACAAGTTAGATACTTTCCGATCTCATCAACTTATTGAACAAAAGAAAGAACTTCATTTCATTCCAAAATAAAAAATACAAGTCATTCGGCTGGAAGATCACCCCCAGCCTGTTCTACATTTTGTTCACCCTCTCTATCACCCTCAGCCTCCTCCTCGCTATCCTCTTCGTGTTGGGGAGCCAGGTCCACCATCCAGGAAAAGTCCTCCTCGGGATAACGCTTCTTGAGCTTGGCCAAAAGGTCCCCATGGGCGTTCACATAAGCACCCATTTCCCTCGTCACTGCCTCTTCTTCTTTTGCTCTGAGTTCTTTAGTGAGGTGAGCGACGTCAGCAGCTCAGAGTGCCCAAGCTTCTTCAAGAACATGATCCTGCTCGGCCAATTTATCTTCATAAAATTTCATCGTCCCTCAATTTCAGCTATATATTCTCAGGCGGATGAAAGTTGAGCTCGGGCGGAGCCGCTTCATCCAATGATGCAGTTCGGCCGTCACCACATCTAGATAGGAGAACTTCTGATTGGCTGCCTGATCCTTTAACTCCATGACCATTGCACCCTCTTCTCTACTCAGGGCGATGTTCTTCGGGAGTGATGGGCCCAGATGCAACCAGCTACGTGGGAAACCCTCAAAACCGTTCGGGATCTTGCTCCTCAGAATAAAAAAGCGATTCTTCCAATTCTTCAATGAGGAGGGCAGATCGGTAAAGAGCCCACAATGTGGTTTCGCCTAAAAGAACCATTATTCATCGTCCTTTCGACGAGTTAGCCTGTGTAGCTCGGCGAATACCTTCACTGTAGGACTGAGTCCCTTAGCTCTGCTGAGGCCTCTGAAGGCTACTAGGATCCGCCATGAGTTCGGATGTACTTGGGCTATACATACTTGGTGGAATTTTAGAACTTCCTTGAAGAAGTCATCAAGAGGAAACCGCAGCTCGGCTTTTAATTGCTCTTCGTATACCATGATCATATCATTTTCTTCGAAGAAGTGATTGGCTCGGAGATCTCCATGGCATCTGATAAGCTCGTATGAGTCGGTCCGAAGATTGTATTCTTGGCTAATCGTCTGCAGATCAGTTTCTTGAAGGATTGACGGTAGCTCATCCACGGGGAAGCTCTCTCTCCCTGAGGAATGCGTTCGTCTTGAGGATACCGCTTGACCATGGGCTAAAACGGAGGTCGTAGGAGGTTCAGATCGCCCACTTGGTTTGACCACCTCAACCTCATCTAACGACCACAAGACATGAACGGAAGGGGGGCTCGTCCATTTCTGACCCTTAGCGCCGCTCATTTTCAAAGAAAAGAGAAAATTTAACTAAAAGAAAGATCAAAACCCTTACCGGAGTGTGATCGGTGTCGGAAGAACTTGAAGAAATGAGAGAATTTTGGAATCGCTCACAAGATGCTGAAAATGACATAAGGGAGCAATTGACTGACCCATCCCCTATTTATACCCGTCTGAGCATTTAATGCTCACAATATCCCAAGCGGCGCATTAGTTAGAGGGATTCGCCAGCTTTTTTGACACGTCGCAAGAACATTCCAGAAACTCCATAAATAAATAAGGGGAGATCGGCTAGTTAAAGATCGGTGAATTAAGGTAGATGTTCAGAATTACAGATCGGCTAAGGGCTATTCAGTTAGGAATCAGATCAGATAAACACATTTAGAGATCGAAAAATAATCGATGCAATAATAATAAAATGATAATTGGCAAAATGAAATCTCATTTCCAAAAGGTCAGATTACATCATTTGGGCGATCTCAAGAGATCGGATTACATTAAAGTTCAGATTACATCATTTGGACGATCTCTAGAGATCGGCGGTACATCCTACCTAATAAAGACCTATGTCAAAGCCTAGTCTCGTGGCTGAATCAAAAGATATATTTGACCAGGAAACCAGCCATTGACATCGGATAGATGTACAGCTCAGATGGGGTGACTATGACTCTCATGAGGATAGGAGAGGTCATCGTCAATGTTATCACTCGGAACCGAGCCGCTGTCGGGACACCCAATGTGGTAAGGAGCCAAGTGAGCTTTGAAGGGCAGTCACCAATGATAAGAGGGAAATTAGCAGTCTCCTCGCCCGAAATCGGTTCGCCGATTATATCGATCGACCGACTCGAGATGAACACGATCGATATTCTCGATCTGGATCGGTAAATTAGTCCGGTTCTCTCACTGTCATCAGAGGCAGCCATTGTGATTTTCTAATCACCGGGGTCATAAATTTTCAGTCGATGAACAAAGTGAACAATCAGAAAAAGATCAAAAGCAACTGCCATGGCCGGGATTGTTGCCGGAGCGGTTAGAACAAGAAAAGCAAGAAGCAGAAAGTGGAGAAAATGAAATGAGAAAAGGAGGTCCCGTTGAAGGTATATATATATATATATATATATATATATATATATATATATATATAGAGAGAGAGAGAGAGAGAGAGAGAGAGAGAGAGAAGGTCTGAGCATTTATTGCTAGCGAAAAACAAAGCGGATGCCTCGGTAACCAAAGGAATAAATGCTTTGACTGAACTAGCTCGGATAGAAGAGAAGATTCTGGAATGGGAGAGATCGGGAGAGGGGCCCAGCATGAGAGATCGGAAAAAGATCGTATTAAGAAGATCAGAAGGGATGGGAGATTTGAAAGCAAAGAGAGAATAAGACAACTTCCAATAACTGTCGTTATAATCAGAGCCGAGGTAGTTAAAGCATTGCAGAGGAGATCAAATCTCCACCGCACGATTCATTTGTAGAACCGCCCACATTGCTGGCAAGTGCCAGGATATGTCATGACAGTTCTGTACATCTCGATCTCCACCATTGATCTTACATGTAAGGACAAGCCCAGAGCCCTTGGATCAAAGAGAAGATAACAAGACCGGCGCCTTTTATTCCCGGCCCTCAGATCTCCCTTGATAAGAGGATTTTAAGCCGTTGGATTAGAAAAGAAAAAGGACAAATGTTTGAAATAGGATCTCAACCATTCATTTTGATTCTCTTCAATTCTCAGGCGTCAGATCATGTCCTTTAAAATCCAAACCCTCCATCTCCCTCCAAGGAAATCCTGACCCTTCATCGGGAGCCCCCAGTCCCTATAAATACGTACATGAAAACTGTTGAAAAGGAAGAAGAACAAAAAGGGTGGTGATTATAGTGGAAAGGCTCTGAAAATTGATTCAATTTTGCTACTATGCTATTTTTAATCTTTCAACATAGAAAAAACTTTAGAAAACAATTTTCTAAAGTATTTTCTTTGAAGGAGTGTTGGACACTGAAAACTTTCATTTTTAATTTATTTATTACTCCACGATACCCTCTCTTAGCTTCAGTTCTGTTTTCATCATATTTATATCCACTCTTACTTTTTAAGCTCAATCTCATTCGAGCCCGATTATTGTCATTTCTATTCGACTACATTTTAACTTGGTACTCTTCATTACAAGGCAAGCATTAGTTCCCAGGCTATTAGCAAGCAGCTCTACCATATTTGTGACTCCATAGTTAGCTCGATAGATTCAACTCCCCACAGGTGAGCGTCTGAACTGTTGTTTTATCAAGATTCTTTATTTGTTTTCATGTTAAAGAGTTTCACGAGGGTGTTTATCTTCTTGAGTTTACCTTTATTACATCAGTTCATGTTATTTGTTTGTTCTTAGCCTTATTATCTTTCAAATATGGGTATTCTGGTAACGTATAGGTAGTTTAATAAAGGTTGATAGCCATATTTTGGTACAAGAGTTTCTTTAGAATAATAAAAGTTTGGATATTAAATCGGAGAAGTCATGGAGCCGAACTATTAAACAAGCTCAGGATTTAGCCTGGCATAATGAGGGATCAAGGTAAGATCGGATCCAGGCCAGTAGGCGAAAAAAGATTGGACATCGCATACCAAAAGTACTAATAAAGCGATCACAAAGGAGGTCGGAAGAGATTCAGTCTGGCATCCTTTCCTTAGCTATAAGGTACCAATGGGTTAAAAGAAAGCCTTGTTCGGGTCCCCAGCGTCTTCAGATGCCAGAACCCTTAGTCTTAGGTTCTCATGATATGTAATTGTAATCAAATTTTAAGTGGTCGGGGAGAGTTCTTACCCAATTCTCACTTAAACGAAAAAGGAGATCGGAGGAGAGTTCTTATCCGATTTCTCAACCAAAAATTTTAAAGAGATCGGAGAAGAGTTCTTATCCGATTCTCGATCAAAATTTTTAATAAATATTTAAGAGATCGGAGGAGAGTTCTTATCCGGTTCTCAATAAAAAATTTTCATAAATATTTAAGAGATCGGAGGAGAGTTCTTATCCAATTCTCAAATCAAATTTTAATAAATATGCGAAGATCGGAGGAGAGTTCTTATTTGAGATTCCCTGCTCAAACTTTAAGCAAATTATTCCTAGAGATCGGGAGAGGTTTTTACCCTGGGTTCCCTCAAATACAAACTGAAATAACACAATACGCAAAGTGATCCCCTAAATCAAACTTCTACACAACATCAACTCACTAAGGGTCGTCTCATGTATTTATGTATCTAGGTAACCCAAACTAGTGAAAAATCAAATTTTCTCTTTTATCTAAGGGATTAACATCATCATTCTAACCCCCCTAACTTCCGATTTTAATTTGTAAAATGTTAAATCTGTTTACCCTCATACAGGGACGAGGCGGGGTGCTAACACCTTCCCCGCCGGTATATGAACCCCAAACCTAGAATCTCTGCTTCAAAGTGGTTTCTTTTAATTTACTTTTTGTGCAAATGGTTTCCTTTAATTTCCCTCAAAATTAAAGTGGCGACTCCTCACTCTTTCCCACTTCAGTGAGTGTTTGTCCAGGCGACTGCAAAATACCTTACAACAGCTTGGCGACTCCACTGGGGACCTTTTTTTTAACCCCGGTCCAATGGTCCAAAAGCAGATTTAATTTTACGATCAAACCGTAGTTAGGTGGGCTTAGTTTACAAAATTCCATATGTTAATTATTGTTATTTTTGCTAACCGTTTTGCTTGTCTTGATTGTCTTATCCCCCACAGCACTTTCTGTCTAAAAAAGGAAAAAGGAAAAATTCCCCCATACTGGGAAGAGGTAAAGGTGTCCCTTCACACACTGAACACTCACACAATGTCCTCACACACTCTAGCCCTATACCCTGGCTTTCTTACCCTTTTAAGAAATAGGAGGGAGTTATGTAGCGGTACCAGTGGGTTTTACCCCGTTAGTATCCGTGAAGGCTTCTACTCAGATTGAAACTAATTCTATTTAGTGTGATACCCGTGGAACTCTCCTGTTAGTGTCATGGGGATAGAATGGGGTTCTACTATTTGCAGTAGGGGCAATCTGGGAACCTGTGGCTTTTAGAAAATTAGACCTTGAGCTAAACTATCACAATAGCTGAAAGCTGTAGCAAACTACCTCATGAGATAAAACTATGTCACACCTTACCCCTCTGTAAGGCATAACATGATCCCGTATACCTAATGAACTACCGAACTTCACCTACCGATAACTCATTAAGTACCCTATAAGGGATTTTAAACAATTTTCTTACTTTTGACAAATGGTGAGCATTTTCTAATAGGTATTTAAAACATATGATTAAAAGTAAATCTAGTTAATATTTTTGGTCCATTTTGTTTTTCCGCAAATTTTATAAAAATTTTGATAGAGTTCTGTCTGTATTTTGAAAAACCAGTTCTTCAAATACCTGTAAAAAGCACTTCTAAAAATTTTTCTCAACAACTACTTCAATTTCACAATCAAACTCAATCCATTTCAATCAATTTCTCAAGTTCAAAATTCAATAATCCTCAAAATACTAGCAATACATTTCATTCAAATTAAATAAAATAGTTCTACTCATATTTCATTAAAGACAAAACAATTTATACACATCCTTACAAATTTATATCAAAATTATTAGTAGTATGCCCTAGAGCATATCATTTAGTATGTATCTTGTATATATTTTTATTAATAAAAGGCATTTCCACTTTTCCGTTTACATAATATATTTATGTGTAATAGAAAAGGTCTATTGATATTTTGTTAGAAATATTATTCTTAAGTTGTTAAGAATATGAGTGACAATATTTCTAGCACAAAGTATCATAAATAGGTTCACAATCGAGGATACTTCATAATAAGGACATGACTTATCCAGAAAGATTGTATTCATGTTTGTTACCAAGTTATTTATATGAGATATAAATAAGATAGAATGGTGAGTCTCATGCCATATGATAAACATGATAGGCACTTATAAATGATAAGTAGGCCGAATCAGTGACACTTATGACAAGCACATGGAGATTACTCTTGTCAATATTTTGTCATAAATCATATCAGTGCATATAATCTTTAGACCTGAGATAGCACAGTTATCTTGTATATAGGTAGTTTGAGTTTGATACTGCTTTCATACTTGTACTGTGTATGGGTATATGGGCATGTGTTAGCTCCTACTAGTTATATATGGAGGTAGGTGTTGATCAAGATGGAATCTGTTCCTCTAAGTAAATAGAGATAAAATCCTATGTTCATTTAATTGTTCTTGATGTTTCAAGTTCCTGGCCAGGACAAATAGATTTATTCAGAAAAGAGTTTCTAATGAGAAAATCTTTTAATCAAGAACTGGAATTAAAAGAGAACATAATATTCATAGCAAATGGAGTTTGACATAAACCATGACTCCAGCATGAGTTGGGATTTTGTAATAGAGAGATTCTAGTGCATGGTAACATATGATTATAGGTTCATTTAAGGTAAACCTTATTATTAATTGGGTGGCCATGGCATGCTATGCTAGGTGTTAACCATGGTCTATGAGGTTCATAAAATGATTTAGAGAAATCATTTATGGTAAAAAAGAGTTCTGATGATATTAAGAGTTGATATCATGTCTCATTGCCAATTAGTGATGAGCCTAGTAAGTCACACACATACACAAGTTATCACCTATTTAAATATGATTTAATTAATTAATTAAAGAGTTTAATTAATTAATTAAATAGGTTTGGTTTGCAATTAAATTGCAAAGTCTCTAGCATGACTTGAAACCAAATCTAGATTATTGGATGTGTAGTATAAATTAAATTTATATTTAAAGTGTTTAAATATTAATTTAATTAATGAGAAATTAATTAATAGAGATTAATTAATTAATTTATATTTGATATAAATTAATTAAAATAAGAAAAATAATTATTTTGGGTTAAGAACTCAAAATTATGACACATGGGCATTTTGGTCATTTCACAGTGTGACACATGGCACCATGAGATGGTGACACATGGGATTACACATAAGCTTGCCAAATGTTTTTTAATCATGTAAGATGATTAAAATCAAGATTAAATATAGGTTTGACACTTGGCACAATGTGATTCGGTCACTTAAACCTAGATCTAATCAAAGGGTGACATGTGGCAAGGATTTAATGTGTTAACCTAGCTATTTAAGTGTGGTTATGAAAAGAAAAATAACCAGCAGCCACTCCTCTCCTTTGTCACGCCACTTTGAGGCTTTTCATCTATTCTTCTTCATCTCTCATCAATTCAAAGAGATTAGCCATCAATCTCTTGAATTAAGAACACTAAAAATTGTTTCTAGTGTCCTGTTTACATCTCTAATCTCTTAAAAAGCAGAACTTGAATTTCTAATTAATAGAAAAAGCTTTAGAAACTATTCAAGGGCTTCCATAGGTGTTCTTGGTGTGGACAAGCTAGAGGGACAACATCTGGTGTCCTGAAGATGAATCTCAAAGGCGCAGACACGCTGCAGTGCATCAAGAGGTTAGTGTAATCGTTCTTGATTTAATCTAGGGTTCTAAAATTAATCTGATTAATTTTAAAATCTTAAATGGCAAATACAGATCCAAAAACATATTAAAAGAGTTTTAATATGTTGTTTATCATTGAAATCAAATAGATAAAAATATATCTTGCATGATGCATGTGACCCTAGGTGAAAATTTTTGAATTTTATGGTATAAACTTGTGTTTTTCACGCTTCCGTTCCTTCAGTTGGTATCAGAGCCACTATATTTGCCATTTAGATTGTTGATTATATGATTTAATTGTGTGATTTGATCATGAGATGACTGAGCCATTGTTGTTGCAATGGATGTGTGGCGGCACACATGGTGAAGCCACCATTGGTGGCGGCAACAATGGTTCTTCAAGGTGGCGTAAGGTTTGCTTTTTAATTTACAATTGTTGTATGATCTAAAAGCTCATCCTATGTCTAATTAAATTGTTTAATTAAAATTTTAATCACACAATTAAATTGTGATTCAAATCAGAATTTTAAAAATTGTTTGAATGTGATTCAAATCTGAATTTTAAAAGTTGTTTGAATGTGATTCAAATCTGAATTTTTAAAGTTGTTTGAATCATATTTAAATCTGATTTTTTAAAATTGATTGAATAAAATTCAGATCTGATTTTTTAAAAAATGTTTGAATGTGATTCAAATCTGATTTTTTAAAAAATGTTTGAATGTGATTCAAATCTAAATTTTTAAAGTTGTTTGAATGTAATTCAAATCTGAATTTTTAAATTTGTATGAATGAGATTCAAATCTGAATTTTTAAATTTATTTGAATCATATTCAAATCTAGATTTTTAAGTTGAATATGAGATATTCAATTTAATTTAAGTATGTATTTTTTATTTAATTATTAAATAGTGATATGCATGATGGATGATCATGGACTATAAAAGACCAATGTGATTGGATTTATTTCTTTTATGTTTCTTTGGGATTGTAAATTAATTAATTTATTTTAATTTATTTTGGGCATGTATTATTAAGTTTGTAATAATTTTTGGGTTGTAATTTCATTTATTTAAGTTCTTGTAAATTTGCCTTGGTATGCCAAGGATTACCATGTAATATTGGATTGCAAGAAGTTCAAGGAGGTCAAGAGCATTGGTGGGACCAGTGAGAGGAATTCAAGATCAAGTGTTGATTATGTACTCCTTCAGCAACTCTTGTAAAATGAATGAATGAATGAAATGCACCTAGGAATGCCCTGTTTCAATTCTTGGTAGCTTAGAATTGAATCCCTTAGAAAGTCCATGATCATACCATATTTATTGCTTATCCATGAATACATGATATGTATGGGAATGTATGCTATTATATGATATATGCATGCTAATTGGATAATGTGCAAAGTGAGACCTTAATAGTAATTAAAATGACCATAAAATCTTCAAACCAAATGATTAAGTTGGAAATGCTATAATTAAAGTAATATAACATAGGCCCTCCATTGGGGCAATTATTTTAAGAAATTTTAAATAGTTGCATAAGATGAAATTAATTTAAGAGATTTTCTTAAGAATAATTGTTAAGCATGAGATGTTGTAAATATGTAAATGTTTTAGTGGCCAATATTGGATGTACCTGAGGACATTAAAATTATTTGCATAATTACTGGCTCAATGGGATCAACTTAACTAATACAAGATAAGTCAATAATGGATGTACCTGAGATTTTGAGCATTAGGGGCTAGGTAAAGGATTGAACCTCACATGAGATGTGATGGGCAAGGAGTTGCTCACTTATAGTTTATTGTAATTCCAATAATGGATGTACCTGAGGATAATCAATAGAATTATAAGAATTCAATCACCCACTAGAAATCCATCCAACTAGGATTTCCGTTTTCTACTTTGGAAGTGTAGGATTCGCTAAGTTAGTGAGAGGACCAATTTGATTAAAAGACCATAATCATTTTGGTTAATTACATGATACATTTACTAATTAATCTGGTTATTTTCTGCAGTTAATTTTCTGATAAAAATGAGCACAAAACAACCACCACCATCCAATATCCTTGCAAGCATACTTGATCACAATAGGTTGACAGGACCTAATCATACGATTGGCTAAGAAATTTGAAACTTGTCATGAACCTTGAACATATAGGATATGTTCTAGATTCAAATGTTCCTGGTCCCTTACCTCCAGAGGCCACACAAGAGGAACATGAAACTTTGGACAAGTGGAAGGAGCATGTTATGAGAGCTAAGTGTTACATGCTTGCTTCCATGAGTAATGAGTTACAGAAGCAACATGAGAACATGCAGAGTGTGAGTGAGATCCTCCTTCACCTACAAAAGTTGTATGGTGAGCACAGTAGGAATGCTAGGTATGAGATATCTAGACAGCTATTCTGTATGAGGATGTCTGAGGGACAGAATGTTGGGGATCATGTCCACAAGATGATTCATTGTCGAAAGCGGTTGGAACATCTTGACTTCAACATGGATTTCCAACTACAAACGGATTTGATCCTTCAGTCCCTTCCTCAGTCTTTTGGGAATTTTGTGACAAATTTCCATATGACTAAACAGGAACGCACCTTAGCTGGTTTACTCAACATGCTGGTTATTGCCCAAAAGAATATGCCAGGCAATAAAGGAAAAGAGGTAGCTTTGGTTGCATCTTCTTCTGCTGGAAAGTCCAACAAGAAGAAGGGCAATAAGAAAAAGAAACCTCAGATTCCTGGTCCTTCCAAGAAAATAGCAAAACAGAAAAGGAAGACTAAAGCTGATGGAGGCAAAGGAAAGTGTTTCCCTTGCCAAAAGGATGGGCACGAGAAAGGAACCGCCTGAGTATCTTGCTTCTCTGAAGGACAAGAAGGATACACCTTCGGAAGGTATATCCATATCTTGTTATTTAGATTCTGATGATACTCATAGTTCATCTACAGCTTGGGTTTTAGATACTGGTGCCAGTTCTCACATTTCTAATGATATGCAGGAACTAGCAAACAGTAGCAGCTTGCGTTCTCAAGATATTAGAGTCTGGATTGGCAATGGCTCAACTATTGAAGCTTTAGCCATAGGATCTAAATCCTTTTACATGTTTGGACATGTTTTTTGTTTAGATAATATTTTATATGTACCTGATGCTTTTAAGAACATCATTTCTATATCTAGTTTGACTAGAAATGGCTATGAATTTCAGTTCACAGATGATGTTTGCAATATTTATTTTGGAAATAAATATGTTGGTTCGGGTTATATGAATGATGGTCTTTATTATTTGGATAATAATGACAAACACAAATTGAATGCAAGTGATCTAAAAGAATGCAATGCCATGGTGAAAACCAACTCAAGTTCAAAATATATTTGGCACTTAAGGTTATGTCATGTTGCAGAAGATAGGATTGCAAAACTGGAGAAAATGGGGATTCTATCCTCATTGGGCTCTGAGCCTACTCCAGCTTGTGAATCTTGCCTTCAGGGCAAAATGACTAGATCACCCTTTGTTGGACAAGGGCTAAGAGCTGAAAATATTTTGGAGCTAATACATAGTGATGTATGCGATCCATTTAAAGAAATGGCTAGAGGGGGTTTTCATTATTTTATTACCTTTACTGATGATAAATCAAGATTTGGGTATTTGTATTTAATGAAATACAAACATGAATCTTTTGAAAAGTTCAAAGAATTTAAATCTGAAGTAGAAAATCAAACAGGAAATAGTATTAAAGCTCTTCGATCAGATCGTTGAGGTGAATATTTGAGTACTGAATTTGATGAACACTTGAGAGAGCATGGCATTGTTTCTCAGCTGACTCCTCCAGGAACGCCACAACTGAATGGTGTATCTAAAAGGAGAAATCGTACCCTATTGGATATGGTACGTAGTATGATGAGCTATAATGATATGCCAATCTTCTTTTGGGGATTTGCATTAGAATTAGCTTTGTATATTCTGAATAGGATTCCATCAAAATCAGTTTCTTCCACACCTTATGAGATATGGCATGGAAGAAAACCAAGTCTTAAGCATGTTAAGATTTGGGGTTGTCCAGCTTATATCAAAAAGCTGAACACTGATAAATTGGAGACCAGATCAGAAAAAGGTCGATTTGTTGGATATCCAAAAGATAGTTTTGGATATTATTTTTATTTGCCTACTTCACAAAAGATTGTGATAAGTAGAGATGCCACATTTCTTGAACAACAGTTTGTTCAAGAAGGAGGCAAAGGAAGACAAATAGAGTTAGAATTGGAGAATTCTGACCAATCAACAGATCAGATGGATATAGATCCATCTAGTCAACCTATACCCGTTGATGAAACATCTACAGCTGTTCCTCGTAGAACAACCAGGGTATCTCACCCACCAGTGAGATATGGTTTTCTTCATGAAGAAGAACAAGAGTTGTCTACTCATGAAGAAGTAGATCATGGAGATGATCCACTTACTTATGAAGAAGCTATATCAGATATAGACTCTTCAAAATGGATTGATGCGATGAAATTCGAGATTGATTCCATTTATAAGAATCAAGTTTGGAATCTTGTTGACCCACCTGAAGGTATTGTACCTATAGGGAACAAATGGGTTTTCAAGAAGAAAATTTGTTCTGATGGAAAGGTAGAGACCTATAAGGCAAGGCTAGTAGCGAAAGGGTTTCGCCAAAGGCAAGGAATCGACTATGAGGAGACTTTCTCGCCTGTTGCCATGCTTAAATCAATTAGGATTTTATTAGCAATAGCTGCATACTATGATTATGAGATTTGGCAGATGGATGTCAAAACAGCTTTTCTCAATGGATACATTGAAGAAAACATTTTCATGGAACAACCTAGGGGTTTTGAATCCCAAGATGGTTCTAAGGTATGCAAGCTAAAGCGATCCATTTATGGGTTGAAACAAGCTTCGAGGAGTTGGGACATCCGTTTTGATGAAGCCATTAAATCCTTTGGTTTTATCAAAAATGAGGATGAGCCATGTGTATATAAGAAGGTTAGTGACAGTGCTATCACTTTCCTTGTCTTATATGTGGATGACATACTGTTGATGGGTAATGACACAGGTATGTTGACAACTATAAAGGTATGGTTATCAAATACATTCTCCATGAAAGACTTAGGGGAGGCAACCTATATTCTTGGGATTCGCATCTATAGAGATAGAGCGAAAAGAATAATTGGCTTATCCCAAAGTCTATACTTGGAAAAGGTGTTAAAGAGGTTTAACATGCTTGATTCCAAGAGAGGATTGTTACCAGTGAGACATGGTATCCACCTTTCTAAAGAGATGTCTCCAAAGACACCTGAAGAAAGAGATAAGATGGCCAGGATTCCATATGCTTCAGCTATTGGAAGTTTAATGTATGCAATGTTGTGTACTAGGCCGGATATCGCATATGCTGTTAGTTTGACTAGCAGGTATCAATCCAATCCAAGTTTGGAACACTGGATAGCTATCAAGAATATCCTTAAGTACTTGAGAAGAACTAAGGATTTATTCTTAATTTATGGAAGTGGAGACTTGCAATTGGATGGTTATACTGATTCTGATTTCCAATCAGATATCGATGATAGAAAGTCTACCTCTGGATATGTGTTCATTTGTAATGGAGGTGCAGTCAGTTGGAAGAGTTCCAAACAGAGCACGACTGCATATTTCACTACAGAGGCTGAGTATATTGCTGCATCAGATGCTGCAAAGGAAGCTGTTTGGATAAAGAAGTTCGTGACAGAACTTATAGTAGTTCCTTCCATTGAGTCAGCAGTTCCATTACACTGTGACAACAATGGAGCAGTCATACAGGCTAAGGAACCAAGGTCTCACCAGAAATCCAAACACACAGAAAGGCGCTACCACATTATCAGAGAAATAATTGGGCGAGGCGATTTAGCCATGCAGAAAATAGCATCAGCTGAAAATCCAGTTGATCCATTCACTAAGCCTATGTCACAGACTCAGTTAGATCGACATCTTGAGAAGATAGGTCTAAGATATTGTAATGAATGGCTCTAGTGCTAGTGGGAGATTGTTAGTAGTATGCCCTAGAGAATATCATTTAGTATGTATCTTGTACATATTTTTATTAATAAAAGGCATTTCCACTTTTTCGTTTACATAATATATTTATGTGTAATAGAAAAGGTCCATTGATATTTTGTTAGAAATATTATTCTTAAGTTGTTAAGAATATGAGTGACAATATTTCTAGCACAAAGTATCATAAATAGGTTTACAATCGAGGATACTTCATAATAAGGACATGACTTATCCAGAAAGATTGTATTCATGTTTGTTACTAAGTTATTTATATGAGATATAAATAAGATGGAATGGTGAGTCTCATGCCATATGATAAACATGATAGGCACTTATAAATGATAAGTAAGCCGAACCAGTGACACTTATAACAAGCACATGGAGTTTACTCTTGTCAATGTTTTGTCATAAATCATATCAGTGCATATAATCTTTAGACCTAAGATAGCACAGTTATCTTGTATATAGGTAGTTTGAGTTTGATACTACTTTCATACTTGTACTGTGTATGGGTATATGGGCATGTGTTGGCTCCTACTAGTTATATATGGAGGTAGGTGTTGATCAAGATGGAATCTGTTCCTCTAAGTAAATAGAGATAAAATCCTATGTTCATTTAATTATTCTTGATGTTTCAAGTTCCTGGCCAGGACAGATAGATTTATTCAGAAAAAAGTTTCTGATAAGAAAATCTTTTAATCAAGAATTGGAATTAAAAGAGAACATAATATTCATAGCAAATGGAGTTTGACATAAACCATGACTCCAGCTTGAGTTGGGATTTTGTGACAGAGAGATTCTAGTGCATGGTAACATATGATTATAGGTTCATTTAAGGTAAACCTTATTACTAATTGGGTGGCCATGGCATGCTATGCTAGGTGTTAACCATGGTCTATAAGGTTCATAAAATGATTTAGAGAAATCATTTATGGTAAGAAAGAGTTCTGATGATATTAAGAGTTGATATCATGTCTCATTGCCAATTAGTGATGAGCCTAGTAAGTCACACGCATACACAAGTTATCACCTATTTAAATATGATTTAATTAATTAATTAAAGAGTTTAATTGATTAATTAAATAGGTTTGGTTTGCAATTAAATTGCAAAGTTCCTAGCATGACTTAAAATCAAATCTAGATTATTGCATGTGTAGTATAAATTAAATTTATATTTAAATGTTTAAATATGAATTTAATTAATAAGAAATTAATTAATCGAGATTAATTAATTAATTTATATTTGATATAAATTAATTAAAAGAAGAAAAATAATTATTTTGGGTTAAGAACTCAAAATTAAGACACAGGGGCATTTTGGTCATTTCACAGAGTGACACGTGGCACCATGAGATGAGTACTAGGACTCAGTGGTGCACAACATACTAAAATAATCTTTATGCAAAACTTAAATCACATTTATTCAAAAATTTGGCTGAGCATGAGAATTAAGTACAAATCATGCATTATGAGATTTTAAATGCAAACCAAGTTCATTTCAAAGCATCAAATCACATTTCATAAAACCCACAGTTAAATCATGTCATTCGAAATAAATAAAATCTCAATAGCCAGAGGCTAAAGAGAAATCACATCACAAGGCTAGCTAGCTCAAATATATGGATATCCATTCACATCCTCTTCTACTGGCACACCTCAACACTTCTCCAGAGAAGGAATCAAAATTCGAAACTAATTACCCACACTAGTCATGCTAGTGAGGTGTTCAAATATTATATGGTCATAACACTGTGGTTTCAAAACTTATCTTAACAATTTGCTAAACATTGTCATTTCAAATATACACAATAACTTTCAACAATTTAAGTCAAAACATCATAACTAATGTCACAAATAAATTTTCAACAATTCAAAGCAAATGTAAAATACATATTTCATTCACTTTATCACTACATTTTAAAGCATAGTGATGTTGTGCACAAACCTCAAGCGAGTCGCCCCTTAACCTCGACTCGGTTCCTCGGGTTCCTTCCCGATATTCTTTTCAACTGAAACACACAATTTTACAATGTTTCAATACTAGAACTTAACATAAATCCAAAATAAATTTAGCCTCATTTTTACCTAGCTCTAACGTGCTAAACTCGACATTCTTGAAATTTTATGCTTCGAGTTACTATTCACTACACTATTCAAGTCAATTTGTTAACTTTCTAAGGCTTAATAGGTATGGGAATTCCAACTTCACCCACATACCACATTTTGGTCACTAAACTTGTTGGTTTTGGTCATTTTCTCAAAACTTAGGTCTTTTAGGCAAAATTGCCAAATTTTTAGTTTTAGTGTCCCTAATTGTACTGTTTCATTGGTCAGTTTACTGTTAGAATTTAGCAAAACTTTCTTCATAGAAAATGTTCCCTATTGTCTCAAGTTTATTCTCCTTTTTGAATCACCCCAATTGGAGTTTTGTAAATCAAATCATAAGCAAATTACGTTTACTGTTTATGCTGCAGAATTTGGTTCTACAGATTTGTTGATCCAACTTCATTCAGTAATTTGATCAAGTTAGGTCCATAATTTGGTCTAACTTTCTTCATATGAAATGTTTTACTATGCCTTAGGTTTCCATCGGTTCAAGAATCACCTAAATCGGAGTTTTCTAGAGAGAGTTATAGCCATTGAAACTTTACTGTTTAAATGGCAAATCTGCAGTCTGCAGATTCAGGTCACCAACTTTGCTCAGTAATTTGATTGGGTTAATGGCATAATTTGAGTTGGTGTTCTTCATGAAAGTTTTAGGTCTATATCTCATCTAACCACTGGTAAAATTTCAGGTCATTTTGACCTGCCTAGCTCGAGTTATGACCAAATGAACAAACACTGTTCATTTGGTCAGCTTGTGCAGAGGTAGCCTGCGATTTTCCGACTTCGGTCACTATGTTCACTAGGTTTTAGTCACTTTTTGGGCAGGCTTCCCAAATGAAAATTGTGTCATTTAGTGCCTATTTTCATCCTTAATTGGTCCCATATCAATTGGACTTGTAAAATTTCATTTTTGGTCCCTCAAATTTGACTTTTGGTCATGGTGCATACCCAATCTGAATTTGACTTTGATTCAAACACTTCTAACACACTTAATTAGGTCACAAATGGTCATTTCTTTCCTTAAACTAAGTCAAAGACATCATTTACCAATTTCTTAAATTTTCTCCCAAAACCCTAAGGGTCAAGAACCCAAATTCCTCAATTTCCTCAATTCATGAATTCTAAGTGTACAAGTCTCACTTACTTACTCAATCAAGCATGAGTACCTCTTTAATTCTAACAATTTCTATCAAACCCTAATTAATTTCATGCTAAACAACTTTCATAAAGCTTTATACATGAGTGATTTCTTGAGTTTCTATGTAATTTGCTACTTATTCAAGCTCATTTCTATGCATTTTACTCAAATTAAGTTAGAAAGAGGGACTTACTTGTTGAGCAGAATTTGTAATTCCAAATCTTCACTTCTTTTTGATCCTTCTTATTTCAAATCTCTCTATCAAAGCCAAAGAGCAAGACCTTACTTTGGTGAGTATGAAATTTGTGAAGAAATAATAGGGTTTAAGAAGCTTAAATGACCATTAATGGAGGAAATTGAAAAGAAAAAGAAAGAAAAAAGAATGGGAGCCGGCTGAATTTTTTTAGGGAAGAAGAAATGACTTTTCCTTCTAATTTTTTAGGTATTTTAAGTGAAATTTTATGTATTTGACTTGGTCCAAAAAGTTGGGAAATTAAAATTGATTTTTGACATCACAATGATATCATCCACATGATGCAATAAACCTTTTTCTTTTCTTTTTCAATTTTCTTAAATTTTTCATTAGTTCTTTAATCTAATCTTGATTCAAAAGTTTTTATTTTCTCTGATTTTATTGGACAATTAGGTCAGAAGTCAGCTCTCAGGGTCAATTGACCAAATTACCCCTCGCCGGTTCATCCCGGTTTGCAAATAATTCAATATTTCTTCCGGCTCCCTGACCTAATTATTTGACTGACTTAACAATTCTTTTTCGTGATTTTCTCTTTTCCACTGTGTTCGTAATGGTCCTAAGGACTGCAGTGTCACATTTTACGGTTCGAAATTTGAGTTTAAATTGACTTCGCAGTCCTTCCCGAGAAGGTCACCCATCCCTGTGACTCTCGGCTCGTTTAACTTCTTATGTTCTATTTTTCTTGTTTATACTTAACTAATTGGACATTACTAATTATTTGTGTTTATAGCTTCTCTAGTTGTCTTAAGTGTGGTTCTAATTCCCTTAATTGTGCGGACCGACACCAGTCACCGGAACAGTGAAATCTACCAGGCTATGCAAATGGGGGTGTTACAATTCTCCCTCCCTTAAAATAAATTTTGTCTCGAAATTTTACCTGGTACTAATCTCTGAATAGCTGTGGGTGCTGTCTCCTCATGTCCTCTTCTCGTTCCCAAGTAGCCTCCTGGCCTGAATGATGGTTCCACAGCACCTTTACCAACGGTATCTGCTTGTTCCGTAGCTGCTTCACCTCATAAGCCAAAATCTCTATGGGTTCTTCTTCATATGTGACGTCTGGATTCACTTTAATTTCCTCTACTGGTAGTACATGAGATGGGTCTAATCGATACCTCCTCAACATAGACACATGGAAGACATTATGTATCTTCTCTAACTCTGGAGGTAGTGGCAAACGATATGCCAAAGGACCCACTATTTCCAGAACCTCATATGGCCCAATGAAGCGAGGACTCAGTTTCCCCTTTCTGCCGAATCTCATAATTCTCTTCCAAGGAGAAACTTTGAGGAAAATTTTCTCACCCACTGCATACTCAATATCTCTTCTCTTCAAATCAATATAGGACTTCTGACGGTCTGATGCAGTCTTAAGTCGATCTCGAATGACCCTGATTTTCTCTTCAGTGTGCTGAACAATTTTAAGTCCAATCATCTTTCTTGCACCCACGTCATCCCAAAACAACGGGGTTCTACATTTTCTGCCACACAAAGCTTCATATGGAGGCATTCCAATGCTTGATTGGTAGCTGTTGTTGTAAGCAAACTCAATCAAAGGCAAGTGTGTATCCCAACTGCCCTCAAACTCAATCACACAAGCCCGTAGCATGTCCTCCAAGATCTGAATTACCCTCTCAGACTGGCCATCTGTCTGTGGGTGAAATGTCGTACTGAAGTTCAATCTAGTTTCTAGGGCTCTCTGAAGACTACCCCAGAATCTAGAAGTGAACCTAGGATCTCTGTCTGACATGATGGATACTGGTACTCCATGCAGTCTCACAATCTCATCGATGTATAACTTGGCCAATCTTTCTAAACTGTAGTCCATCCGGACTGGCAGAAAATGAGCAGACTTAGTTAGTCTGTTGACAATGACCCATACTGCATCATGACTCTTCTGTGTCCTTAGAAGTCCCATCACAAAATCCATTGTTATTCTTTTCTATTTCCATTCTGGTACTGGTAGTGGATGTAACAACCCAGTGGGTACTTGATGCTCTGCCTTCACTTGCTGACAAGTTAGGCATTTGGATACAAACTCTGCCACATATCTTTTCATACCCATCCACCAGTAATGCTCCTTTAGCCCCCTATACATTTTTGTGCCACCAGGGTGCATGGCAAAAGGAGACTCATGTGCTTCCTTCAAAATGATCTGCCTCAAATCAACATCATTAGGAACACACATTCTACCCTGGTGTAGCAATAGACCATCATCTCTGATTGAGAATTCTGGTTTCTTGCCCTGTCGGACTTCTTCCATCAACCCGATACTTCGATCATTACGGCGACCATTCTAATCTGACCAATCAACACTGGCTGTACATGCCATGCAACTGCTGTCTGCCCATCATCATTAATCTCTAAGCTGGCATGCAATGATCTTAACTCATGTACCAAAGACAAAGGAGTAACTCGTAGACTTGCTATAGTCTTGCGACTTAAGGCATCAGCCACAACAATAGCTTTCCCTGGCTGATAGTCTATCAGACAATCATAGTCTTTTATCAACTCTAACCATATTCTCTGTCTCAAATTCAGCTCTTTCTAGGCGCCCAAATACTTCAAACTCTTATGATCTGTATAGATGTAACACTTTTCCCCCTACAAATAGTGTCTCCAGATCTTAAGAGCAAACACAATAGCTGCAAGCTCCAAATCACGTGGTGGATAGTTCATCTCATGCGGTTTCAGCTGGTGTGATGCATAGGCAATGACATTTCGATCTTGCATCAATACACAGCCTAACCCATTGTGAGAAGCATCACTATAAACTGTGTATTCTTTACCCGGAATAGGTAAAGTCAGGACTGGAGCTTCAGTCAAACATTTCTTCAATTCATCAAAACTCTATTGGCATTTATCCGTCCACTGAAATTTTACATCTTTTCTAAGCAGCTTGGTCAATGGAGATGCCAACATGGAGAATCCCTTCACAAATCTACGGTAGTATCCAGCTAAACCCAGAAAACTATGAATTTCTGTGACATTTCTGGGTGGCCTCCAATTTAGGACAGCTTCAATCTTACTTGGATCTACCTTGATGCCCTCTTCTGATACTACATGCCCCAAGAAAGATATTTCTTTCAACCAAAATTCACACTTCGACAATTTGGCATATAGTTGTTTCTCCCTCAAAGTCTGCAGTACAATCCGCAGATGTCTATCATGCTCTTCTGCATTCCTCGAATAGACCAATATATCATCTATGAATACCACAACAAACTGGTCGAGGTATGGTCTGAAGATAGTGTTCATCAGATCCATAAAAGCAGCCGGAGCATTAGTTAACCCGAATGGCATAACCAAAAACTCATAATGGCCATAGCGGGTGCGGAAGGCAGTTGTCGGAATACTCTGCTCTTGTACTTTCAGCTGATAATAACCTGATCTCAGGTCAATTTTGGAGAACACAGCTGCACCCCTCAACTGATCAAACAAGTCATCAATGCGGGGCAATGGATATCTGTTCTTTATAGTCACCTTATTCAACTGTAGATAATCAATACACAAGCGGAGAGTGCCATCCTTCTTCTTTACAAACAATACTGGAACTCCCCAAGGTGACACACTAGGGTGGATAAAGCCCTTGTCAAGCAGTTCTTGCAACTGCACTTTCAACTCTTTCAATTCTGCAGGTGCCATTCTATATGGCGTTATGGAGATTGGATCCACACTAGGCATAACATCAATCTCAAACTGCACCTCTCATTCTGGAGGTAATCCTGGCAATTCATCAGGAAACACATCCGGAAAATCACATACAGTAGGGATGTCCCTTAGTGCTAGGCTCCCTACTTGGGTGTCCATCACATGTGCTAAGTATGCTTCACACCCCTTTCTGATCATTCTTCTAGCTAGTGCAGCCGAAATGATATTTGATGGCAGTAAATGCCTCTCCCCATATATTACCATATCACCGTACAGAGGGAGACCAAAAGTGACTGTCTTTAGTCTACAGTCAATCATGGCATGATGCCTGGCTAACCAATCCATGCCCAAGATAATATCATAATCTCTGAAGGGCATTTCAATCAAGTCTGACAGGAAAACATGTCCTTGGATCACCAAAGGACAGTCTCTATAAATTCTGTTGACTCGGACCTCTTGTCCTAACGGACTAGTTACTAGCACTTCAAAACCCATTTGCACACATGGAACAGCAAGTGAACAGACTATGCTAGCACTAACATATGAATGGGTTGAACCCGGATCAAACAATACAAATACTTCTTGATCAGAGATAGAGATATATACCGGCTACAACATCAGAAGTCTCAGCCTCTTCTCGCTGTCTCATTGAATAAACCCTGACTGAAGCACTCCTTGTGCCGACTGACCAACTGTGCCCAGACTACCAGAAGCAGTGCCTCTACCTCTGCCTCTTCCTCTGCCAACTGACTGTGAACCTCTGGGAGCAGGACTCTGAATAGATCCCTCGGCAGTAGTAGGAGCTAGACCATATCTCGGAGCACTAGTACAGTCTTTAGCCATATGGCCCTTGCCTCCGCAGTTAAAGCAGGCTCTAGTGGCCCAATAACACTCCCCATGAATCTTGCCACAAGTCTCACAGTGGGGCGTAATGTGAACCCTCGCCGATCACGACTGCACCTAGGGGGTCTCTGTCCAGAAAATCTGCCCCTACCAAATCTTCCACCTCGACCCCTGCTGGGTCCATTAAATTTCTTCTTTTTCCCAGAAGTCCCACCAGAACTCGGCTCTACTGACTTTTCCCCCTTGTCTTTCTCTGATTTCTCAGCTTTCTCTAATTTTTCTTTCACTGGGGTTACTTCTAATTCTATTCTTTCCAACTCAAGTGCTTGAGACATGAGCTCTGAGAAGTTGCTATGTCGGAATCCCACAACTTGCATCCTTATGCTGGGCTTCAAACCCGTCTCAAATCTCTTGCACCTTGCCTTGCTGGTAGTAAGGAGACTCCCAGCATAATGACTTAAACGGGAGAACTCCCTCTCATATGCTGCCACTGTTCTGTTGCCTTGTTTTAGACTCAGAAACTCTTGTAACTTCTGATCAACATATGCATCTGGGATGTATTTCTGTCTAAACTCTCTGATGAAGTCATCCTGTGTCAAGATCGTGGTTCACTAAGCCGTGGGGATGGTCTTCCACCAATCATACGCATCCCCTTGCAGTAGAGACACGGAATACTCAAACTTAAGTTCATCTTGGCAGTGCAGCTTCTTAAATACTCTGTCTATTCTTTCAAGCCATTGCTCTGCCTCTAAAGGGTCCACTGTACCCTTAAATTCTGCAGCCCCATACTTCAGTAATTTATCATATTATCTGGCTGGAGGCAGTGGTTGTGCCACAGGTGTTTGGGGTGGAGCTTGAGTAGGCATACCCCCAGCCATTTGTTGAAACATCGCAACCATCTGCTGTGCGAACTATGCAGGAAACTGCGGCATTTATGGGGCTGGTGCTGCTGACCCACTAACATTCGGTAAAGCAGGGGCTTCCCCTTATGCCTCAGCTTCAACAGACTGCTCTACTGAGCGATCCCCTTCTTCCATTTCAGGCTGAAGTTAGGGTATCTCCTGAACAAGTAACAAAAGGAGATTTCCCTCCGTTAGTTCATATTCATGATGTAATGCACTGTATGTAACAATTATGGACATTGAGCAGTTGTACTTAACAAAGAAAAACACAAAGTGACAAGTTAAAACATACTTCAAAAATTTGCTCTGATACCACTAAAATATGTCACACCTTACCCCTCTGTAAGGCATAACATGATCCCGTAGAATACCTAATGAACTACTGAACTTCACCTACCGATAACTCATTAAATACCCTACAAGGGATTTTAAACAATTTTCTTACTTTTGACAAGTGGTGAGCATTTTCTAATGGGTATTTAAAACGTATGATTAAAACTAAATCTAGTTAATATTTTTGGTCCATTTTGTTTTTCCATAAATTTTATAAAAAATTTTGACAGAGTTCTGTCTGTATTTTGAAAAATCAGTTCTTCAAATACCTGTAAAAAGCACTTTTAAAAATTTTTCTCAACAACTACTTCAATTTCACAATCACACTCAATCCATTTCAATCAATTTCTCAAGTTCAAAATTCAATAATCCTCAAAATACTAGCAATACATTTCATTCAAATTAAATAAAATAGTTCTACTCATATTTCATTAAAGACAAAACAATTTATACACATCCTTACAAATTTATATCAAAAGAAATACAAACTAAACTTTATTACAAACTTCATACAAATTTTTGTACAAGCTGCTCAAGACCCATTTACATGTCCATACATTTATATGCAATACATACATCAAAAGAAATATTTATAATTAGGGTATAAATTATACCCGATAGCTTCAAAACAGGAAGATCCTCAATCCTTAGCAACTGATCACGCTTCTTCTAGTCTCTCAGATTCATGACAAAGAATAGAAGCTATCGCTGAGTACTAGGACTCAGTGGTGCACAACATACTAAAATAATCTTTATGCAAAACTTAAACCACATTTATTCAAAAATTTGGCTGAACATGAGAATTAAGTACAAATCACGCATTATGAGATTTTAAATGCAAACCAAGTTCATTTCAAAGTATCAAAACATATTTCATAAAACTCACAGTTAAATCATGCCATTCGAAACAAATAAAATCTCAATAGCCAGAGGCTAAAGAGAAATCACATCACAAGGCTAGCTAGCTCAAATATATGGATATCCATTCACATCCTCTTCTACTGGCACACCTCAACACTTCTCCAGAGAAGGAATCAAAATTCGAAACTAATTACCCCCACTAGTCATGCTAGTGAGGTGTTCAAATATATGGTCATGACACTGTGGTTTCAAAACTTATCTTAACAATTTGCTAAACATTGTCATTTCAAATATACACAATAACTTTCAACAATTTAAGTCAAAACATCATAACTAATATCACAAATAAATTTTCAACAATTCAAAGCAAATGTAAAATACATATTTCATTCACTTTATCACTACATTTTAAAGCATAGTGATGTTGTGCACAAACCTCAAGCGAGTTGCCCCTTAGCCTCGACTTGGTTCCTCGGGTTCCTTCCCGATATTCTTTTCAACTGAAACACACAATTTTACAATGTTTCAGTACTAGAACTTAACATAAATCCAAAATAAATTTAGCCTCATTTTTACCTAGCTCTAACGTGCTAAACTCGACATTCTTGAAATTTTGTGCTTCGAGTTACTATTCACTACACTATTCAAGTCAATTTGTTGACTTTCTAAGGCTTAATGGGTATGGGAATTCAAACTTCACCCACATACCACATTTTGGTCACTAAACTTGTTGGTTTTGGTCATTTTCTCAAAACTTAGGTCTTTTAGGCAAAAGTGCCAAATTTTTAGTTTTGGTGTCCCTAATTGTACTATTTCATTGGTCAGTTTACTATTAGAATTTAGCAAAAATTTCAACATAGAAAATTTTCCCTATTGTCTCAAGTTTATTTTCCTTTTTGAATCACCCCAATTGGAGTTTTGTAGCTCAAGTTATAAGCAAATTACGTTTACTGTTCATGCTACAGAATTTGGTTCTGCAGATTTGTTGATCCAACTTCATTCAGTAATTTGATCAAGTTAGGTCCATAATTTGGTCTAACTTTCTTCATATGAAATGTTTTACTAACCTTAGGTTTCCATCGGTTCAAGAATCACCTAAATATGAGTTTTCTAGAGAGAGTTATAGCCATTGAAACTTTACTGTTCAAATGGCAAATCTGCAGTCTGCAGATTCAGGTCACCAAATTTGCTCAGTAATTTGATTGGGTTAATGGCATAATTTGGATTGGTGTTCTTCATGAAAGTTTTAGGTCTATATCTCATCTAACCACTGGTAAAATTTCAGGTCATTTTGACCTGCCTAGCTCGAGTTATGACCAAATGAACAAACACACTGTTCATTTGGTCAGCTTGTGCAGAGGTAGCCTGCGATTTTCCGACTTCGGTCACTCTGTTCACTAGGTTTTAGTCACTTTTTGGGCAGGCTTCCCAAATGAAAATTGTGTCATTTAGTGCCTATTTTAATCCCCAATTGGTCCCATATCAATTGGACTTGTAAAATTTCATTTTTGGTCCCTCAAAGTTGACTTTTGGTCATGGTGCATACCCAATCTGAATTTGACTTTGATTCAAACACTTCTAACACACTTAATTAGGTCACAAATGGTCATTTCTTTCCTTAAACTAAGTCAAAGACATCATTTACCAATTTCTTAAATTTTCTCCCAAAACCCTAAGGGTCAAGAACCCAAATTCCTCAATTTCCTCAATTCATGAATTCTAAGTGTACAAGTCTCACTTACTTACTCAATCAAGCATGAGTACCTCTTTAATTCTAACAATTTCTATCAAACCCTAATTAATTTCATGCTGACCAACTTTCATAAAGATTCATACATGAGTGATTTCTTGAGTTTCTATGTAATTTGCTACTTATTCAAGCTCATTTCTATGCATTTTACTCAAATTAACTTAGAAAGAGGGACTTACTTGTTGAGCAAAATTTGTAATTCCAAATCTTCACTTCTTTTTGATCCTTCTTATTTCAAATCTCTCTATCAAAGCCAAAGAGCAAGACCTTACTTTGGTGAGTATGAAATTTGTGAAGAAATAATAGGGTTTAAGAAGCTTAAATGACCATTAATGGAGGAAATTGAAAAGAAAAAGAAAGAGAAAAGAATAGGAGCCGGCTGAATTTTTTTAGGGAAGAAGAAATGACTTTTCCTTCTAATTTTTTTGGTATTTTAAGTGAAATTTTATGTATTTGACTTGGTCAAAAAAGTTGGGAAATTAAAATTGATTTTTGACATCACAATGATGTCATCCACATGATGCAATAAAACTTTTTCTTTTACTTTTCAATTTTCTTAAATTTTTCATTAGTTCTTTAATCTAATCTTGATTCAAAAATTTTTATTTTCTCCGATTTTATTGGACAGTTAGGTCAGGAGTCAGCTCTCGGGGTCAATTGACCAAATTACCGCTCGCCGGTTCATCCCGGTTTGCAAATAATTCAATATTTCTTCCGGCTCCCTGACCTAATTATTTGACTGACTTAATAATTCTTTTTCGTGATTTTCTCTTTTCCACTGTGTTCGTAATGGTCCTAAGGACTGCAGTGTCACATTTTACGGTTCGAAATTTGAGTTTAAAATGACTTCGCAGTCTTTCCCGAGAAGGTCACCCATCTCTGTGACTCTCGGCTCGTTTAACTTCTTATGTTCTATTTTTCTTGTTTATACTTAACTAATTGGACATTACTAATTATTTGTGTTTATAGCTTCTCTAGTTGTCTTAAGTGTGGTTCTAATCCCCTTAATTGTCCAGACCGACACTGGTCACCGGAATAGTGAAATCTACCAGGCTATGCAAACGGGGGTGTTACAAACTATCCAATTAGGTAGCACCTATCCGGTATCAGTACTCTCTTTTTTTTAGGACAAAAGGGACATACTTGCTCTCGCCCTATTCTGTTTGTGTTTTCTTATGTTCTTATTTTTTAGGGTAATCTTGGATCATACTGTTAGGGGGACCTACACACTTTCCTACTTTGATAAATGTGTAGGTGTCACCCTGCCAACAGTATAATTCAAAATTACATGAATTTATCCTGCTAACAAGTTTTCCCTACTGGCATCCCTGAATTAAGGTCTGTAAAAGAATAAGCATCATTTTTAACATGGCATCCTCGAGTCAGTCGACGAAAGAAGTTCCTAGACAAGAACAAAATGGTAAATCGTGGTCCAGATCGCCTCATAGTTTAGTGCCCCCACAAAGTGATGTCACCAAGGCAGATACTAGCCCGCTACCTCCATTGGACCTAAGCATGGTTGAGGTCAGAATTACCGGTCTTGAGGGTTTATCTAGTAGTTGGAGATCGCTTCCCGATCACATCAAGGCGAAGTTCGAGGAAAAATACGAGAGGATTGCGACCCTGATACGAGTCAAAGTCCAAGTTTCGGCATTAAAAGCCATGCTGACAGTTTGGAACGCCAAGTATGGAGTATTCTCCTTCAATGACATCTATACAACCCCCACTATGGAAGAATATCAGGCACTGCTAAAAATTCCTTATGTGGCGCAGAATCAGATCTACCTACACCTCAAGCACAGGCAGACCTGGAAACGGTTCGCACATATATTGGGGATTCCCCCGGAAGAAGCAAAAGCAAGAGAAACTGTTAAAGGAAACACACATGGATGGTATTGGACTTAACCTCAAGAAGTGGTTGGATCAATATATGCTGGATAAAAAATGGGAGCAAGCTTCATTGGCACTAGCTTTGGGGATCTATGGCCTGATCCTGTTCCCTGGGCCTTCGGGAATTATAACCTGCAGTGTAATAGAAATGTTTTGGACTGTAGAAAAATAAAAGATCAACCCAATACCGGCAATCCTTGCAGAGACTTTATTGACCCTTACTTACTGCAGACAACAAGGCAAGGGATCCCTTAAGTGCTGTTCTCAATTATTGCACCTCTGGATCATTAGTCACATGTGTCCTATGGAGACAAAGGGGTTAACTTAGTATCTTGACCAGCCTCTTATTGAGAAAATGACCAAATTAGTAATCAGCCCAAAGGACGAGCTGCAGTGGCAAGAATGGATTCTGAGCTTCAACAGCCATGATTACTGTTGGAAGAAATTGTGGACATCGGGTCAACCAATTTTGTTCAGCACAAGGGGTAATCAATTGGTTTCTCTAATCGGAGTGACCGGGTACACAAGTTACGTCCCAGCATTAGTGATGAGGCAGTTCGGTTGCAATCAGTATTGAAGAATACCATCAGGGTCACTACTATCATGAGCTCGATAATGAAGAAGAATTGAAAATAGCTTGCAAATCCTGGGAAAATATCACTATAACGGAAAGGTTGTCTAAAGGTCCGAGCGCCACGGGCGACTATCTTAAATGGAGAACCAGCAGGGATCAAGGTAACCTAACTGCCGATTCAACCAAACCCGAAGGCAGTGGCCCCCGTCAAGACATCCTTTCAGAAGAAGCTAGCGCTCGTTTGGCCGACTCTCTACAAAAGGCGAATATCGAAAATTCGCAATTACAAGAATGAATAAAACAATTAGAGGACCAATAGAAGATCCTCAAAAGAAAAGTAAGAAGGCTCAGGGAAGAGGCAATGACCAAAAAGATGGGGTTTGAAGAGCAAGAAACACGATGGGAAAGGGAAAAGAGCTCTCTCCAAGCTACAATGAGAGAGGCAGAAGTCTGGAATAGCAGGCTCCAAGAGAAAGTAGAATACCAAGAGATACTCATGGAAGAATACAAACAAGAGGGGAAAAAAGACGAAGCTTGAACAAAAGGAGCAAGCACGGCTTATCAATGATATTTTAAAAGAATGTGCTAAGGAAAGAAAGGAAAAAGAAAGACAAGCTACTCTCTATCAAGAGCTAAGAGAAAATATTGACCAGCTGGAGAGAATCATAGCACAAGGGAAATAAGAACTCTTGCTGGAATCCGAGTATGCCCTGAAGACATTCAACCCCGCCAAACAAGAAGAAAGGCTTTATGAGTATCTCAAAAAGTGTCATTACATTATAAAGAGTCTCCCTGAGCCTAGGCCAATGTAAAGAGTGCTATGTATGAACTATTCGATTAATGAAATGACTTTGGGCCATTGTTTAGCAAAATTGTGAATGAATAGTATGACTCCCGTAGGAACCACCCTCGCTAGGGTTATGCAAAAAGTTGGATGCGCCATATGGACAAGTATCATAGATACGCATTCAATCCAGTCATTCACCGTCAGACTATTGAATGATGCCATGACAAAATTGATGCAATTATTCTTCTGCAGATATCATTCTCGGCTCTTAGATGCCACCGTATCCTTTGTCCAAACCAGGACCCTTTTAATTCTTAACAAAATTCAAAATTCACTAAAAGATTTTTTTTACTCCCCACAGAAAATCAATATTGTTTCAAGCAAAGCAAGCCTGACCAGACACACAGTTCAACCAAGACGAGTGTACTTAACAAGGTCACGAACAAGAAGGTTAATGGAAGACCAGGAATAAGTCCAAAACCTACAAGGACAAGTGTCTGAGTTGAAAGACCAGGTCTCAGAGCTCATGAGACTAATGAGGGAGATGTCCCAAAATAAGCCTGCATCAGAGCCCAAGTTACCACTCCCACACCTCCTACAACGATTGATTCTCATCATGCTTCAACCTCTTTCACCTTTCAGCCACCTATCCCGGATCCGATAATCACTGTCAATCCGGCTCCCTTGAATAATGACCCACCCTTCTCCTATTACCCGGCTGTCCCAAATGCTGAGCCACACTCATCAATCCTGATCTCTCCGGTTCATTCTGCCCCTCATTTCCCAACTGGGGGAATATCTCATGCAGTAGGAGGAGAAAATAAGACAAGAGAAAATAAGAAGCTGTCCACTCTAGAAGAGAGATTAAGAGCAATAGAGGGCCTAAACATGTATGGTTTAGTTGATGTAGCATCATTAAGATTGGTGCCAGATGTGGTGGTGCCACCCAAGTTCAAAGTCCCGGACTTTGACAAATACACCAGGAATTCAGATCCCTGCATGCATTTAGCCACTTATATTGCAAAAATGTCAGCCCTGACAGAGGACGATCGACTCCTAGTTCACTTCTTCCACAAGAGTCTCTCCGGGGTAGTCCTGAGGTGGTGTATTCAGTTGGACAGGAGCAAATTGCGCTCTTGGAAAGATTTGGTTGACGCTTTCCTAAAATAGTATAAGTTCAACTGTGATGTTGCCCCCAGAAGGAGAGACCTCCAAAACCTGGTGCAGAGAAACAGGGAAAGTTTCAAAGAATATGCTCAGAGGTGGAGGGAGAAAGCAACAGAAGTATATCCTCTAATGACTGACAATGAGCTTTGCTCCCTGTTCATTGAAATAGTGAAGGCTCCTTATTTCAATCTAATGATTCGAAATACCTCCAACAGCTTCTCGGACATCATCCAAGCTGGTGAAAGAATCGAAGCTAACCTCAGGTTAGGACGGTTGCAGGAGATGATTGAGAATCCTACGAAGAAGACTACCAATTTTGTCAAAAAGAAAGAGGGTGATGTGCATTCCATCACCCGACAGAACAACCACTCCCCATTTCCCCAAAATAATTACCGGCCATATCCTCCCCCTCATAGCCCAACAATTGCCAATATTCTGCCCCCTTTCCCAAATTATCCTCATCCACGCCTACAGTATCCACCACGAACAACTTACTAGCCTAAACCACCTCCTCAACCTACTCAAACAAAACCTCCCCAAAATAACCCAAGACCACAGAGAAATCCTGATCCACCCCTTCCCCTCCCACTCAGCGAAATATACCGATACCTTGTCGGTATAAATCAGATAGTGCCGATCCCCCTTGACCCAATTCAGCCACCATATCCCAGGTGGTATGATGCCAGTGCCCGGTACGAGTATCATGGAGGGGTACAAGGGCACTCAACCGATAATTGCGAGGCATTCAAGGGAAGGGTGCACGCTCTAATCAGAAATGGGTGGTTAAAAATCAAAGAGAATGGCTCCCTTCCCAATGTCACCTCAAACCCATTGCCCAATCATGGTACGGGCAATGGCGTGAATATGATAGACTCAGGAGAAGAAGGGTCAGCTTTGAAGGTAGATCAACTGATTCCTCACTTTGAGAAGATTTTTACCATGGTAGTGAGGGAAGGTTACCTCTACCCTCAAACACCAGAGCCTGAAAATAATGTGGGATGCCCCTATCACGGAAGAGCAGTAAACCATGAGCTGCAAAATTGTGGGGAGTTCAAACAAGAGGTCCAAAACTTACTGTCCCTCAAAGTTTTAAGATGTCAAGAAAGGTCAAAAATGGAGGGTGGAGTAAATACAGCCCGGTTCGGCCAAAATGCCTCCACTTCTAATCATAGAATCACCTTCTCTGCACCAGCATCATCACCACCAGTAACAATCATTCGAACCCCACCCCAGCTCCCAGTCACAAACACTCGTGCTGTGCCCTGGAACTACGATTTTCAAGTCTTCACCCAAGGAGCATCGAACAGTACACCAGCTCCTAGCCTTGCCTCACCCTCAGCACCTCCTAAACCATGCTTCGCCCCTCATGAACACTTCAAAATAACTTACGCTGGACCTTCTGGTAATGCTACTCCCCAATCAAAACCCCAGCTCGTCACTACCACAAAATCCTCCCCACTTGAGCAAATGGTTGAGTTTATAACCCGAAGTGGGAGATGTTACGGGAGTGAAGAGAAAGAAAAGAAGAGAGGGAAAGTAAAAATGGGAGAGCCACGAGAGAATGCGGAAGAGGAGGTTGAAGAAGTGGAGAGGAAAGAACCTATGGAACCAAAAAAAGAGGAGGAGCTTTTGCTTCAAATAAAGAAGCAAAGTGAGTACGACGTTATTGAGCAGTTAAGGAAGACACCTGCTTGAATTTCACTACTGTCACTAATTTTGAGCTCAGAAGTGCATCGCCAAGCCTTGCAGAAGATTCTGGGTCAGGCCTTCGTTAACCCCGATATCACACTGGGGCCATTCGAGAAGATAGTGGGATAAATTCAGGCATCCAGTTTTGTCATTTTTTCAGAAGAAGAGATAGACCCTGCAGGCTTAAAGCACACTAAAGCTCTGCATGTGACAGTAAAATGTAAAGGTTGCATAGTTGCCAAGGTCCTCATTGATAATGGATCTACGCTCAACGTCTTGCCTAATGCCACCTTGGCTAGGTTACTAGTCGACCGGTCAAACATATGTCAAAGTGCTATGGTGGTAAGAGCTTTTGACGGCACAAGGAAAGAGGTGCTGGGAGACATTGACTTGCCACTCCAAATCGGCGCATGCACTTTCAACGTCACATTCCAAGTGATGAACATTGAACCAGCATACACTATGTTGCTAGGGAGGCCTTGGATCCATTCAGCAAATGCCATAACTTCAACCCTGCATCAGAAAGTTAAGTACATCATGGATGGCAGGATCATCACTGTGAAGGGGGAGGAGGCCATGCTGGTCACCAAGCCGCAGTCACTTTCTTATGTGGAAGCAGCTGAGGAATCATTGGAAAGCTCTTTCTAGGCTCTTGAATTACAAGAAACCACCTTAAGAAATGAAGGGGCTACGGCTATGGTAGCGAAGGTGATGCTGAAGAACGGGCATGAGATGGGCAAGGGTTTAGGCACTACATTACAGGGGATTGTCGAACCTATACCAACTATCCAAAAGGTTGGCTGTTGCGGTTTGGGTTATGAGGAAGACGCCCTCATGGATGGACGCTTCTGGATGAGAAGTATGCTTCGGGATCAGAGATTTGATCAGAAAATCGAGAAAATGAAAGTAGTTCCGAAAATCACAGAGGTCTTCACCATGCCGATCATTGAAAATCCAGTGAAAGCTGAAGAATCACCCGATGAACCATCCATTGATGTCATCCATCTCGACTCCTTGTATAAAGCCCTGATCTTGCCAATAGCTGAAGGGCAAGAACTGGACAATTGGACAGTAGAGGACATTCCTATACTCAATTTCGAGTAAAGTACTTTTGGTTATCTACACTTGATCATTTCGTCCATGGTGACAAGTGTAATATTGTAAATGGACCCTTTTCTTATGATGCAAATATTAATGGATTAATAGCGCATTTTACATTCAATTCTCTTTTCCTTGTTTCTTTTGCCATTTTCATAATATATTCCACTTTCGTTTCTTCAGGACCATCCATCAATTAACATCTAATAATTCAATAGACTCAGAAATTCCTCTGGTTAATTTTGAAATCCCCATAACTGCCATTACTTCCAGTGATTCTGAGGAGGAACTCATAGAAGAAAGGGATGAGAGAGATGAACCTTCCCTAGTGCCTTGTGGGGATGAAACGTACACCATAAATCTAGGCACGAAAGAAATAAAAAAAGGAACTTAAGGTTGTGGGGAGTGGAGAATTAGAAGATATGGTCAGTTTGCTCAAAGAATTCTTGGATGTATTTTTGTGGAACTATGATGATATGACCGGCTTAGACCCCCAGATTGTGACTTATAAAATTCCCTTAATTCCCGGGACGATCCCAGTAAAGTAGAAACTAAGAAGAATGAACCCTGACACGCTACTCAAAGTTAGGGATGAAGTCAAAAAGCAGTATGATGCTAGGTTTCTGGAAGTAGTCAAATATCCTCAATGGATAGCTAACGTTGTCCTGGTTATAAAGAAGGACGAAAGAGTCAGGGTGTGTGTTGATTACAGAGATCTCAATAAAGCAAGCTTGAAAGATGATTTTCCTCTCCCACACATAGACGTGCTAGTACACAATGCTACAGGATTAGGCAGATGTTCTTGTATCGATGGGGCATCCGGGTACAACCAAATCCCCATGGATGAACAAGATAAGGAGAAAACTGCTTTTATCACTCAGTAGGGTGTATTCTGTTATCGGGTCATGCCATTGGGCTTAAAGAATGCAGGCGCTACCTACCAATGCGCTATGGCCACATTATTCCACGATATGATGCACAAAGAAGTGGAAGTCTACGTGGATGATATGATAATCAAATCCAGAAAAGGAGAAAGCCATGTACAAGTGCTAAGGAAAGTGTTCGAAAGGTCAGAAAGTATAAGCTGAAGTTGAACCCCGCCAAATGCGTGTTCGGAGCTAGATCTGGGAAGTTGTTGGGATTCATAGTGAGTGAGAAGGGAATAGAAGTAGATCCAGACATAGTTCGAGCCATTCAAGAGATGCCATCTCCAAAAACAAAAAGGGCGGTGCGCAGTTTCCTGGGGAAGCTGAACTACATCTCGAGATTTATTTCCAACCTCACTACTAAAGCTGAGCCTATCTTTAGACTACTCTGAAAGAACAACACCACCCAATGGGATTCAGTTTGTCAAGAGGCTTTCGAGAAAATTAAGCAGTACCTGTCAAATCCGCCGATACTGGTTCCTCCGGTGGCAGGAAAATCGTTGATTCTATACATGGCTGTCCAACATAATTCAATGGGATGAGTTTTGGGCAGCATGATGATACCGGTCGAAGAGAGAGGGCTATTTATTACCTGAGCATAAATTTCAATGATTGCGAGTCAAGGTATTCTTTCCTAGAGAAAACTTATTGCACGTTAGCTTGTGTGGCAAATCGGCTTAAACACTATATGTTAAATCATAAGACATGGCTCATATCAAGGATGGATCCTATCAAGTACGTATTCGAAAGCCCATTTGTGCTGAGAAGGATAGCAAAATGGCAGGTCATACTCTCTCAATATGACATTGTCTATATGACTCAGAAAGCTGTGAAAGGCAGCGTAATCGCCAATCTTCTAGCAGAGAATCCTATCTAAGATTATGAAGCCTTGGATTTTGAGTTCCCCGATGAGCATGTTAATGAAGTCGACGGTGTGGAAAAAGAACCAACTGATGTATGGGAAATGTATTTTGACGGAGCTGTTAATTTGTCTGGTAATGGAATTGGAGCAGTGCTGGTATCCCCTGACGGGAAACACTTCCCGATAGCTATCAAATTAAGGTTTGAATGCACCAACAATGTCGCAGAATACGAAGCCTGTGTGATGGGTTTACAAGCTGCCATTGAAATGAAAGTCAGGAAGTTGGAAGTATATGGTGATTCAGCCTTGATCACCTATCAAGTCAAGGGAGAATGGCAAACTAAGGATCCGAAATTAATCCCATACCAGAAGTACCTATTGGAGTTTATTAAGAAATTTGAAGAAATCTATTTCACTCACCTCAGTCGAGACAAGAATCAATTTGCAGATGCCTTAGCCACCCTGGCTGTAATGGCTCAAATGGAAGAAGGGCAGACAACTCAGGTATTGCGAATCAAAGCAAGGAGTGAGCCGGCATACTGCTTCATGATCGAGGAAGAAACAGATAGTAAACCTTGGTATCATGACATCCAGGTCTACATCAAGACCAGAGAATTCCCCCCTGGGGCAATTAGAAACGAAAGGAGAATGATCCAGAGATTAGCTTTGGGATACTTCCCCAGTGGCAAAATTCTATACAAAAGGAGTTCCAACGGTGAATTATTGAGATGCGTAGACGCAAAAGAAGCAAGGAGGATCATTTTCGAGACTCATGAGTAGAATTGTGCAACTCATGCTAATGGGCATATGATGGCTAAGCAAATCATGAGACAGGGATACTTCTGGACTACTATGGAGAAAGACTGCATTGAGTACTTTCGAAAGTGTCATAAATGTCAAATCTATGTAGATCCGATAAATGTGCCTCCTCATAAACTGTTCAACCTCGTCTCGCCATGGCCTTTCGCAATGTGGGGAATCGACGTGATTGGTCCCATCAATCCCAAGGCATCCAACGGGCATAGATTTATCCTGGTAGCTATTGACTATTTTTCTAAATGGGTTGAAGCGACATCATATGCTCACATCACACAGAACACATTTCTGAAATTCCTCAAAAATAATATTATCTGCCGATACGGCCTCCCCAGCAAAATCGTCACTGATAAAGCCAAGAATTTGAATGGTCCAAAGATCCAGAGATTATGTGATCAATACAAGATTCGACATCTCAATTCCTCACCATACCATCCCCAGATGAATGGAGCGGTAGAAGCTGCAAACAAAAATCTCAAGAGAATAATCTTGAAAATGACGGTCACCTATAGAGACTGGCATGATATGCTTCCCTACGCCCTTCATGCATACCGGACCTCTGTGAGAACATCAACTGGGGCAACTCCATACTCACTGGTATATGGGATGGAAGCTGTTCTACCTATTAAAGTAAAAATCCCTTCCCTAAGGATTCTGAAGGAATCAAGGATTGATGAGTCAAAATGGATCCAATCAAGGATGGACCAATTGAATTTGCTAGATGAGAAAAGGTTAGCAGCGGCATGTTATGGGCAGTTGTACCAGAGAAGAATGGCTAGGGCATTTAATAAAGGCGTCTGCCCACGCGAATTTCAACCAGGAGATCTCGTCCTGAAAATGGTGCTCCCAAATTAAAACGATGTCCGGGGTAAATGGTCGCCAACCTATGAGGGACCCTATGTGGTTAAAAAGGCGTTTTCTGGTGGAGCCCTAATCTTGACCCACATGGATGGTAAAGAATTTCCAAAACCTGTGAATGTCGACACTCTCAAAAAGTATTATGCCTAAAAAAAAAAAAGGGTGAAAATCCGAAAGGACGCCCTAACAAAATGTGGGAAAGAAGGCGAAAACCCGGAAGGGCGCTTTCTATAAAATGAGTGAAGGGTGAAAACCCAAAAAGGCACCCTGAAAAAGAAAAGGAAAGAAAAATCAAATCTAAGGGCGAAAACCCGAAAGTGCGTCCTTAAGACCAGAAAATGAAGAAATAAGGGAGGCAACAAGGGACCAGGAACGGAAATGAATCGCCACGGCATGAATCTTCATCAATAGAATACTTGAAATAACGGCAGTTAAGAGACTTCAGAGTCAACTACAAGGAATCTGTGAGATCTATCCTTGTACCCTTTTTCTTTGAAACTGTACTTTTATCCCTCGAGCCATAATAAAGTCATCCTTTCACTTTGATCTATCTTCTTCGAACATTTGCGTACTAATTTATCTTTTGCCTTTGTCTTTCCCGTATACTCACACTCTAATATTGTTTTTTTTTCCACCTCTTTATTTTATGTGCTATTGATCTATTAGAATTTTGTCATAAGTTTAGGATTTGGATATTGATAACCATTATGTACTTTCCTGTGAGATTTGCAGGGAATGGCCAAAAAAAAAAAAAAAAAAACTAGAGGTGAAAACCTAGAAAGGCGCTTTTAGTCAGATGGGCGAAAGGGAAAGTGAAAACCCGCAAGGGCGCTTTTCGCAAATAAGAAAGTTAAGAACAGAAAAAGAAGTCCTGGGGAGTGAGTAAGGAATGGAAAATGATGGGTTAAGTCTTACAACTCGTCTTCCATTAATCGTTCATCTTCAGGATCCTGTTAAGTACACTTCATCGAGAAAGAGCTTCTCGTGTCAGGTTAAGCTTGCTTTGTAAGTTGATTTTTAATTTTTTAGCATTTAAATTTCCAGCATCAACCTCTGGTTCCTTGATCTAAGTTGATTTTAATTTTCCAGCATTTAAATTTCTGTTATTAACCTCTGGTTCCTTGATCTAAGTTAATTTTAATTTTTCGCGTTTAAATTTCTATTATTAACCTCTGGTTCCTTAATCAAAGTTGATTTTAATTTCCAGCATTTAAATTTCTGTCATCAACCTTTGGTTCCTTGATCTAAGTTGATTTTTAATTTTTCAGCATTTTAATTTCTGTTATCAACCTCTGGTTCCTTGATCTAAGTTGATTTTAATTTTCCAGCATTTAAATTTCTGTTATCAAACTCTGGTTCCTTGATCTAAGTTGATTTTTTTTTAATTTTTCGGCATTTAAGTTTCTATTATCAACCTCTGGTTCCTTGATCTAAGTTGATTTTAATTTTCCAGCATTTAAATTTTTGTTATCAACCTCTGGTTCTTTGATCTAAGTTGATTTTAATTTTCAGCATTTGAATTTCTGTCATCAACCTCTGGTTCCTTAATCTAAGTTGATTTTTTTTAATTTTTCGGCATTTCAATTTCTGTTACCAACCTCTAGTTCTTTGATCTAAGTTGATTTTAATTTTCCAGCATTTAAATTTCTGTTATCAACCTCTGGTTCCTTGATCTAAGTTGATTTTAATTTCCCGTATTTAAATTTCTGTTATCAAACTCTGGTTCCTTGATCTAAGTTGATTTTTAATTTCCCCCATTTAAATTTCTGTCATCAACCTCTGGGTCTTTGACCTAAGTTGGTTTTAGTTTCCTAACCTTAATTTTGAGTTCCAAAGTTTTAATACCCAATCGCCCAAAATATAGGTCTGGATCTTTACATAATTCCTACAAGGGAAAATTTTTCCCTTCAATAGAAATTATGTAAAGAGAGGCAGCTGTCAACACTATATTTTGACCGATCCCCGAAATCAAAAGACTTTGAAATCGATCCCCAGCACCAAGTCTCCATTAACTATCTCTCTTCAAAGAGACCAAACCAACACCAAGTCTCTAGGTTGCTTAATCCATTACCAATCTCTCAAACCAATTATCGAGTCACCTCGCCAGCCGATCACATTTCCGACCTCAATTTATAAATATGATGGATAATCGTTAAATGAAGTTAAGGTTTCAATCCGGTCCGATCTCCGTTGTGGATAATTGTTTAATGAAATTAAGGTTTTAATCCGGCTTGATGTTGCTTCCGATCTTAAGTGTTCAAATCAGGTTTCCAATTTTAATAATCTTAAGTCCTGTGCGGCATTTGCTCTCAACCGATCTCGTGCTTACAATGTTTTTTCGACCTCTTATACTTAGATTAATAATCACTTTTAAGTTTGATGTTCTAATTGGTTCAGACAGTCAGGCGCTTGTACAAGTTAGATACTTTCCGATCTCATCAAGTTATTGAACAAAAGAAGGAACTTCATTTCATTCCAAAATAAAAAATACAAGTCATTCGGCTGGAGGATCACCCTAGCCTGTTCTACATTTTGTTCACCCTCTCTATCACCCTCAGCCTCCTCCTCGCTATCCTTTTCGTCTTGGGGAGCCAGGTCCACCATCCTGGAAATGTCCTCCTCGGGATAACACTTCTTGAGCTCGGCCAAAAGGTCCCCATAGGCATTCACATAAGCACTCGCTTCCCTCGTCACTGCCTCTTCTTCTTTTGCTCTGAGTTCTTCAATGAGGCGAGCGACGTCAGCAGCTCAAAGCGCCCGAGCTTCTTCAAGAACATGAGCCTGCTCGGCCAATTTATCTTCATAGAGTTTCATCCGCCCCTTTAATTTCAGCTATATATTCTCAGGCGGATGAAAGTTGAGCTCAGGCGAAAGCCTCTTCTGGACCCACCTTTTGGATCACCTGCTTTAAATGATGAGCCTTTTCTCGGACGATATGTTGGTTCACCAAACTCTCCACGCTCAGGCTCATAGTCTGGGTCAGGATATCATCGAGACTATTCGGGTCAGCCTATTCCGATCCTCCTGAAGGTAGATGGAGGCCCCCAAAACCTTAGCCAAACCCGGATTCTCTCGAACAGTTCGGTTCTTCTCCAGGGAGTGAATCAGGACTTGAGCGCCGTGGGAAAGGGTCCTTGTAGGAGGTTGGGAAGGACCCCCTTTTGCACTCGGAGCAACCATTAGAGGTGGTAATTCTTCTTATCGAGGAGGAGACCGGATCACTTCTACCTCAAGGATCGGCGGTCCTGAGGGTCGGGACGAGCCTCCCTGCATCTCCCCTGGATCGTGCCTTTGCGTCTGAGAGGCCTCGGCACGCTTCATCTCTCTCACTTTTCTGGAGATCTCTCTCTTCCGTGTTCGGCTCTCTTTGGAGGCCTTACCGCTCGCCATGCCTGCACAAAGAAAAGTCAGTGAGTTCGCTAAGACTCAGAGATCAGAGATATAGAAAGTACCGAAGCCGAGGTCAGAGAGCTGAAGCCCGCGTTCTTCCCCGGTAACCAGCCGCATCATCCAATGATGCAGTACGGCCATCACCGCATCTAGACAGGAGAACTTCTGATTGGCCGCCTGATCCTTTAACTCCATCACCATTGCACCCTCTTCTCTACTCAGGGCGATGTGCTTCGAGAGTGATGGGCCCAGATGCAACTAGCTACGTGGGAAACCCTCAAAACCGTTCGGGATCTTGCTCCTCAGAATAAAAAAGCGATTCTTCCAATTCTTCGGCGAGGAGGGCAGATCGGTAAAGAGCCCACAATGCGGTTTCACCTGAAAGAACCAGTACTCGTCGTCCTTTTGACGAGTTAGCCTATGTAGCTCGACGAATACCTTCGCTGTAAGACTGAGTCCCTTAGCTCTGCAGAGGCCTCTGATGGCTACCTGGATCCGCCATGAGTTTGGATGTACTTGGGCTATACATACTTGGTGGAATTTCAAAACTTCCTTGAAGAAGTCATCAAGAGGAAACCGCAGCCCGACTTTTAATTGCTCTTCGTATACCATGATCATATCATTTTCTTCGAAGAAGTGATCAGCTCGGAGATCACCATGGCATCTGATAAGCTCGTATGAGTCGGTCCGAAGATTGTATTCTTGGCTAATCGTCTGCAGATCGATTTCTTGAAGGATGGACGGCAGCTCATCCACGGGGAGGCTCTCTCTCCCTGAGGAATGCGTTCGTCTTGAGGATGCCGCTTAACCATGGGCTGAAACGGAGGTCGTAGGAGGTTCAGATCGCCCGCTTGGTCCGACCACCTCAACCTCATCTGACGACCACGAGACATGAACGGAAGGGGGGCTCGTCGCTCTCTCACCCTCGACGCTGCTCATTTTCAAAGAAAAGAGAAAATTTAACTAAAAGAAAGATCAAAACCCTTACCGGAGTGTGATCGGTGTCGGAAGAACTTGAAGAAACGAGAGAATTTTGGAATCGCTTGTGAGATGCTGAAAATGACATAAGGGAGCAACTGACTGACCCATCCCCTATTTATACCCGTCTGAGCATTTAATGCTCACAGTATCCCAAGCAGCGCATCGGTTAGCAGGATTCGCCAGCTTTTCTGACATGTCGCAAGAACATTCCAGAAACTCCATAAATAAATAAGGGGAGATCAGCTAGTTAAAGATCAGCGAATTAAGGTAGATGTTCAGAATTATAGATCGGCTAAGGGCTATTCAGTTAGGAATCGGATCGGATAAACACATTTAGAGATCAGAAAATAATCAATGCAATAATAATAAAATGATAATTGGCAAAATGAAATCTCATTTCCAAAAGGTCAGATTACATCATTTGGGTGATCTCAAGAGATCGGATTACATTAAAGGTCAGATTACATCATTTGGGCAATCTCTAGAGATCAGCGGTACATCCTACCTAATAAAGACCTATGTCAAAGCCTAGTCTCGTGGCTGAATTAAAAGATATATTTGACCAGGAAACCAGCCATCGACATTGGATAGATGTACAGCTCATATGGGGTGACTATGACTCTCATAAGGATAGGAGAGGTCATCGTCAATGTTATCACTCGGAACCGAGCCGCTGTCGGGACACCCAATGTGGTGAGGAGCCAAGTGAACTTCGAAGGGTAGTCACTAATGATAAGAGGGAAATTAGCTGTCTCCTCGCCCGAAATCGGTTCTCCGATTATATCGGTCGACCGACTCGAGATGAACACTATCGATATTCTCGATCTGGATCGGTAAATTAGTCCAGCTCTCTCACTGTCATCAGAGGTAGCCATCGTGATTTTCTGATCACCGGGGTCATAAATTTCCAGTCGATGAACAAAGTGAACAATCGAAAAAAGATCAAAAGTAGCTACCATTGTGACACCCCTTACCCATCTACAGTGTAGCCGAGCAAGATATGCCACGCAATGTATCGGAACACCCTATTTTAATTCAATCATTTTTTTTTCCTAATTTATTATTATTTTTTTTTGTTTTTTTTTTCATAGTTATGAAGTAAAATTTATGAATTATAATTTATTTAAGTCATTTATTAAAATTATAATTTATTTAAGGTTCCGCAAATTTTATAGAAAATTCGGCAGAGTGCCGGCTAAAAATGGAGAAAACAATTCTTCGGAACTTGTGAAAAACACTTCCAATAATCATTTACAATCATTCTCAAACTCCAATAACCATCAACATGGTCTCAATATTTTTCAACAATATTTCCATTTCTCACTCATTCATTTCACATAATATTCATATACAAGTCATAAATAAATACTCAATGTTCCATTCATAAACACAATTTCCACTTTTTACATTAATATCAAAATACATTACAAAAGTCTTATTATACATGAGAAAATAAAAGTTTGATTACATAATACCAAAATGAAACCTAGTGTCCTACCAATGCACTGAAGATAGTGAGGTGACACGGACACTATGCAGAGTTGTAGGAGGTCTCACCCAGTCTGTGATCTACTGGGCTCTCGGTCAGTATCTCCAGAACCTACGCGTGGCAAAAGCAATGCGCTAAGCAATGATGCTTAGTGGTGCCAATAATAAAATAAAAAGAAATAACATAAAATAAATATGCAGTGAATGTATTGATGTCTCATTGCAAATAAATTTTCGATGAGTATTTGTAGTCGTACTTATTTTGTACTGGTTATATTCATTATTTCATTAAATTTATCCACTTTCATTTTTTGGTTGCCCAAGTAACCTATACTGGACGACTGGACTGGATAAACGGGTAAACTAGCACTGGGTGTCAAGTACCTCGGGCCGTCACACCATCGGTCACATATGTGTCTCCCGGTGTGCAACAGAACAGCTAATAAGCTATAATAACATTAGGCACAAGGCCAAGTATCAACATAATGTCAGAATGGCTAAAAGCCATGAAATCACAGAATGACATAATGCCATGTGCAGTACTGCTAACTGAACCCTATTGGCATGCCAAGCTATCCAAACCAATCTTGTTAGGTATACTAGGGCATTTCACACTTTTAAGTTTTACAATTTTTGAATTTCAAGTTTTGGTGTTACTATTCACTTCATTAGTCAACCAAAATGTTGACTTTTGCATAGACAATAGGTATATTGGTTTTAATACTCCTAACATACCACATTTTGCATTCAAAATTTGTTGGTATTGGTTGCCAATACCATTTCTAAGCTTAAAGTTTATTGAGCAGAATTTTCAGTTTTCATACCTTATCTCTACTGTTCCAATAGTGTTTTTTGCAGTGGGAATTTGGCAAAATGATCAACATGAAAGTTGTTCCTTATTTTCTCTAGTTTAATATCTTTTTTTGAATCACTCCATTTGGAGTTTCGTAGCTCAAGTTATGGTCCAAAAACCACAACTGGCCGGATTGAAATTTTTTTAGACAGACCATATCTACAGTGCAGTGAACAGTGACTACAACTCACTTGTTGGATAGGTTCTAGTTATAATTTGGGTTAGGATTCTTCGTGAAAGTTGTTGTCTATATCTCAACTTGTTGTTGGTAAAATTTCAGGTCAATTGGACCATTCTACACTGAGTTATGGCCAAATGAACAATCTTGGTCATTCTGCAGAAATAGACTGCTGGTCACCCGGATTGGGGCAAGCTTTTAGTGCACTTGGTTTGGTCTTATGGGCATGGTTTCTTCACCAAAGTTGTGCCATTATGTGTCTAGTTTCATGTCTAATTGGCCTTACACCAATTAAACCTCTACAATTCAAGTTATGGCTGCCCAAACCTGCTGGACTCATGTCTAATTCTGCAGGTCACCTAGGGCAGCCACACTAAACCTAAATCCCATCACTAAAATCACTTCATTTCTTGTTTACCAATAACCAAATGGTCACTAATTGACTATTAAAATGTTCCTACACCATTATAGGATTAATACCTCAATTTGGTCAAAACCCTAAATTCTCAATTCCTCTATTCTTCCATTAACTTACAATATAAGGTGCTAAGTGTTAATTTCATATCAAAGGACAGCTTATATACTCTTTTAATCTTAAAAAAATCATCAAAACTCTCATAAGTCCATGGCTACCAAAAATGGTAAAAATTCATCATGCAACTTTTGTTTAATTTCACTTAATTTTCACACTTAATTCCTACTCCACATGTGATATACATAAAATTTCTAGAAGGAATTGGCACTAACCTCTTTTTGGAGATAACTTGAGCTTATAAATCTCCTTAATTTCTTCTTCTAATTGCTGCCTAGAGGATGTTCAAGTTGCTAGGTTAATTTTTTGTGAAGCAAGTTTCTGGTTTCAAGGTGAAATAAGGTGAGGTTTGGGAGCTTTAGTGAGCTTTCATGGTGGAATGGCTTTGGGAGAAAAAGTGACGCCTGGTTTGGGTCAGGAAGAGCAGATGGCTTTTGTTTTTTTTTTTTTGTCTCAATTATCCTCTTTAATAGGTTAATTTAAGTGGTGCTTAATTGTGATTGGTGGATAGGTTTTTAATGACATCATATGATATCATAATTAGGTATTTTCTTTCATTTTCTTTTCTTCTCTTCTCTACTCATTTCTAATTTAATTTTTAGCAATATTTATTCACATTTTATGTTATAATAATTATTTACTTAACTGGACAAGTCGGCCAAAAATCACCTCTGAAGGAGAAATGACCAAAATGCCCTCCGTTTGGCTTAACAGACTAAAATTGTTTATACCGATTGAAAAATTTTTCTAAGTATTTTCTTGGCATTCTAATGCCATAGAAACCTCAATGACCCTTCTCTGGAGTCCCAAAAATTATTTTATGAATTTTCCCCCAGGTCTAGGGCTCCTAGTTGCGAGAACCGCAACTTCCTACTAGGTTACCCATCGCTTGGGCATCGGCTCATTTAACTTGGTTATATTTTATTTCTAAATTTTTTCCTAAATTTTTCTTATTAATATTTGAGTTAATTACGGTTCCTCACTTTAGTTTAAATATTTTTTCGGACGTTCTAGCTATCCATCGACATCGGTCACCGAATAAAGAGAATGTACGGAGTTGCTACAGGGAGGGTGTTACAACTCTTCCCCTCTAATTTAAATTTTGTCCTCGAAATTTACCTGATGCAAACAATTGAGAGAACTATTGCCTCATCGTCTCTTCACTTTCCCAAGTTGCCTCCTCGGTGTTGTGGTGCCTCCAAAACACTTTCACCAGTGGAATCTGCTTATTCCTCAACTCTTTCACTTCCCGAGCCAGAATCCTTGTGGGTTCTTCTTCATATGTCAAATCCGATTGTACTTCAATTTCTTCCATGGAGATGACATGTGAAGGATCTGAGCGGTATCTTCTTAGCATAGATACGTGGAACACATTGTGGATCTTATCTAGCTCTGGTGGTAAAGCTAGCCTATAGGCTACTGGACCCACACGTTCAATGACTTCATATGGACCAATGAACCTAGGGGTTAACTTACCTTTTCTTCCAAACCTCAGTACTTTCTTCCACGGTGACACCTTGAGGAACACTTTGTCGCTAACTGTGTATTCTATTTCTTTTCTCTTCAGATCAGCATAGGATTTCTGTCTATCTGAGGCAACCTTCAGATTGGCTTTGATTAGTTTTACTTTCTCCTCAGTCTGTTTCACTAGGTCTGGCCCTACTAGATTGTCTTCACCCAATTCAGTCCAGCACACTGGAGTTCTACATTTCCTCCCATACAGTGCTTCATACAGGGCCATTTGGATGCTAGCTTGGTAGCTATTGTTTTATGCAAATTCTGCCAGTGGAAGATATCTATCCCAACTTCCCTCAAACTCAATGATACAACTCCTCAGCATATCCTCAAGGACCTAACATATATTTCACATTATTATTACCATTTCAGTTCAATATGTGTATTAGTTTAATTGGTTTCAATTGTTTACCTGGATTACTCTTTCTGATTGCCCATCCGTCTGAGGATGGAAAGTCATCTTTGAAGTGGAGTTGTGTACCCAAGGACTCATGCAACTTCTTCCAATCTCGATGTAAACCTTGGGTCTCGATCGATATGATGGAAAGTGGAATTCCATGCGATCTAACTATCTCACTTATATACAATCGCTAACTTCTCCAAAGGAGTAGTCACCCTAATCGCGTAAAGTGTCTCGACTTCATCAATCTATCTACTATCACCCATACTGCATCATGCTTCTTTTGGGTGAGAGGTAGACCACTTACAAAATCCATGGTGACTCGATCCCATTTCCATTCAGGTATGCGTATAGGCTGTAGCAAACCTGATGGAACTTGATGTTCTTCCTTAACTTGCTGACATGTCAAGCATTTAGTCACATAGTCAGCTATGTCCATCTTCATACCAGGCCACCAATACTGAAGCTTCAGATCATGATACATTTTTGTACTTCCTGGGTGCATAGCATATGCACTGGTGTGTGCCTCTTTTAGAATACTGGCCTTCAATTCCCCATCATCTGGTACAGAAAGTCTTCCTTTGTAGTATAGACACCCATCTGTTTTCACTTCATAGTCAGTTTCTTTCCCTTCTAGGATTTTTCTCATAATAGCCTTTAGCTTCTCATCTACCTTCTGCCCATCTAAAATCTGCTGTAACAGGTTTGGCCTCACTTGCAACTCAGCCAAAATAGCTCCATCTTGAACCAAAGATAGACGGGCATTCAATGATCTCAAAGCTGTGATGGATTTTCTGCTCAAAGCATCAGCAACTACATTTGCCTTCCCAGGATGGTAGTCAATTACACAATCATAGTCCTTCAGGAACTCAATCCATCTCCTCTGTCTAACGTTGAGCTCCTTCTGGGTTGGTAAGTATTTCAGGCTTTTGTGGTCTCTGTAAATGTAGCACTTTTCACCATACAAGTAATGCCTCCATATCTTCAGTGCGAAGATAATTACTGCAAGTTCTAAATCATGGGTAGGGTAATTATGTTCATGTGGCCTTAGCTGCCTGGAAGCATAAGCGACCACCTTCCCCTCTTGCATCAATACACACCCTAACCCATTATGAGAGGCATCACTGTAGACCACAAAGTCCTTTCCCGACACTGGCTGTGTTAACACTGGTGCCTCTGTCAACGTAGCCTTTAACTTCTCAAAACTAATCTGGCACTTGTCATTCCAGTCAAATCTGACATTCTTATGTAACAACTTGGTCATTGGAGCAGCTATTAAGGAAAATCCCTTCACAAATCTCCTGTAATACCCAGCTAGCCCCAAGAAGCTTCTGACCTCAGTTGTATTTCTGGGAGGCTTCCATTCCATCACTGCTTCTATTTTCTTGGGATCCACTCTAATCCCATCAGCTGACACTATGTGTCCAAGGAATGCAATTTCATTTAACCAGAAGTCACACTTGGACAACTTAGCATACAGCTTCTTTTCTCTCAGGGTTTGCAGAACAATCCTCAAATGTTCATCATGTTCTTCCCTGGTCTTCGAATACACTAAAATATCATCAATAAAGACCACTATGAACCGATCTAGGTATGGATGGAAGATACGGTTCATAAGGTCCATCAATGCTGCTGGTGCATTTGTTAGTCCAAAGGGCATCACCAGAAACTCATAATACCCATACCGGGTCCTGAATGCAGTCTTTGGCACATCTACATCCTTCACCCTCAGCTAATGATACCTTGATCTGAGATCAATTTTTGAAAATACTCCTGCTCCCTTCAACTGATCAAACAGATCATCAATTCTAGGCAACGGATACTTATTCTTCACTGTCACTTTATTAAACTGCCGGTAATCAATGCATAACCTCAAAGTCCCATCTTTCTTCTTTACAAACAAAGACCGAGCTCCCCATGGTGACACATTTGGGCGTATAAACCCCTTATCCAAGAACTCAGAATCGATTTTCGCCTTCAATTCTGTGGGCGCCATCCTATAAGGAGCAATAGAGATTGGTGCTGTACCCGGTAGTGTATCAATAGCAAATTCAACTTCCCTTTCTGGTGGCAAACCAGGCAATTCTTCAGGGAACACATCTGGGAAGTCTTTTACTATGGGTATGTCACACAGATCTGGCTTAGCCTGCCTAGTATCCACCACATGTGCTAGGTAAAGCTATGCTGAAGTGGAGTTGTGTACCCAAGGACTCATGCAACTTCTTTTAGAATCTCGATGTAAACCTTGGGTCTCGATCAGAAATGATGGAAAGTGGAATTCCATGCAGTCTAACTATCTCACTGATATACAATTCTGCTAACTTCTCCAGTGAGTAGTTAGTTCTAACTGGCAGAAAGTGTGCTGACTTCGTCAATTTATCTACTATCACCCATACTGCATCATGCTTCTTTTGGGTGAGAGGTAGACCAATTACAAAATCCATGGTGACTCGATCCCATTTCCATTCAGGTATGCGTATAGGCTGTAGCAAACCCGATGGAACTTGATGTTCTGCCTTAACTTGCTGACACGTCAAGCATTTAGTCACATAGTCAGCTATGTCCTTCTTCATACCAGGCCACCAATACTGAAGCTTCAGATTATGATACATTTTTGTACTTCCTGGGTGCATAGCATATACAGTGGTGTGTGCCTCTTTTAGAATACTGGCCTTTAATTCCCCATCATCTGGTACACACAGTCTTTCTTTATAGTATAAACACCCATTTGTTTCCACTTCATAGTCAGTTTCTTTCCCTTCTAGGATTTTTCTCATAGTAGCCTTTTGCTTCTCATCTACCTTCTGCCCATCTAAAATCTGTTGTAACAGGTTTGGCCTCACTTGCAACTCAGCTAAAATAGCTCCATCTCGAACCAAAGATAGACGGGCATTCAATGATCTTAAAGCTATGATGGATTTTCAGCTCAAAGCATCAGTAACTACATTTGCCTTCCCAGGATGGTAGTCAATTACACAATCATAGTCCTTCAGGAACTCAATCCATTGCCTCTGTCTAAGGTCGAGCTCCTTCTAGGTTGGCAAGTATTTCAGGCTTTTGTGGTCTCTGTAACTGTAGCACTTTTCACCATACAAGTAATGCCTCCATATCTTCAGTGCGAAGATAATTGCTGCAAGTTCTAAATCATGGGTAGGGTAATTCTATTCATGTGGCCTTAGCTGCCTGGAAGCATAAGCGACCACCTTCCCCTCTTGCATCAATACACACCCTAACCCATTATGAGAGACATAACTGTAGACCACAAAGTCCTTTCCCGACACTGGCTGTGTTAACACTGGTGCCTCTGTCAACATAGCCTTTAACTTCTCAAAACTAGTCTGACACTTGTCATTCCAGTCAAATCTGACATTCTTATGTAACAACTTGGTCATTGGAGCAGCTATTAAGGAAAATCCCTTCATAAATCTCTTGTAATACCCAGCTAGCCCCAAGAAGCTTCTGACCTCAGTTGTATTTCTGGGAGGCTTCCATTCCATCACTGCTTCTATTTTCTTGGGATCCACTCTAATCCCATCAGCTGACACTATGTGCCCAAGGAATGCAATTTCATTTAACCAGAAGTCACACTTGGACAACTTAGCATATAGCTTCTTTTCTCTCAGGTTTTGCAGAACAATCCTCAAATGTTCATCATGTTCTTCCCTGGTCTTGGAATACACTAAAATATCATCAATAAAGACCACTATGAACTGATCTAAGTATGGATGGAAGATGCGGTTCATAAGGTCCATGAATGCTGCTGGTGCATTTGTTAGGCCAAAGGGCATCACCAGAAACTCATAATGCCCATACCGGGTCCTGAATGCAGTCTTTGGCACATCTACATCCTTCACCCTCAACTAATGATACCCTGATCTGAGATCAATTTTTGAAAATACTCCTGCTCCCTTCAACTGATCAAACAGATCATCAATTCTAGGCAACGGATACTTATTCTTCACTGTCACTTTATTAAACTGCCGGTAATCAATGCATAACCTCAAAGTGCCATCTTTCTTCTTTACAAACAGCACTGGAGCTCCCCATGGTGACACACTGGGGCATATAAACCCCTTATCCAGTAACTCCTGTAACTAGATTTTCAGTTCCTTCAATTCTGTGGGCGCCATCCTATAAGGAGCAATAGAGATTGGTGCTGTATCTGGTAGTGTATCAATAGCAAATTCAACTTCCCTTTCTGGTGGCAAACCAGGCAATTCTTTAGGGAACACATCTGGGAAGTCTTTTACTATGGGTATGTCACACAGATCTAGCTTAGCCTGCCTAGTATCCACCACATGTGCTAGGTAGGCTTCACAGCCTTTTCTCATCAGTTTTCTTGCAACTGTGGCTGAGATGACATTGGACAAGAAATCTGTCCTTTCCCCCATTACTGTAATCTCATTACCCTCAGGAGTTTTCAAAGAAATCCTCTTGACATAATCAACCATTGCCTGATGACGTGATAACCAGTCCATTCCCAAAATCACGTCAAACTCATGGAAAGGCAACTCAATCAGGTCTGCCAAGAATTCATACCCCTGAATCCTTAACGGGCAACCCTTGTACACTTTGTTCACCACTACACTGTGGCCTAATGGATTAGTAACCAAAATGTCTTGGTCACTCTCCCCTACTAGTATCCCCCTTTCTACGGGTAGGTTGATGCAGATGTATGAATGAGTGGATCCTGGATCCACCAATGCATGTACAGATGTATTGTAGAGGGAGAACGTACCCCTGATGACGTCCAGGGCATCTTGCTCCTCCTGAGCTCTCATGGCATAGGCTTTGACAGGTGGTCTGCCCTCAGGCCTCTCTGCTGGCTTAGATGCAGGCCTCTGTGATGGTCCCACTGCCTCAGATTTTGTAGATTTCCTACCCCTTTGTGGTGCAGGAGCAAGTCTATCTGCTTGTGTTGGAGTAGCTGTAGCAGTTCTGCGTGGACAATTCCTCAACTGATGCTCTATTGACCCACACCTTACGCAGGCACCAGTCACTCTCCAACACTCCCCCTTATGCCACTTCAGGCAATGTGGACATGCAGAAGATGTTGGGGCTGGTCCCCTGAACCCCATCCCTGGAGAGCTGCCCACTAATGGTGTGGACTGACCTCTCCTAGGGGTAACCGTGGCCCGGCCCCGAGACCGACTCGACCTTGTGGTTGACCTGAACTCTGTGCAGGTGGACCTTTGAACTTCTTCCCAGGTGCAAGAGATGAACTAGACTGACCCGGGCCCCTCTTTTGCTGTCTCTCTCTTCTGGTCTGCTCACTTATTCTTACCTTTTCAACTTTTATTGCAGCTTCCACTAACTTGGTGAAGTCGGTGATTTCCAAGGCAGTAATCATGATCTTTATGTTGTCATTTAATCTCTCTTCAAATCTCTTACACCTTTCGGCCTCATTAGGGACTATCTCCCTTCCGTAGCCGCTCAATCTGACAAATTCCTTTTCATACTCGGCCACTGTCAGCTGTCTCTGCCTTAGGTTAATAAACTCTCTTCTTCTCTCTTCCAGGTATACACTACCCACATATTTCTTCTTGAATTCTGAGAGGAAGAAATCCCAAGTTATTACTTCTGGTTGCACTTCACTAGACACCGTATCCCACCATTCATATGCATCATCTTGCAACAGTGATATGGCAGCTTCTAGGTTTTGCTCTGGAGTGCAGTGGAGTTGTTTTAAAACCCTTCCTGTTCTGTTCAACCAATTTTCAGCTGCAACAGAATCATCTTCTCTCTTGCCAAAGAAATCCACTGCTCCAAATTTTCTTAGTCTTTCCAGGTGTGATTTCTGCTGTGGAGGTGGTGGTGGTGGTGGTGGCATTACCCCAACCATTTGTTTGAAGAATTCGGCCATTTGCTGGAACACGACCTGTGGAGGCTGAGCAGGCTCTGCTGGAGCTGGTGGAGCAGGTTCTTCCCTACCCCTAGTCTCAGCTACTGCAGGTGGAGCATGACTCTCCACTTCCTCCTCAACTGCCCTCTGAGATGTGGGGTCCATATCCTAATCAAATTAACAAAGACAAACAAATATGCATTAGTGTCACCTCGACTCTTACAAATGTAATACATGGTATGGACTCAATCTAGGCCCAGAAACGCCTAAACCGTGCTCTGATACCAGTAAATGTGACAACCCTTACCCGTCTACAGCGTAGCCGAGCAAGATAAGCCACGCCGTGTATCGGAACACCCTATTTTAATTCAATCATTTTTTTTCCTAATTTATTTTTTTTTTGTTTTTTTTTCATATTTATGAAATAAAATTTATGAAATATAATTCATTTAAGTCATTTATTAAAATTATAATTTATTTGAGGTTCCGCAAATTTTATAGAAAATTCAGCAGAGTGCCGGCTAAAAATGGAGAAAACAGTTCTTCGGAACCTGTGAAAAACACTTCTAATAATCATTTCCAATCATTCTCAAACTCCAATAACCATCAACATGGTTTCAATATTTTTCAACAATATTTCCATTTCTCATTCATTCATTTCACATAATATTCATATACAAGTCATAAATAAATACTCAATGTTTCATTCATAAACACAATTTCCACTATTTACATTAATATCAAAATACATTACAAAAGTCTTATTATACATGAGAAAATAAAAGTTTTATTACATAATACCAAAATGAAACCTAGTGTCCTACCAATGCACTGAAGACGGTGAGGTGACACGGACACTATGCAGAGCTGCAGGAGGTCTCACCTAGTCTGTGGTCTACTGAGCTCTCAGTCAGTATCTCCAAAACGTACGCGTGGCAAAAGCAACGCGCTAAGTAATAATGCTTAGTGATGCCAATAATAAAATAAAAAGAAATAACAGAAAATAAATATGCACTGAATGTATTAATGTCTCATTGCAAATAAATTTTCGATGAGTATTTGTAGTCGTACTTATTTTGTACTGGTTATATTCATTATTTCATTAAATTTATCCACTTTCATTTTTTGGTTGCCCAAGTAACCTATACTGGACGATTGGACTGGATAAACGGGTAAACTAGCACTGGGTGTCAAGTACCTCGAGCCGTCATACCATCGGTCACATATGTGTCTCCCGGTTTGCAACAGAACAGCTAATAAGCTATAATAACATTAGGCACAAGGCCAAGTATCAACATAATGTCAGAATAGCTAAAAGCCATGAAATCACAGAATGACATAATGCCATGTGCAGTACTGCTAACTGAACCCTATTGGCATGCCAAGCTATCCAAACCAATCTTGTGAGGTATACTAGGGCATTTCACACTTTTAAGTTTTATAATTTTTGAATTTCAAGTTTTGGTGTTACTATTCACTTCATTAGTCAACCAAAATGTTGACTTTTGCATAGACAATAAGTACATTAGTTTTAATACTCCCAACATACCACATTTTGTATTCAAAATTTGTTGGTATTAGTTGCCAATACCATTTCTAAGCTTAAAGTTAATTGAGCAGAATTTTCAGTTTTTATACCTTATATTTTCTATTCCATTAGTCATTTTTGCAGTAGGAATTTGGCAAAATGATCAACATGAAAGTTGTTCCTTATTTTGTCTAGTTGAATTTCTTTTTTTGAATCACTCCATTTGGAGTTTTGTAGCTCAAGTTATGGTCCAAAAACCACAACTGGCCGGATTGGAATTTTTCTGGACTGACCATATCTACAGTGCAGTGAATAGTGACTGCAACTCACTTGTTGGATAGGTTCTGGTCATAATTTGGGTTAGGTTTCATCATGAAAGTTGTTGGTCTATATCTTAGATTGTTGATGGTAAAAGTTCAGGTCAATTGGACCATTCTACACTGAGTTATGGCCAAATGAACAATCTTGGTCATTCTACAGAAACAGACTGTAGGTCACTCGGATTGGGGCAAGCTTTTGGTCCACTTAGTTTGGTCTTATGGGCATGGTTTCTTCACTAAAGTTGTGTCATTATGTGTCTAGTTTCATGTCTAATTGGCCTTACACTAATTGAACCTCTACAATTCAGGTTATGGCTGCCCAAACCTGCTAGACTCATGTCCAATTCTGCAGGTCACCTAGGGCAGCCACACTAAACCTAAATCCCATCACTAAACACACATCATTTCTTATTTACCAATAACCAAATGGTCACTAATTGACTATTAAAATGTTCCTACACTATTATAGGATTAAAACCTCAATTTGGTCAAAACCCTAAATTCTCAATTCCTCTATTCTTCCATTAACTTACAATATAAGGTGCTAAGTGTTAATTTCATATCAAAGGACAGCTTATATACTCTTTTAATCTAAAAAAAAATCATCAAAACTCTCATAAGTCCATGGCTGCAAAAAAATGGTAAAAATTCATCATGCAACTTTTGTTTAATTTCACTTAATTTTCACACTTAATTCCTACTCCACATGTGATATACATAAAATTTCTAGAAGGAATTGGCACTAACTGGGAGATAACTTGAGCTTATAAATCTCCTTAATTTCTTCTTCTAATTGCTGCCTAGAGGATGTTCAAGTTGCTAGGTTAATTTTTTGTGAAGCAAGTTTGTGGTTTCAAGGTGAAATAAGGTGAGGTTTGGGAGCTTTAGTAAGCTTTCACGGTGGAATGGCTTTGGGAGAAAAAGTGACGCCTGGTTTGGGTGAGGAAGAGCAGATGGCTTTTGTTTTTTTTTTTTTTTTGTCTCAATTATCCTCTTTAATAGGTTAATTTATGTGGTGCTTAATTGTGATTGGTGGATAGGTTTTTAATGACATCATATGATGTCATAATTAGGTATTTTCTTTCATTTTCTTTTCTTCTCTTCTCTACTCATTTCCAATTTAATTTTTAACAATATTTATTCACATTTTATGTTATAATAATTATTTACTTAACTGGACAAGTCGGCCAAAAATCACCTCTTAAGGCGAAATGACTAAAATGCCCTCCGTTTGGCTTAACAAACGAAAATTGTCTGTACCGATTGAAAAATTTTTCTAAGTATTTTCTTGGCATTCTAATGCCATAGAAACCTCAATGACCCTTCTCTGGAGTCCAAAAATTATTTTATGAATTTTTCCCCAGGTCTAGGGGTCCTAGTTGCGAGAACCGCAACTTCCAACTAGGTTACCCATCGCTTGGGCACTGGCTCATTTAACTTGGTTGTATTTTATTTCTAAATTTTTTCCTAAATTTTTCTTATAAATATTTGAGTTAATTATGGTTCTTTACTTTAGTTTAAATATTTTTCCGGATGTTCTAGCTGTCCGGTCCGACACTGGTCACCGGAACAGTAGAATGTACGGAGTTACTACAGGAGGGTGTTACAGCCATGGCCGGGATTGTTGCCGGAGCGGTTAGAAAAGGAAAAGCGAGAAGCAGAAAGTGGAGAAAATGAAATGCGAAAAGGAGGTCCCGTTGAAGGTATATATATATAGAGAAGGTCTGAGCATTTATTGCTAGCGGAAAACGAAGCGGATGCCTCGGTAACCGAAGGAATAAATGCTTTGACTCAACCAGCTCGGATAGAAGAGAAGATTCAGGAATGGGAGAGATCGGGAAAGGGGCCCAGCATGAGTGATCGGAAAAAGATCGTATTAAGAAGATCAGAAGGGATGGGAGATCGGAAAGCAAGGAGAGAATAAGACAACTTCCAATAACTGTCGTCATAATCAGAGCCGGGGTAGTTAAAGCGTTGCAGATGAGATCAAATCTCCACCACACGCCTCATTTGCAGAACCACCCACATTGCTAACAGGTGCCAGGATATGTCATGACAGCTCTGTACATCTCGATCTCCACCGTTGATCTTACTTGTAAGGATAAGCCCAGAGCCCTTGGATCAAAGAGAAGACAACAAGGCCGGCGCCTTTTATTCTTGGCCCTCAAATCTCCCTTGATAAGAGGATTTTGAGCCGTTGGATTAGAAAAGAAAAAGGACAAATGTTCGGAATAGGATCTCAACCCTTCATTTTGATTCTCTTCAATTCTCAGGCATCAGATCGTGTCCTTTAAAATCCAAACCCTCCATCTCCCTCAAAGGAAATCCTAACCCTTCATCGGGAGCTCCCCGGTCCCTATAAATACCTTCATGAAAACTTTTGAAAAGGAAGAAGAACAAAAAGGGTGGTGATTATAGTGGAAAGGCTCTGAAAATTGATTCAGTTTTGCTACTCTACTATTTTTAATTTTTCAACATAGAAAAAACTTCAGAAAACAGTTTTCTAAAGTATTTTCTTTGAAGGAGTGTTGGACACTGAAACTCTTCATTTTCAGTTTGTTTATTACTCCGTGATACCCTCTCTTAGCATCAGTTCTGTTTTCATCATCTTTATATCCACTCTTACTTTTCAAGCTCAATCTCATTCGAGCTCGGTTATTGTCATTTCTGTTCGATTGCATTTTAACTTGGTACTCTTCATTACAAGGCAAGCATTAGTCCCCAGGCTATTAGCAAGAAGCTCTACCATATTTGTGACTCCATAGTTAGCTCGATAGATTCAACTCCCCACAGGTGAGCGTCTGAACCGTTGTTTTATCAAGCTTCTTTATTTATTTTCATGTCAAAAAGTTTCACGAGGGTGTTTATCTTCTTCAGTTTACCTTTATTACATCAGTTCATGTTATTTGTTTGTTCTTAGCCTTATTATCTTTCAAATATGGGTATTCTGGTAACGTATAAGTAGTTTAATAAAGGTTGATAGCCGTATTTTGATACGAGAGTTTCTTTAGAATAATAAAAGTTTGGATATTAAATCGGAGGAGAAGTCATGGATTCAAACTATTAAACAAGCTCAAGATTTATCCTGGCATAATGGGGGATCGACGTAAGATTGGATCCAGGCCAGTAGGCGAAAAAAGATCGGACATTGCATACCAAAAGTACTAATAAAGCGATCACAAAGGAGGTCGGAAGAGATTTAGTCTGGCATCCTTTCCTTAGCTATAAGGTACCAATGGGCTAAAAGAAAGCCTTGTTCGGGTCCCCGGCGTCTTCGGATGCCAAAACCCTTAGTCTTAGGTTCTTATGATATGTAATTGTAATCAAATTTTAAGAGGTCAGGGAGAGTTCTTACCCGATCCTCACTTAAACGAAAAAGGAGATCGGAGTAGAGTTCTTATCCGATTTCTCAACCAAAAATTTTAAAGAGATCGGAGGAGAGTTCTTATCCGATTCTTGATCAAAAATTTTAATAAATATTTAAGAGATCGAAGGAGAGTTCTTATCCGATTCTCAAAACAAATTTTAATAAATATGCGAAGATCGGAGGAGAGTTCTTATCCGAGACTTCCTACTCAAACTTTAAGCAAATTATTCCTAGAGATCGGGAGAAGTTTTTACCCTAGGTTCCCTCGAATACAAACTGAAATAACACAATACGCAAAGTGATCCCCTAAATCAAAACCGCTACGGAACATCAAATTTTCTCTTTTATCTAAGGGATTAACATCATCATTCTAACCCCCCTAACTTTCGATTTTAATTTGTAAAATGTTAAATCTGTTTACCCTCATACAGGGATGAGGCAGGGTGCCTAACACCTTCCCCGCCCATATATGGACCCCGAACCTAGAATCTCTGCTTCGAAGTGGTTTCTTTTGATTTACTTTTTGTGCAAATGGTTTCCTTTAATTTCCCTCAAAATTAAAGTGGCGATTCCTCACTCTTTCCCACTTCGGTGAGTGTTCGTCCAAGCGATCACAAAATACCTTGCGACAGTTGTCAATATGTCACATTTTATAGTCCTTTAGTATTGGTATATGTTACCAATTTCATTTTCAAGTGTATTGCATTTTATTGTAATTTATCAAATTTTGGTATGTTGTTTTGATCTAGCCAAATGACCTAGTTCCCCCAGTTTTCGGGTTCTAGTCTGAATTATAAACTTGTAGGTCTATGTCTTAGTGAACTTTTGCCACAAATTTTAGGTCATTTGGAGTTTACTAAACGAAGTTATGGTCATTTTACCAATGGTGGACAGATTGCACTAAAATGGCAAACTTTGGTCATTTCCGATTCTGGCAGTTTTTATACCCGAAATTATGCAAGCATTTTGACTTGCTTATGGTCATTTCTGGGTTTTGTGATCTCTATAAAAGATGTAGCCCTATGTCTAAGATTTCCAACCATTTAAATTTCAGGTCATTTGGACCTATTTTGAGTGAGTTATGGCCAAAAAACTGGCTAATGTTCAAATGGTCAGTTTTCAAGTTTGTAATGTCACCAATCCAGATTTGGTCAATTTTCATGTCACTTGCTGGATAGAATTTAGGTAGGCTTTCTTCACAAAAGTTGGCACATTTTGTGCCTAGTTTCATCTCCAATTGGAGTCATACCAATTGGAGTCACACAATTCCATTTATAGCCTAAAACACATACTGCCCTTAAGATATTTTTAAAGCACCAAACCAATCACACATTCAACTAGCTATAACTTCATGCCCAAAGCAAATTCTGCATTTGTATTATGCCACAACCATTTATCACTTCACATTATAGTCACTTTGGGTAGAATACAATGGCATTAAATACACCAATACAAATCCTAAATTACAAAGTCCATTTATAACAACATATACACATAATACTCCTAACCATTACACTTCCATCATCAAGTTACATATTTATTCTCTACTAAATCATATACATATGCTGCCACTTTTAGTACCATAATTCAACAACCTTTTCATGAATTTAAACATTTCCAATCTTCACCATGAGGCTGCCCAAGTAACACATATACATCAAGCTTCCATTTTAAATTTTCAAACTTACAATTCAAACCATATACATGGTAAATCATTCCTATACATTTAAACACTTGATTCAACACCTCAAATTACCATTTACATGTAAAAACAAGCTAAATATTTTGAATTTCCATGGCTGCTGAAAATAGTACCTTCCAATAACTCATTAAAACCTCAAAGTTTCTTCATAAATCATCTCACCACAACAACCACACAAACTTTAACAAAGAAAGGAAGAGGAATTGAGCACTTACTCAATTTGAAGCTTATTAAAAACTCATCAAAACCTATCTTTCTTGCTCCCTAAATGCTGCCCAAGGTGTGGTGATCACTTTTAGTGAAGGAACTATGGTGAAATGAAGCTTGGAATGGGAGTGCATGTGGTTTGCGTGAGGTTTGGCTATGGAGCTTCCATGGAGGATGAATTCGGCTGGTTTGAGGTTGAAGATGAAAAATTTTCTATCCCAAAATGTTTTATTTTAATGTCCCTTATTTCCCCTTAGTGGAGCACTAACTTAGTTTTAAGATTTAATAATCCAAAGTTTCACAATTCACACATTTTACCTCAATTCTTTTACTATTCCTACAATGTACCATAATTTTAATTTTCATGACATTTTCAAAGTTTAATATCATTTATTTTTAATGGAAATTTAGATCAAAAGGAAACTCGGATGTTAATTGACCAAAATACCCCTATTCGGTTTGTATTCCCGATTTTTCGATAACACCGATTTTTGTCAGTTTCTCGATTTCTCGTTTTTCTTTGTACTAATTTTCTTTGACATTTTCAAAGTCAATTATACCTTAATAAATGTTTATTTAAGTCTTAAAAATATTTCCCAGGGTTTCCCGCGGTCCAGGGCTAGTCAACGGTCCACGCTGCAACTTCCCAGTGCAGTCACCCATCACTACGGTTTTTTACTCTTTTAACTTAGTTATATTTCATTGCTATTATTTTTTCTTTATTTTTCTTGTATTTTCCTCTATTGTATTTCATTATTTCATATCTCCTAACCAATATTTAAGTATAATTCTAGGCATTCTTGCTGTCCGGACAGACACTGGTCACTAGAACAGTAGAATGCACTACAGAATATAGGGGTGTTACATTTTCAAAGTTTAATACCATTTATTTTTAATGGAAATTTAGGTGAAAAGTCAACTCTAGGTGTTAAATGATCAAAATGCCCCTCTTCGGGTTGTAGTCCCACTTTTCAGTAATACCAATTTAATTCATGATCTTCCAATTTCTTGAATTTTCATTTTTATCTGTACTGATTCACTAAATTTTCTTTGAAATTTCCAATGTCATTTATACCTCTGTAGACCTTTAATTAGGTCTCAAAAATTATTTCTCGGGGTTCCCCGCAGTCCTGGGGCCGTCAATCATTCACACAGTGACTTTCCAATGCAGTCACCCATCATTACGGTTCTGGCTCATTTAACCTAGTTGCATTTCCTTTTTTTTATTTTCTCTTAATTTTTTTTTTGTAATTTCTTATCATGTATTTCATCATTTTATATCTCCTCACTATCATTTAAGTGTAGTTCCAAACATTCTAGCTGTCCGGACAGACATTAGTCATCGGAATAATAGAATGTACAGACTACCTACGGTGAGGGCATTACAATTCTTCCCCTCTAAATAAAATTTCATCCTCGAAATTTACCTAATGTAATAAATCGAGGAACCGCTATCTCCTTGTCTCTTCACTTTTTCGTGTTATAATACTTTACTTTCTCTTTAGTCTGATTTACTGGTCCTAGTTTTAAAATCTTATCCTTAACTCGATTTACTATCGGAAATACGTAGCTCTACACAATAGTTGTAACATCCTCCCGGTAGGAATTCCGCACAGTCTACTATTCCGGTGATCGGTGTCGGTCCGGACAGCTAGAACTTCTGGAAAAAAAATATTTAAACTAAAGTGAAGAACCATAATTAACTCAAATATTAATAAGAAAAATTTAGTAAAAATTTTAGAAATAAAATACAACCAAGTTAAATGAGCCGGTGCCTAAGCGAATGGTAACCAGAGGGAAGTTGCGGTTCTCGCAACGAGGAGCCCTAGACCCGGGGAAAAATTCATAAAATAATTTTTGGGACTCCAGAGAAGGGTCATTGAGGTTCCTATGGCATTAGAATGCCAAGAAAATATTAAGAAAAATTTTTCAATCGGTACAGACAATTTTGACCCGTTAAGCCAAACGGAGGGCATTTTGGTCATTTCGCCTTCAGAGGTGATTTTTGGCCGACTTGTCCAGTTGAGTAAATAATTATTATGATCTAAAATATGAATAAACATTACTAAAAATGAAATTGGAAATGAGTAGTGGATAAAAGAAAAGGAAAATGAAATAAAAAGCAATTTATGACATCTTGATGATGTCATTTAAAAGCCATAACCAATCATAATTAAGTAACCATTTGACTAATTAATAAAAGAGATAAATAAAGACCAAGGAAGACCAAAAACAAGCAGCCATCTTATTCTTCAAAACGTGATCCTCTCCTCCATAACCCTCCATGGAAGTTTTCTTTAATTACTTCCATTTTCCCATGAATTTGCACTATAAAACCCTAAGTCCCTTCACTAAAAACTTGTCTCTACCTCTTGGGAAGTGTTTGGTAGCCTAGAAAAGGAAGGAAAGTGAAGTTTTAGCTTGGAGAAATCTGCCCTACAAGAGGTTAAAGTGAGGTTAGTGCCTATTTATATATATACTTCTTTGATTCCATGTTAGAAGCTTGAAATAAGTGAGAAATTGTAAATTAAATGAATAAAAGTTAAGTGTATGCATCCCTTGAATTTTCAGCAGCCCTAGGAAGGAATGAGTTTGATTGTATTAATGGACTTAGAGTGAATTGGAGATTATGTTTAAAGTATATACATATATATATACAAAGAATGAAAGAGTTAACTAAAGAAATTGTGAAAATCATGAATTTGAACTAGGGTTTTGGAGAGTGAAATTTGGTTTTGGCTTATGAAGTGGTAAGTGAACATTATAAGGGTCAATTAGTGACCATTTGAGGTAAGTTTACCATAATTTGAAGAGATTTAGAGTGATGCAAACTGAATTGGTAGGCTGCCTAGGGTAACCAGTAGGGAGGCTGTGATTCCAGCCCACTTGAACAGCCATAACTTTGGCTGTGTAAGTCCAATTGGTGTTTGGCCAATTGGACATGAAATTAGGCTTATAATGGCAAATTTTTTCTGAAGAAACCATGCCCAAAAGACCAAAGCAAGTGGACCAAAAGTTGGCCCCATTCCGGATACCCTGCAACCAACACCTGCAGAAATGACCAAATGAACAATAACTGTTCATTTGGCCATAACTCACTGTAGAATGGTCAAATTGACCTGAAATGTTTACAGAAACAAGATAAGATATATACAAACAACTTTCATGAAGAACATCACCCCAAATTATGCCATTAACCCATTCAAATTATTGAGCAAAGTTAAGTTATCAAACCTGCAACTCTGCAGATTTTCACTTGAGCAGTAATGTTTGGATGGCTATAACTCTCTCTAGAAAACTCAGATTTAGGCGATTCTTGAACCAATGGAAACCTAAGGCATGGTAGAACATTTCATATGAAGAAAGTTAGACCAAATTATGAACTTAACTTGATCAAATTACTGACCAAAATTGGATCAAAATCTGCCAGAACCCAAAATCTCAGCATGAACAGTACACATGAACAGTAAACTTATTTTAGCCATAACTTGAGCTAAAAAACTCCAAATGGAGTGATTCAAAAAAATAAATTCAACTAGACAAAATAAGGAACAACTTTCATGTTTACCATTTCCTCAAATTTCCACTGTAACAGTCCCTAATGGAATAGTAAAGTTATGGTACAAATTCTGAAATTTCTGCCCCTTAGTGCTAAGCTTGGAAATGGATTTGGTGACTTATTCCAACAAGTTTTAAATGTAAAATGTGGTATGTTTGGAGTGCCAAAGTCGATGTACCTACTTTCTATGCAAAAGTCAACTTTTTTGTTGACCAATGAAATGAATAGTGACACCAAAAGTTGAAATTCAAAGATTGAAGAATTTTAAAGTATCAAATGCCCTAGTATACCTAACAAGATTTGTTTGGATAGTTTGGCATGCCAATAGGGTATTGTTTTAGCAGTACTGTGAAAGGCTTTATGCCTGTATTCATGGCTTTATGCCCGTATTCATGGCTTTTATGCCCGTATTCATGGCTTTTATGCCCGATTATGTGATATCATGGCTTTTTAGCCATCTCGATCGCATACATGGTTGACGTTCTGCGTCCCATGGTATGACGGCCCGAGGCACCGCGGTGTCCAGTGCCAACGACCCGTTATCCAGTCCAGTCGTCCAATATAGGTTACTTGGGCATGGAAAAGTATAACTGTGATTGAACTGATTATTAAAGAAAATACGAAAATTAAGTATCAGGAATGATTATAAAAATACAAAGAAGCTCAAGATCATGAAGAAAATAATTAAAGAAATGCATGAAGAAGTTAATATCATAAAACATGAATAGCCCTCGACTAAACAATAAGTTAGTAATTATTCATTTATTATAAACACAATAGCAAGGAAATTATTATCTTTATTTGCATATTATATTTTCTTGTATTATTGGCACCACTAAGCTTTATGCTTAGCGCGTCGCTTTTGCAACGCGTAGGTACTGAAGATTTGGACAGAGGGCCCAGTAGACCACGCAGTTCGGTAAGGCAGTTCCACGATTACGCATAGCGTCCGTGTCACCTCACAAAGCTCTGATTGCATTGGTAGGACACTAGGTTTCATTTTGGTATTTTGTAACTAATGTTTATTTTCTCATATGTAATTGAACGTATGTAACATATTTTGATGTTCATGTCAATAATGAAAATTGTATTTGTGAATGGAAGAGTGAATGTCTATTTATGACTTGTACATGATTAATAAATGAGATGAATGATTGAGAAATGAATGTGAACTGAAAAATATTGAGATTTTGATAAATGGAGTTGAGATGAATGAATAAGAATATAGGAAGTGTTTTTCACAGGTTCCGAAGAACGGTTTTCTCTATTTTTAGCCGGTACTTTGCCGAATTTTCTATAAAATTTTCGGAACTTCAAATAAATTACAATTTCAATAAATGAATTATATTTCATAAATTATTTTCATAAATATGACAAAAAAATTGATTAAGGTAAAATTAGAGTGTGCCGATGCACCGTGTGACATTGCTTACTCGGATGTACTGTACACGGGTAAAGGGGTGTCACAATAGTCCCAAGCCGGTACTGTAATCTGTAGCTTACAGCACATATATCGAGAACATTGCATAATTACCACGGTATATCCCAATAGATCAGATTTTTCCTATACTTATCCTTTTCGAATCTATGACTTTCTGTGGACCGAGATCCATACCTTAACCTAAAATAACCAGAGGAAATAGATATGCATTAGTGTCACCTCGACTCTATTTAAAGGCCCATGTATGTTATGCAAACTATTTCTTTCTATCTATCTAAGTTTAGAATTGCCTAAACCTTTACTCTAATACCACTTAATGTAACGCCCCTCAACTATCTATAGTGTAGCCAAGCAAGAAGTGCACATTCAGTGCCGGAGCACCCTATCTTATGTTGTCCTGTTCACTGTTAATTTTAAACTTCACTTAAAAACATGTGAAAATATTATTTTTTATATATATACTTGTTTTAAAGTCAAATTTATTTCTGTGGATACCCGAGCAGAACCTCCTCCATTTAATTAACATCTGGCGGGTTCCACTAGTTACCTGTTAAAAATAATTTCATATCTCTACATGTCATATCATGTCATTTCTGCTCATACAATTTCAAGTTTAGTCATTCACTCATATAGAAATTTATATAAAAAAATTCATAACTTTATTTACAATCCGAAATATATAATTACAATTTTCATTTACATAAAAAACTAGTAATTACATCATGTTTATACACAATGAACCAAAATCTAGTCTATACATGGGCCCTACCAAAATACTATAACTGATGAGGTGACTCTGGACTCTGGACTGTAGCATATTTGGTCTCCAGTACCTACGCGATGAAAAATCCAACGTGCTAAGCAAATTGCTTAGTGATGCATAATGTTAAAGAAATTCAACTAAATAATTATAAATAATAATTATGTGTAAACTTTTGCAATTCTAGGTCACTTGCATATTTTATTGCACTTTGGGAATAAATTAATTAGCAGTATCTTTTCTATGTATTTATTTCATTTTCAGTCTCCTTAAACTCATATCAGTGAAATTGTCATCAATTCTAAGACATTTATAAATTTTTTACACTTTGGGAACAGTTAGATTTAATAGTATCTTTTTCATTCATTGGTTTCATTCTCAGTCTTTTAAAATTATATCAATATCTTTTCTGTAACACCCCTAAGTTCGGTACTGCGTTTTGCTGCTCCGGTGACCAGTGTTGTCCGGATAGCTAGGATGCCTAGAACTACACTTCGATATGAGTGAGGAGACATAAAATAATGAAATACAAGAAAAGAAAATACAAGAAAAACAAAGAAAAAATAATAGCAAAGAAATGTAACCAAGTTAAGCGAGCCGGGAACCCTAGCGATGGGGGACCGCACCGGGAAGTCACGGCGTGGACCGTTGACTAGCCCTGGACTGCGGGGAACCCTGAAAAATATTTTTTGGACTTAAATAGACCCTTATTGAAGAATAAATATCATTAGAAAGATTAAAGAAAAATTAAATAATTAGTACAAAGAAAAGTGAGAAATCGAAAAACAGACAAAACCCGGTGTTACCGAAAAATCGGGAATGCATCCCGAACAGGGGCATTATGGTCATTTGACATCCCGAATTGTCTTTTGACCTAAATGTCCACTAAAAATAAATAATATTACATTTAGAAAATAAAATGAAAAATTAAATTGAGGGTACCTAATACAAATAGCCAAAAATGGAGTGAAAAATGTGTAAATAACACATGTAAGCTTATTATATAGTTAAATTTGAGTGAGTGGGCCACTTGTAACACCCTAGGCAAATCCCACATCGACAAAACACGGGAGAGATGCTGGGTATATAAGTTGATGGTTTGTAACCCCTATTGACGCGTTTTAAAACCGTGAGGGCTTCGGCCCAGAGCGGACAATATCACTAGTGGGCCGGGCCATTACATTTGTGGTATCAGAGCCGCTCCGCATGCAACCTTGAACGATGGTGGGGCAAACCTCAGCGAGGACACTGAGTCCCATAAGGGGGGTGGATTGTAACACCCTAGGCAAATCCCACATCGACAAAACACGGGAGAGATGCTGGGTTCATAAGATGGAGGTTCCTAACCCCTATTGACGCGTTTTAAAACCGTGAGGGCTTCGGCTCAGAGCGGACAATATCACTAGTGGGCCGGGCCATTACATTTGTGGTATCAGAGCCGCTCCGTGTGCAACCTTGAACGATGGTGGGGCAAACCTCAGCGAGGACGCTGAGTCCCATAAGGGGGGTGGATTGTAACACCCTAGGAAAATCCCACATCGACAAAACACGGGAGAGATGCTGGGTATATAAGTTGATGGTTTGTAACCCCTATTGACGCATTTTAAAACCGTGAGGGCTTCGGCCCAGAGCGGACAATATCACTAGTGGGCCGGGCCATTACATTTGTGGTATCAGAGCCGCTCCGCGTGCAACCTTGAACGATGGTGGGGCAAACCTCAGCGAGGACGCTGAGTCCCATAAAGGGGGTGGATTGTAACACCCTAGGCAAATCCCACATCGACAAAACATGGGAGAGATGCTGGGTTTATAAGTTGTTGGTTCGTAACCCCTAGCGGCGCGTTTTAAAATCGTGAGGGCTTCGGCTCAGAGCGGACAATATCACTAGTGGGCCGGGCCATTACATTTGTGGTATCAGAGCCGCTCCGTGTGCAACCTTGAACGATGGTGGAGCAAACCTCAGCGAGGACGCTGAGTCCCATAAGGGGGGTGGATTGTAACACCCTAGGCAAATCCCACATCGACAAAACACGGGAGAGATGCTGGGTTTATAAGTTGATAGTTTGTAACCCCTATTGACGAGTTTTAAAACCGTGAGGGCTTCGGCCCAGAGCGGACAATATCACTAGTGGGCCGGGCCATTACACCACTAAAGGAATAAACTAAGGATAATGGGGCAGGTGTACACCCATTATACCATCTGCATTTCATCTTCCTCATTTGGATTCAAAGTTGCCGAAATGGAGAGCTAAGGAAGAACTCCATGGCCATTTTCTTCAAGCTCTCTTAACTCCTCCATTTTAACTCCAATCACTTAGGGTTCTTCATTAAAGTTTGTCTACACATCATAAGGAAGAACTTGATACCAAAATCAAGAAGTTTAATCAAGGTTTAACAAGTTCCAACCATAAGGTAAGTTAACATTTTTGAAGATAGCTTTGTTAAACTTTGTATTCATGTTATGGGTGTTGGTTTTGTGAAGAAAATTTTTAAGTTTGAAGAGTTATTGAGATGTTCATTTTGGACAGCCATGAAGTTATGTATTTGATGAAATATTTGTGCATATATTTGATGAGAAATGATGTTGGTTATGGTGATTTAATATCCTAGTAAATTACTTCATATGTATATGGTGATTTTTGCACTTGGATGGAAATTGATGAATTGTAGGACACTTTGGTATTGAGAAACATTTTCGGCAGCCTTGGGACACTTGGATAAATGTGTGTGTTCATGAAGGTGTTGGCAGAATATTGACATAGAAGGTTGATGGACATGTATATAGATTGATTGTGTAAAGTGTATGTAAGAACTAGTAAGGTTTAGGTGTGTATGTGATTGTATTTAGACTTTGTAAATGTAAATTTTAATTGGTGTATTAAGGATGTTTGTAATCTGCCAAAGTGATGTTAATGTAAAGTGGAATATGGTTTTGGTAATGAACCAAAACAGAAATGGTAAGGGAAGTGGACATATAGTAATGTAAGTGTGTAATTGATGTATGTTTAAGTAAGGTAGTTAAGGGCAGAATGCATTTTAGTCAATAACCTTAAATGTGTAACCTCAATTGGTATGAGACCAATTGGAGGTGGAACTAGGCAGAAAATGTGCTAACTTTCATTGAGAAAGCATACCAAAATTCTGCTTGCAAGGTGACATAAAAAAATGACCAATTCGGATTAGGTGCAATTGAGACCTGAAAATGTACCAATTGGGCAGCAGTTAGTGTTTAGGCCATAACTCATTCAAAACAGGTCCAATTGACCTGAAATTTTAACCATGAATAGTTAAGACCCATACCTACAAGTCTTATGAAGACACCAAAACCCAGAAATGACCAGAAGCAAGTCAAAAAGCTTGCACAAGTTCGGGTCCAAAAACTGGCCGAACCAAAGTTGACCAAATTGACTTAAAATTGACCTAATTTGATGCCATTTGACCAGCAATAGTATAATGACCATAACTTGGTCTACTTAACTCGGATTGACCTAAAATTTTGCCCTGCGTTCCATAAGACATAGATCTACAAGTTTGTAGTTTTGACCGAAACCCGAAAACCGAGGGAAATAGGTCGTCCGGCTAGATCAAACTAGTATCCCGGAATCCAGCAAGTTGCATTAAAATGCACTAAACAAGGAAATGAGTTTGGTAAAACGTACCAACCCTAAAACCCTATCGAATGTGACATATTAATGACACTAAAACCTAATTTACCTAAAACGCATCGAGGGTCGGTATATTAGGTGATTGAGCAAATAATAGCCTTCAGTGAATTACTTATCGAGCATTATCGTTAGAGACAATTTAATTTAGTACTGAAACACTTCAAATTGTGTTTCTTAGTTACCAAAGACTCAGGAAAAGGGAAGGAAATACTGAGTCCAGACCCGGAGACAGTTATCAAAGGTTTGTGCACAACAACTATTTCTTTTGAATTATTTTCAAATGAAATAAATTATGACTATTTGCATATTATTGTTTTAAGTTGTGAAATTGTGAAAAATGGTTTGAATGATATTTGATGGATACTTATGGATTGAAAAGCACTGTAATTGGTTTGAAACCACAGCTATCATGTACATTGATTGTATTCCTCGCTAGCTTGTCTAGTGGGATGAATTGAATTCCCTCTCTGGCTGAAGTGTTGAGGTGTGTGCCTGTTGAGGACGAATAGAATGAGTACTCATGTTTTTGCTAGCTAGCTATGTTATTGCTCATTAGTCATTGACTTTTGGGATGAATTGAATACCTCATTAGCCATCGGCTTTTGGGATGAATTGAACTTGGGAACATGATTAAGCTGTGTGTGATTTATTGATATGCATTGTGAGATTGTGAAATGAATTTAAACTCTTGTTGACATATACTATCTTTTGAATTCAACCATGATCTGACTTATTGAATTTTATTGTGATATTGAGAAATGGAGTTTAAATTCTGGTTGACAATTATTGTCTTGAAATTAACTATGGTTTTAAGTATCCACTATTTACATGACTTATGAATTGTGATTTAAATTGTATTTGGTTAATGTTGTGCACCACTGAGAAATTGTCTCAAATGATAGCTTTTATTCTTTGTCGCAGTAGACAGATGTGAGCAGCAACAGACTAGGCTGCTAGTACCTCCAGTGAGAGACTACCGGGTATAATGAGTATACCAATATTTTGTATTTTGTAATGTAATGTATGTTCACTGTATGTACATATTGTTGTTGGTTTTGAGCAGTTGTAAATAAAAATTGTACATTGAAGTTGTAAAATAATTATGAGTTATTTTGGCTTGTAAAAATTGTATTATATTTCTTTTATCTCAGTCTTTGAAAAATCACTGTGGATTTGAGTGGAGAAATGTATTGTGTTGAGAAAAATGTTGAAGTTGAGATTTGGAAATTTATTGAAGTGTTTTTCACAGGTTTTCTGAAGAACTGTTTTATCCAAAATACAGATGGCACTCTGCCAAAATTTTTACAGAAATTCCAAATAATTCAAATGTGTTAGTTTTATCACTTCAGTTCACAAAAGTTTTTAACGCCTGTAAATAGTGCTCACCACTGTAAAAGAAGTAAGAAAAGTTTTTTTTAAAATCCCTTGTAGTGTATTTAATGGGTTATCAGTAGACGGAGTTGGTAATTCATTAGGTATACTACGGGATCATGTTATGCCTTACAGAGGGATAGGGTGTGACATGTTTTAGTGGTATCAGAGCAAAAGTTTTAAATTCTGTTTTCACCTGTTATTTGATTATTCTTTCTTCATAGTACAACTGCTCAATATCATTGTTTGATACATACAGTACATTACATTATAAATATGCACTAACGGGAGGAAATCTCCTTGTGTTATTGGTTCAGGAGATCTAAAATCCTCGCATTGAATATGGAAGAGGGTGATCGTTTAGTCGATCAATCTATTGAGGCTGAGGTGCAAGGGGATGCCCCAGGCCTACATAATGTTAGTGGTTCAAGACACGGCCCCTACTGATCAGTAGCTGCTCAGTTCGCTCAGCAGATGGCTGCAATATTCCAACAAATGGCTGGTAATGTGCCTACTCAAGTCCCAATGCAGACACTAGTGGTACAACCACAGTCTCCTACTAGGCAGTATGACAAATTGATGAAATATGGGGCTACAGAGTTCAAAGGGACAGTAGATCTTCGAGAAGCTGAACAGTGGTTAGAGAGGATGGATAGGGTATTCAAGAAACTGCATTGCACAGAGGAGCTCAGATTTGAATACTCAGTGTCTTTGTTACAGGGGGATGCTTATGATTGGTGGAAAACCATTCCCCACAGTTTGGTAGAACCTGCAGTGCTGATCTGGAATGACTTTCTCAGGGAATTCAGACAAAAATATGTCCCTGATGCTTATGTAGACCAAAAGCTGCAAGAGTTCCTATGTCTGAAACAGGGGGGCAGATCAGTGGCTGAGTATGAAAGGGAATTTTCCCGCCTTAGTCATTATGCAGTGAGTCTACTCTCTACCAGCAGGGAGAGATGCAAGAGGTTTGAAACTGGCTTGAAGCCTAGTATCAGAGTATAAGTAATCGGCTTCAAACACACTAACTTCTCTGAAATTATTTCTCAAGCCTTAGAGTTGGAAAGAATTGAGATTGAGACTGCTCCTGAGAGAAAGAAATCAGAGAAGACAGAGAAAGAGGGAAAATCAGTAGAACAGAGTTCCAGTGGTCATACTGGGAAGAGGAAGAACTATGGGGGACATGGCAGAGGTGGCAAGAAATCTGGTAGGGGAAGATATTCAGGACAGAGACCTCCCCTATCTGGTCAGCAGAGTACCAGAAGTTCCTACCCTCCCCGCCAATGTGAAACTTGTGGAAAAAATCATGGTGGGATATGCTATGAGGCTATTGGAGCCTGTTATAACTGTGGAGGCACAGGACACTTTGCCAAGGACTGCACCAGTAGTCGCAGAGTTGGACCACCTCCTACTACTGCAGAAGGGTCAGTTCAAAGCCCTGTCACTAGAAGTTCACAACCACCTAGCAGAGGTAGAGGCAGGGGTAGAGGTAACCCAGCAGGCAGCCAAGGCATAGTGAAACATTCAGAGCAAGACAGTGCTCCGGTCAGAGTCTATGCAATGTGGCAGAGGGAAGAGGCTGAGACATCTGATGTTGTGGCTGGTACCTTCTCAACTTTTAACCAAAATGTGTTTTTGTTATTTGATCCGGGCTCTACCCATTCTTATGTGAGTGCTAGCATCATTGATTGCATTGTTGTTCCATGTACAAAAATGGACTTTGAGGTACTAGTAACAAGTCCACTAGGACAGGAAGTCAGGGTTAATATAATGTATAGAGATTGTCCTTTGGTGATCCAAGGACACACTTTTCTGTCCGATCTCATTGAAATGCCCTTCAGAGATTATGATATCATCTTGGGCATGGATTGGTTAGCTAGGCATCATGCCATGATTGACTGTAGGCTGAAGACAGTCACTTTTAGCCTTCCTCAGTATAGTGATGTGGTAATACATGGGGAAAGACAGTTATTGCCATCAAACATCATTTCGGCTGCACTAGCCAGAAAAATGATCAGAAAGGGGTGTGAAGCCTACTTGACACATGTGGTAGACACCCAAGGGGGGAGTCCAGCATTGAAGGACATCCCTACAGTACATGACTTTCCAGATGTGTTTCCTGATGAATTGCCAGGATTACCTCCGGAAAGAGAAGTGCAGTTTGAAATTAATGTTATGCCTGGTGTGGATCCAATCTCCATAACGCCATACAGAATGGCACCAGCAGAGTTGAAGGAGTTGAAGATACAATTGCAAGAACTACTTGAAAAGGGCTTCATCCGCCCTAGTGTGTCACCTTGGGGAGCACCAGTGATGTTTGTTAAGAAGAAGGATGGTACTCTCCACTTATGCATTGACTACCGGCAGTTGAATAAGGTGACAATAAAGAACAGATATCCATTGCCTCGCATTGATGATCTGTTTGATCAGTTGAAGGGTGCAGCTGTATTCTCCAAAATTGATTTGTGATCTGGTTATTATTAGTTGAAGGTGCAAGAGCAGAGTATTTCAAAAACTACCTTCAGAACTCGATATGGCCACTATGAGTTTCTAGTAATGCCATTCGGGTTAACAAATGCTCCAGCTGCTTTCATGGATCTGATGAACACTATCTTCAGACCATATCTTGATCAATTTGTGGTGGTGTTTATTAATGACATTTTGATATATTCAAGGAATGCAGAAGAGCATGACAGACATCTGCGGATTGTACTACAGACTTTAAGGGAGAAACAGCTATATGCCAAATTGTCGAAGTGTGAATTTTGGCTGAAAGAAATCTCCTTTTTGGGACATGTTGTGTCCGCTGAAGGGATCAAGGTAGATTCCAGCAAGATAAATCTATATAGGTTTATCCATGTAGGTTTATTCATGTAGGCTTATTCATGTAGGCCTATCTATATAGGCATATTCATGTAAGCCTATCTGTGTTGGCGTATTCATGTAGACAGTACTGCTATCTATATTCCCTAATTGGTATACCAATCAATCCAACTATATATATATGCCTAGGATTACTGTGGGCAATCAAGCATTAATAATTATTTATCTAAATTTTCATGTTCATGTATTGTGGGAAAATGGGTCACACATTTCTATTTCATGTAATTTAGTGTATAGTGATAACAGAATTTTCATGTCAATATATAGTGGGAAAGTGAATCCCACATACCCATTTCATATAATTTAGCATGTAGTGACTTATTAGGGATAAGTCAATAAGTTATTTCAAGAACCTTTCTTTAGGTTCAGCTTTAATGTCTTATCTTTGCATATCAAATTGAGCAATTTGTGGCTACTGTTTGGCCACACTTCCTTAATGTAAGTTGTTCCTCTATGTCTTGTCTTTATTTTCCTTTTTCAATCATGTCATTTGGATTTGTATAACTCAAGCTATGGTCAAATAACCATAACTAGGTCAATTTTGAATATTGGTTCTTTTAACTAGGCAGTTTTGGTTCTAGTCTTTATCAATTTATTTGAACAACTTGTAGTAATATTTAGGCCTAGTGTTCTTTATAGGATTTGTTGTCCTATGTCTTTTGGTCACTCAGAATTTCTAGTTGCAATTTTTCAAGTCTTGTAGAATTTATTATAGCCACATTATTGGACTGGACTCAAATGTCCTATACTAATATAATCCTCAATTAGGTCAGTAAATTTGACCTATAATTTAAGCTTCTTACATTCATAAGTTGAGGATGATGTCTGAAACAAAGTTGAAGATCTGTTTCTTAGGTTTCCAGAATGATATGGCTCATTTTAATTGAAGATTTCTAGTGGGAGATATGCTTAAAAGACTATGCTGGAGTCAATGGTTACCTATGCACATTTCTAGAATTTATGCACTAATTTGGCCTAGCCAATTGACCTATATCTTTTGATTTTTAGGTTCTGGTCAAAATACCATTCTTGTAGGTCTATGTCTTATTTAAATTTTGGCACTAGTTTCAGGGCATTTGAAGTTCTATGGACCAAGTTATGGCTTCTTTTCCAAAACTGGTCAAGTAGTCTTTATTTAGCAATTCTGGGCAATTTCAATTCTGGACAGTTTTGATACCCCAAATTAGGCAAGCAATTTGGTTAGGTAAATGGCATTTCTGGGCTTTGTGTTCTTCACCAAAGTTGTAGCCCTATATCTAAGCTTTCCAATGGTATAAATTTCAAGTTATTTGGACCTGTCTATAGTTAGTTATGCCCTAATGATTGAACACTATTCATTTGGTAAATTTCTAGGTCACATATTGGCATTCCGGATTAGATCAGTTTTTAGGTCACTTTTTAGGTAGAATTTTGGCACGACTACTGCATAAAAATTGGTCCATTTTAGGTCTAATTTGACCTCCAATTGGCCTCATATCAATTGGGGTCACACATATTCACTTATGGCTCAAAATGCACACTGTTTTCAACAAATTCCCAACCTGCATAGAAATTGCACTTCCAATGTTCATTCCTCCTTCTCCCAAACTACAAATTTGCATTCATGGCACTTTTATTATCATCAAACATCTCAATACAATCAATTTCCAGCAACATAAATCAAGTCTCAATTGGTTAAATCAAACTCCTAATTCACATTTTCAAAATCAATAACACACACATGAAAACAATATGCTAGTATTTGTAACTTCAACTATTAACATCTAATTCACTCCCATATATCCATGAACACCATTAACCACCATTTAATTCATTAAATTATCCATTTCCTAAGTTCCTCAAGGCTGCCAAATTGAGCAGTTTCACTAGTCCCTCACAATTTGTTCAAAGCCCTAATTCAAAGTGTCAAAGTCAACAATATACATACAATTAAATTCTAATACTCTTAATCCCCTTAATCAATATTATTAATCACTAATTATATGCATGAAATTTTCACTGTCCCATGCTTCCCAAGGCTTCCGAAATTGAAGAAATTATACAAGTCTCCAATAATTTAAATCAAACCCTAATTCAATTGTCAACCCTAACATACACGTGCAATTGAATTCTAATACATGAAATTACCTTAATCAACATCACTAATCACCCTTTTTCATACATAATTTAGTCAATATCCATGCTTATCAAGGCTGCCCAAAATTCAACAATTACACAAGCCTTGCCAAATTCAAGCAATTACACATAAAGTCTCCAAATTAAAAATCAAAACCCTAATTCAAATTTCTCAATCTCAATCAATTCAATTCCTATTACTTCCCATACATATACCCCTACTAAACATCATCTTTAAACTCATTTACATCATTTAAACACATCAAAATCCCATGAATTTCTTGGCTGCCAAATTGAAGACTTACACTTACTCATCAATTTCTTCAAAGTTCACTTCATTTCAACTCATTACAACCCCACTTCAAAGTTTAACTAAGAAAGGAAGAGAAAACTAGCACTAACCTTTTCTTGACCTTGTTAAAACCTTAGAATTTCTTCTTCCTTTAGCTGCCTATGATCTGCCCAAGATATGAGGATCACTTTTCATGAAGAGAGTTGTAAGAAATATGGCATGGAAGTGGTGAATTGGGAGCTTGCATGTGGGACGCCCATGGAGGAATTTGGAGAACAAGGAATTCGGCCATGAAAGAAATAAAAGGAAGAAGATGAGTGAAGTGGTGGGATTTGGCACTTTGTGTGTTTCAATACCCCCACTAACCATTTAAATATTCATTATAATAATCAAACTTTAGTATTTCTAATTGCACCCCCCATATTTCCTTTAATTGCATTTCATAATTAATTTCATTTTTCAAGAGATTTTCAAAATTCAATACCATTTATTTTTAATAGACATTTAGGTGAAAAGCCAACTCTAGGTGTCAAATGACGAAAATGCCCCTCTTCGGGTTGTAGTCCCACTTTTTCGATAATACCGATTTAATTCCTGATCTGCTGATTGCTCAAATTTTCGTTTTTATCTGTACCGATTCACTAAATTTTCTTTGACATTTCCAATGTCATTTATAAAAGCTTGTAAAAGATTGTAAAAGCTTCAAAGAGGTAGGTGAAATTTCAAGACTTCTCTGTTCTTCCTTCTTGAAATTAAATATAATTGTGATGGGTTAAGATGAGGAATTGAAAAATTATGCATGTGGGTGAGGGATAAAAATTCGGCCAGCATTGCTAGGGTTAGGGTTGGTGTGTTTTGACCTAATTGAAATGTGAAATCTAGTGTGGGTGAAGTGATATGCATGCTTAATGTATTGAACTTATATGAATTAAGGCAATTAGGAAACTAGGGTTATGGCCATTAGGGTTTTGGGGGAAAATTGGGGAATTTGAGTAATTGATGCTAATTGACCAAATTGATGGTTAAAATGGTCAATTGGTATGTTTGGGAGTTGATTGAATATATGGAAATTGAAGTGGGATTGAAGGTGATGCTACCCCAATCTGGACAACTTGACCCTTATCCCTTTAAATGGTTAGAACTGAAATTCTGTTGCTCCAATTGGTATAAGGCCAATTGGAGATGAAAATTAAGATCTAATGCAACAATTTTCATGCAGAAACCCTGCCCTAAAACTAACCACAAGTGGGTGAAAAATTAGATTAAATCCGGATTAGGTACCCTGCCACTGTACAGAATTGATCATATGAACAGTACTTGTTTAAATGGTCATAACTTGATATAGAAAGGTCCAAATGACCTGATTTTTATACCATTAGAAATCTATGACATAGTAAAACAACTTTCATGAAGAAATCAAACCCAAATTCTAACTAGAACTAAATCAAATTACCAACCAAAATTTGTTTACTAAAATTGCCAGAACCCTAAACTTACCCAAAAATCTGGAATTTGGCCAATCGGGCCAGTTATAGTTAAATGGCCATAACTTGAGCTACAAAACTCCAAATGGAGTGATTCAAAAAGAGAATTAAGTTTAAGATATTAAGGAACAACTTTGATAGAGGAAAGTTAGCCAAATTTCAACTGTAGAATAGGCCAATGGAACAGTAAACTTTAGAGACCAAAACTGAAAAATTGCAATTTCTCCTAAGGAGCTTAGAAATTCAATTGGCAATCAATGCCAACATAATTGTGACCCAAAATGTGGTATGTGGGGATAATTAAAATTAGCATATCTATTTAGTATGAAAAAGTCAACATTTTAATCAAATTGTCAAATGAATAGTAATCATAACATACCACATACAAAGAATTCAACTTTGAGGGGGAAATTGTGATAGAAATTTAGTATGCATGCATTTAAGTATTGGATTAATTATGGAAATGAGTTGAATAAATAATGAAACGCCTTAAATTGTGTATTTCAGTGGAGAAAGAAACTAGGAAAGATAAGGAAAAAGTGAGTCAAGGCCAAGAGGCGACTTATTTGAGGTTTGTGCACAACAACTAGTTCATTTTCAAATTTCAATTTGGATTTTGATTTGAATGAATTGTGAAATTAAATTATTTAATTTATGACCTCATTTATATCGAATATTTGAAATAATACAATTTATGTGTTGTTGGCCCAAATGTTGGGAAATTAGTTTGAATGTGAATTGATGGCTATTTTGGTGTTTGAAAATTGATTAAAATGGTTTGAAACCACAGCAATCGTGATTAATTGTTTGAATTCCTCACTAGCTTGCTTAGTGGGATGAATTAGTTTTGAATTCCCTCTCTGGCTGAAGTGTTAAGGTGTGTGCTAGTTGAAGACGAATTGAATGATTTCTCATATATTGTGCTAGCTAGCCTTAGTATTCGTCATTAGCCTTTGGCTATTCGGATGAATTGGATATTTGTGTCATGATTAAGTTGTGTGACATTTCAAAAGAAATTGTTATGTGATTTGATTTATTTTAGAAATTTTCTGGCTTTAAAAATAAAGTGTGATTTTATATGTGTTAATATCTCAATTGATTTAATTTGAGCAATTGTGATTTATGTGCTGTTTAATTTATTATTTTCTTAAAATTGTGCACCACTGAGTCTTTGGCTCAGCGATAGCTTTTTATTACTGTCGTAGGTAGAGAGGTAGATAAAGTAATAGAGTAGGCTGCTTGTGTCACACCCTACCACTCTGTAAGACATAATATGATCCCGTAGTATACCTAATGAATTACCAACTTCGTCTACTAATAACCCGTTAAATATACTACAAGAGATTTTAAAACTTTTCTTACTTTTTTTCACAGTGGTGAGCGCTATTTACAGGTGTTAAATTTTTTTTTTTTCTTTAACTGAAGTGAAATAGCTAACACATTTGAAGAAATAATAATTTCTGTAAAAATTTTGGCAGAGTGCCATTTGTATTTTGAATAAAACAGTTCTTCAAAAACCTATAAAAAAAAGCACTTCAATTATATTTCTCAATCTGAAACTCCAACATTTCATTAACACAATGTGTTTCTCAACTCAAATCCATAAAAAATTTTCAGTATTTTCAAAGGCTGAGATAAAAGAAATATATCACAACATTTACAAGCCAAAATAATTTACAATTTATTTTACAACTTCAATGCACAATTTTAATTTACAACTGCTCAAAACCAAGAACATTATGTACATACAGTGAACATACATTACAATACAAAATGCAAAATATGGTATACTTAATATACCCGATGATCTCTCACTGAAGCACTAGCAGCCTAGTATACTGCCCTGTCAGTCTATCTACCTGCGACAGCAATGAAAAGCTATTGCTGAGTAAAATTTACTCAGTGGTGCACAATAACAATTTGAAATGTGATACATAAATCTTTTATTGACAATTCACAGATCAAATAGTTCACAATTCCATTTCACAATTTACAAAGTTCATATAACACAAATTTGATCAAATAACTAAATAATACAGTTTTGCCAATCAATAATACCATTTGATCAAATAACTGAATAATACAGTTTTGCCAATCAATAACACAATTTGATCAAATAACTGAATAATATCGTTTTGCAAATCAATAACACAATTTAAATACTGCATAATTACATTTCACAAATTATCAAAGCTCATTATAGAAAAATTTTGAGTCAAATAATTTAATAAACACAGTGCTGGTAATTCCTACACAACTTAAGCCATGACACAAAATTTCTGATCAATGCCGTGTTGTACACCACGACAAAGCAATCTATAACCCCACTAATCGAAATCAATAAGGGAGGTGGCTAGCTAGCTAATGAGTACTCACCCGATCTACAACCTCAACTGGTAAACCAGAGAGGGAGGAAAATAATCACACTCACCCCAGACTGACAAGTCAAAGAGGTAGGAATATAATCACACTCACCTCATAAATGAAGGAGAAACATAGTAACAGTGTCATGCCAAGTGTGAATCAAAACAATTCCAAATCACAATATTTAAATATTTAATACAAACCACAAATCATATTTATCTCAAAATTTCCATTTGCAAAGTAGGCAACACAATAATTTCCAAATAAGATTCCCAAAGCCAAAACAATCAAATATTATTCATAACTCATTTCTCCAAATAAATTTTCTGATAAAAGCAGTGAATATAAAAAGTATTGTGCACAGACACAATTTAAAACTATAATGTTCAAATAAATTTTTAAGTAGAAAAAAAGAAATCAAAATTATTGTGCACAAACACAATTTAAAACAATAACATACAAATAATCATAATTTATTTCAATTGAAAAATTCAAAAGAAATAACTATTGTGCACAAACCTCTGATAACTATCTCTTGGCTCTGACTCGGTGTTTCCTTCCCTTTCCCTCAGTTTTTGCTAACTGAAACACACAATTTGAAGTGTTTCAGTACTCATTTAAACTGTCTCTAACGATAAGGTTCAATAATTAATTTATCGAATTCTATTATTTCCTTAGTCAACCTAAGATGTCGACCCTCGATGCAGTCTAGGTGAATTAGGTTTCAATGTTACCAATATGTCACATTTTATAGCCTTTTAGTGTTGGTACATGTTACCCAATTCATTTCCATGTATAGTGCACTTTAGTGCAATTTGTCGGATTCTGGTATACAAATTTGACCTAACCGGATGACCTAGTTCCCTCGGTTTTCGAGTTTCGATCAAAACTACAAACTTGTAGATCTATGTCTTATTGCATACGAGGCAAAATTTTAGGTCATTCTGAGTTATGTAGACCAAGTTATGGTCATTTTACTGTTGCTGGTCAAAATGCATCAAAATTGGTCACTTTAGGTCATTTTATGTCACTTTTGGTTCAGCCAGTTTTTGGACGCGAATTTATGCAAGCTATGTGACTTGCTTATGGTCATTTCTGGGCTTTCGTGTCTCATAAGACTTGTAGATATATGTCTCAACTATTCATGGTAAAAATTTCAGGTCAATTGGACCTGTTTTGAGTGAGTTATGGCCAAAACACTAACTGCTGCCCAAATGGTCAATTTTCAGGCCTTAAATGCACTAATCCGAATTTGGTCATTTTTCAAGTTAACTTACAAGCAGAATTTTGGTAAGCTTCCTTCATGAAAGTTGGCACATTTTATGCCTAGTTTCACCTCCAATTGGTCTCATACCAATTGGAGCCACACACTTAAAGTTCTTGGCCAAAATGCACACTGCCTTATTGCAACACTCTTCATCACATACCAAATACACTTTTAACACTTATCAAGTTACACATTCATGCCATTTCTGTTTTGTACCATAACATGAACATATTTCACAACACATTTTTGGTCACTTTGGCAGCTTATAACCACACTCAATATGCACATTATAGTCCAGAATTTACCAAGTTCAATTTACACACAATTTAACTACACAACCAAGCTCATTTACATGTCCAAACTCAAACCCTCATACACACACACAAGCTGCCATAACAAGTACCACAATTCAACAATAATATTCCATAAACCAAACCATGAAACAACATTTTTATGGTTCACAATTCAAGCTGCCGATTTGTACCTCACTTTGAATAAAATTCCAAGCTTCCAAATTCAAGTATACATTCACATATACTTAGTATACATCACCCAATTTATTCCTACACATATAAATACATAATCAACCCTTTAATCTACCATTTACAAGCAAGGATAAACTGCCCTTAAGGAGTTTCCATGGCTGCCAAAAATAAACATCTCCCTTAGAACATCAAACTCCAAAATTCTTTCCACAATTCAAGTACCCATAACATCCTCACAAACTTTAATGAAACAATAATAAAAAACACATACTTACCACTTTGGAAACTCTTCAAAACCTCTCCAAAACTTGGTCTTCTTGCTGCCTATCTACTGCCCAAGGTATATAGACAACTTTTAATGAAGGGAGCTAGTGAAAACATGGCTTGGATCATTCTTGCATGGAGCTCCAAAGTGGACGACAATGGTGGACTCCTCTTCACCATTTTCGGCTGAGTTTTGAGAACTTGAAGAAAATGTGTTTCTGTTGTCCAAGATGAAGAATAAGTGGTCCACTTTGGTGAGTTAGTGGAGCACTATGGGTGATTTAATGTTTATTTAATCTAAAGTTTCATTTTCCCACATTTAACTCCTAATTTTTGCTATTTAATTTATGTACCACCAATTTAATTTTTCATGACATTTTTCAAGTGTAATATCATGTATTTTTAATGGAAATTTAAGTCAAAAGACAACTTGGGGTGTCAAATGACCACAATGCCCCTGTTCGGGTTGCATTCCCTATTTTTCGGTAACACCGGGTTTTATCCTTTTCTCGATTTCTCACTTTTCTTTGTACTAATTAATTAATTTTTCTTTGATATTTCTAATGATATTTATACTTCAATAGGTCTTTATTTAAGTCATTAAAATATTTTCCAGGGTTCCCCGCGGTCCAGGGCTAGTCAATAGTCCACGCCACAACTTCCCGGTGCGGTCACCCATCGCTAGGGTTCTCGATTCATTTAACTTGGTTACATTTCATTGCTATTATTTTTTCTTTGTTTTTCTTGTATTTTCTTTTCTTGTATTTCATTATTTTATGTCTCCTCACTCATATCTAAGTGTAGTTCTAGGCATCCTATCTGTCCGGACAACACTAGTCATAGGAACAGTAGAACGCACTACCGAACTTAAGGGTGTTACAATTCTCCCCCCTTAAAATAAATTTCGTCCACGAAATTTTACCCAATAATCTTCTTTCCCTCGAATTTGTATAAGACTTTTAACAATCTAATACAACATTTAATTTGTTTATATAACACCAATCTTCTCTTACTATTGTGCTGTCTAATATTTTGATTCATGTTCCTTCTTGAATGACCCTTGAGGTCATGTTAGAATGATTTATCTAGTCATTGGTCCTCTGACTATTCTAGTCAATAGTCTTCCTCACATTCGTAACATTTCTTTGTTATATCTGAACCAACTGTTCAAATTTTTACTTCCATAACTCTTTTTATCTATTAATATTCTAATACTTACTTCCTTTTGTACTAAACTATAACCTTTCAATTTTCTAACTTTTGAGTTTTAAATCCCTAAGTAGGATTTTCAAAACTCATTTCCCATAATAAAATTCTGTCCTGGCATAACTATACCAATACAGATGCCGTTGGCAACTATTCTTATCTTGGTGTACTATCAGGTAGTACGTAGCTCTACACAATAATCTCAAGTCAGTACTGTAATCTGTAGCTTACAGTATAAACATCAAGAACATTGCATAGTTACTACGATACATCCCAATAGATCAAATTTTTTGATATTTTATCCTTTTCGAATTTACTGATATTCGAATCTTATTCTGATTACAATATCCATTAACAATTACTAACAGTAACATCCTTGCCCTCATCTAGAGCAATTCTATTACTGTAACTTACTTTTATATCCTCTTGCCTTACATTAAGTAGGCTCACCAATTAGCTTTATAATTTATGGTGTGTTAGAAAATACTTTTCGTTGATAAACTCTTTCAAAACCTATTTCACTTATTATCACAATCCTTATCTTAAAGGACTAATCACTAATGCATCAAAATTTATTCCCCTGTAAAGGAATAACAACAGAACATATGGTTCTAACACTATCATAAAAGTATGCAGACTCCAGGTCAAACAATACATAAACGAAGAGTGCCATCCTTCTTCTTAACAAACAATACTGGCGCTCCCCATGGTGACACACTAGGGCGGATGAAGCCCTTTTCAAGTAGTTCTTGCAACTGTACCTTCAATTCCTTCAATTCTACTGGTGCCATTCTGTATGGTGTTATGGAGATTGGATCCACACCAGGCATAACATTAATTTCAAACTGCACCTCTCTTTCCAGAGGTAATCCTGGCAATTCATCAGGAAACACATCTGGAAAGTTATATACTGTAAGGATGTCCCTCAATGCTGGACTCCCCACTTGGGTGTCTACCACATGCGCCAAGTATGCTTCACACTCCTTTCTGATCATTTTTCTGGCTAGTGCAGCCAAAATGACGTTTGATGGCAATAACTGCCTCTCCCCGTATATTACCACTTCACTGTACTGAGGGAGACCAAAAGTGATTGTCTTCAGTCTACAGTTAATCATGGCGTGATGCCTGGCTAACCAATCTATGCCCAAGATGATATCATAATCTCTGAAGGGCATTTCAATAAGATCAGATAGAAAAGTGTGTCCTTGGATCACCAAAGGACAATTCCTATACATTCTATTAACCCTGACCTCTTGTCCTAACGGACTAGTTATTAGCACCTCAAAGTTCATTTTTTTATGTATGGAACAACAATGCAATCAATGATGCTAGCACTCACATAAGAATGGGTAGAACCCGGATCAAATAACACAAACACATCTTGATTAAAAGTTGAGAAGGTACCAGCCACAACATCAGTTGTCTCGACTTCTTCTCTCTATCTCTTTGCGTAGACTCTGACTGGAGCACTGTCTTACTCTGATTGTTTCACTGTGCCTTGGCTGCCTACTGGGTTACCTCTACCCCTGCCTCTACCTCTACTGGGTGGTTGTGAACTTCTGGTGACAGGGCTCTGAACTGACCCTTCTGCAGTAGTAGGAGGTGGTCCAACTCTGCGACTACTGGTGCAGTCCTTGGCAAAGTGTCCTGTGCCTCCACAGTTATAACATGCTCCAATAGCCTTGTAGCATACCCCACCATGAATTCTTCCACAAGTTTCACATTGGCGGGAAGGGTAGGAACTTCTAGTTGTTCGACGATTGGACCTTGGTGGTCTCTGCATTGATGATCCACCTATGTTATATCCCTGAGCTTAGGGCTCCTCAAATTCTTTTTTCTTTCTCAAATTATTGCTTGAGCTCTAACCCATAGGTTTCTCCCTCTTCTCTATTTCATGTTGCCCTTGTGGGGGTTGTGTCACACCCCGGCTTAGTGGGCCCCAGCTCAAGCCCCTCTATGGGTGGCCATCTTGCCAGCGTACCCCTTTAGAGGCCGGCGATGCAACTCAAATCGGTACTGTCCGCTTTGGTGGAGTTCAATCCCTTCGCCCTGCAGAGCTAGGATTCGAACCCATATCACCTCACGGATTTTTATGGGTTCGAATCCTAGCTCTGCTGCGGCGATTGAACTCCACCAAAGCGAACGATCTCCATTGAGTTGCATCGCCTACCTAGAGGGTACTGGCAAGATGGCCACCCATAGAGGGCTTGAGAGTCACCCACTAAGAAGTGTGACTTTGGCTTGGTGTGATTGGATTATCAGCCATTTGTTGAAAGAAAGTGGCCATTTGCTGGGCCATTTGTGCAATAATTTATACTGGTAAAACTGGTACAGTTGGGCTTTCGACACTTTGTGGAGCTGGGGCCTCAACTTGTACCTCAACCTCTATCGGTTGATCGACTGAACGATCACCCTCTTCCATAGTCAATTCGAGGACTTAGACCTCCTGAACAATTAACACAAGGAGATTTCCTCCCGTTAGTGCATATTTATAATGTAATGTACTGTAAGTATCAAACAATGAAATTTAGCAGTTGTACTATGAAGAAAGAATATTCAAATTATAGGTGAAAACAGAATTTAAAAACTAGCTCTGATACCACTAAAACATGTCACACCCTACCCCTCAGTAAGGCATAACATGATCCCGTAGTATACCTAATGAATTATTAACTTCGTCTACTAATAACCCATTAAATATACTACAAGGGATTTTAAAACTTTTCTTACTTCTTTTTACAGTGGTGAGCGCTATTTACAGGTGTTAAATTTTTTTTTTTTTTTGAACTGAAGTGAAACAGCTAACACATTTGAAGAAATAATAATTTCTGTAAAAATTTTGGCAGAGTGTCATTTGTATTTTGAATAAAGCAGTTCTTCAAAAACCTGTAAAAAAAAGCACTTCAATTATATTTCTCAATCTGAAACTCCAACATTTAATTAACACAATGTGTTTCTCAACTCAAATCCACAAAAATTTTACAGTATTTTCAAAGGCTGAGATAAAAGAAATATATCACAATATTTACAAGCCAAAATAATTTATAATTTATTTTACAACTTCAATGTATAATTTTAATTTACAACTGCTCAAAACCAAGAACATTATATACATACAGTGAACATACATTACAATACAAAATGCAAAATATGGTATACTCAATATACCCGATGATCTCTCACTGAAGCACTAGCAGCCTAGTCTACTGCCCTGTCCGTCTGTCTACCTGCGACAACAATGAAAAGCTATCGCTCAGTAAAATTTACTCAGTGGTGCACAATAATAATTTGAAATGCAATACATAAATCTTTTATTGACAATTCACAAATCAAATAGTTCACAATTTCATTTCACAATTTAGAAAGTTCATATAACACAAATTTGATCAAATAACTGAATAATATAGTTTTGCCAATCAATAACACAATTTGATCAAATAACTGAATAATACCGTTTTGCAAATCAATAACACAATTTAAATGCTGCACAATTACATTTCACAAATTATCAAAGCTCATTATAGAAAAATTTTGAGTCAAATAATTTAATAAACATAGTGTTGCCAATTCCTACACAACTTAAGCCATGACACAAAATTTCCGATCAATGCCGTGTTGTACACCACGACAAAGCAATCTACAACCCCACTAATCGAAATCAATGAGGGAGGTGGCTAGCTAGCTAAGTACTCACCCGATCTACAACCTCAACTGGTAAACCAGAGAGGGAGGAAAATAATCACACTCACCCCAGACTAATAAGTCAAAGAGGAAGGAATATAATCACACTCACCCCATAAATGAAGGAGAAACATAGTAACAGTGTCATGCCAAGTGTGAATCAAAGCAATTCTAAATCACAATATTTAAATATTTCATACAAACCACAAATCATATTTATCTCAAAATTTCCATTTACAAAGTAGGCAACACAATAATTTCCAAATAAGATTCCCAAAGCCAAAACAATCAAATATTATTCATAACTCATTTCTCCAAATAAATTTTCTGGTAAAAGCAGTGAATATAAAAAGTATTGTGCACAGACACAATTTAAAACTATAATGTTCAAATAAATTTTTAAGTAGAAAATAAGAAATCAAAATTATTGTGCATAAATACAATTTAAAACAATAACATACAAATAATCATAATTTATTTCAATTAAAAAATTCAAAAGAAATAACTATTGTGCACAAACCTCTGATAACTATCTCTTGGCTCTGACTCAGTGTTTCCTTCCCTTTCCCTCAGTTTTTGCTAACTAAAACACACAATTTGAAGTGGTTCAGTACTTATTTAAATTGTCTCTAACGATAAGGTTCAATAATTAATTTATCGAATTCTATTATTTCCTTAGTCAACCTAAGATGTCGACCCTCGATGCAGTCTAGGTGAATTAGGTTTTAATGTTATTAATATGTCACATTTTATAGCCTTTTAGTATTGGTACATGTTACCCAATTCATTTCCATGTATAGTGCACTTTAGTATAATTTGTCGGATTCTGGTATACCAATTTGACCTAACTGGATGACCTAGTTCCCTCTGTTTTCAAGTTTCGGTCAAAACTACAAACTTGTAGATCTATGTCTTATTGCACGCGGGGCAAAATTTTAGATCATTCTGAGTTACGTAGACCAAGTTATGGTCATTTTACTATTGCTGGTCAAAATGCATCAAAATTGGTCACTTTAGGTCATTTTAGGTCACTTTTGGTTCGGCCAGTTTTTGGACCCAAACTTGTGCAAGCTATTTGACTTGCTTATGGTCATTTCTAGGCTTTGGTGTCTTCATAAGACTTATAGATATATGTCTCAACTATTCATGGTAAAAATTTTAGGTCAATTGGACCTGTTTTGAGTGAGTAATGGCCAAAATACTAACTACTGCCCACATGATCAATTTTCAGGCCTTAAATGCACTAATCCGGATTTGGTCATTTTTCAAGTTACCTTACAAGCAGAATTTTGGTAAGCTTCCTTCATGAAAGTTGGCACATTTTATGTCTAGTTTCACCTCCAATTGGTCTCATACCAATTGGAGCCACACACTTAAAGTTCTTGGCCAAAATGTACACTGCCTTATTGCAACACTCTTCATCACATACCAAATACACTTTTAAAACTTATCAAGTTACACATTCATGCCATTTCTGTTTTGTACCATAATATGAACATATTTCACAACACATTTTTGGTCACTTTGGCAGCTTATAACCACACTCAATATGCACATTATAGTCCAGAATTTACCAAGTTCAATTTACACACAATTTAACTACACAACCAAGCTCATTTACATGTCCAAACTCAAACCCTCATACACATACACAAGCTGCCATAACAAGTACCACAATTCAACAATAATATTCCATAAACCAAAGCATGAAACAACATTTTTATGGTTCACAATTCAAGCTGCCGATTTGTACCTCACTTTGAATAAAATTCCAAGCTTCCAAATTTAAGTATACATTCACATATACTTAGTATACATCACCCAATTTGTTCCTACACATATAAATACATAATCAACCCTTTAATCTACCATTTACAAGCAAGGATAAACTACCCTTAAGGAGTTTCCATGGCTGTCAAAAATAACATCTCCCTTAGAACATCAAACTCCAAAATTCTTTTCATAATTCAAGTACCCATAACATCCTCACAAACTTTAATGAAGCAATAATCAAAAACACATACTTACCGCTTTGGAAACTCTTCAAAACCTCTCCAAAACTTGGTCTTCTTGCTGCCTATCTACTGCCCAAGGTGTATGGACAACTTTTAATAAAGGGAGCTAATGAAAACATGGCTTGGATCATGCTTGCATGGAGCTCCAAGGTGGACAGCAATGGTGGACTCCTCTTCACCATTTTCGGCTGAGTTTTGAGAACTTGAAGAAAATGGGTTTCTGCTGTCCATGATGAAGAATAAGTGGTCCACTTTGGTGAGTTAGTGGAGCACTATGGGTGATTTAATGTTTATTTAATCTAAAGTTTCATTTTCCCACATTTAACTCCTAATTTTTGCTATTTAATTTATGTACCACTCTACCGAATTTTCTGTAAAAATTACGAAAATTTTTAAATTAATTATAAATTTTGATTATGACTTAACTTCAATTAAATGTTTTTAATACCTGTTCAAAATTATCCACTACTTTAAAAAGAAATGGACATTGGTTTAAAATCCCTTATAGTGTATTTAATCGGTTATCGGTTGGTGAAGTTCGGTAATTCATTAAGTATACTAGGCGATCATGTTATATCTTACAGAGGGGTAAGATGTGACAATGATGTAGGTTACCCATACCACCCTCTCCGTTTCTTCAAATTTGCAAAAAACCAAGCAAAAAAAAAAAAGGATGTTTACAATCTTAGCCCATTGAGGGGAGGGTGTAAAACCCACAAGCCAGCTAAGAGGAAACCCCCCTGCCTGGAAGGTGTGGGAGAAGCCAAAATGAACAACAGTAGAAAGGAGATTGGCGCCTAGAAGGAAAATCCAAAAAGCAGTGAAAAGTCTTTCTTTAGACGACTAGAGAGAAAAAAAAAATGGATAGCATGTCCAAGAAATAAATTATATCAATAATATTATCACATACTGCCATTTTTAATTGATGTTAAAAATTTAACATGGATGGCACAAATAGCTTGGTAAAAGAAAAAAAAAAAGAGTTAATTTAAAAATATATAATGAGGATAATATGGATAATATAAACCTCCAAAACCCACTAATTTGATAGGTTGAAAAAATAAGGATTTTAGAGATTTTGAAATTTTCCAAAAACCTTCATGAACGTTACCTTAAAAAAAAAAAAAAAAAAAAAACAACCTTATTCCCAAGCATATTTATTATGCATATTACCTTCAAATCTATACCTTACCTATAAAAATCTTCTTCCAAATATATTGTTAGGGATTAATTAATTAATATATTTTTTAAAATATAAAAATCAGGTCATAATTCTGTTGATAAAGGTTAAATAATAATTTTTTCTTAAAATTTATAAACTTAATTAGACCCAAAAGAAATATAATGATTTAATTGAATTTAACTAAAACTATAAGAACTAAATAGTACTTTTTTCCAAAAATTCTTTATAAGGAAAAGAAAGAAAACTCTGGGGGGTTTTGCTATGTGGAAAGTGACAGTCCAACAACTGGCGCTAAAAAGTGTACTAAAAGAGAATTGTTAATCTAACCACAATTGACCGAGTGCAACCGACACCTTGCATTGCTCTTAAACTCGTCTTAGAGCTTGGCTCGGAAAATGGAACGACTTGGCTTAGTGATTTAATTAGCATGCTAATAATTCAAATAATAAGTTATTAAAAAATTAATTATATATATGAATTAATTAAAATTAATTACTTATGATACATATTAACATAAATAAATAAATAAATACATTTAATTAAATTTATTGTTTAAAATTAAATTTTTAATATTTATTAAATTATATTTACATAAATTTTAATATTGCTCTTAAATTTTATATAGAAGTATTTGAGTAATATAATGTATAAAAAGTTTCTATAAATGTGCAACTATTTTTTTTAATATTTATTAACTATTAAGTATATATTAAAAAATAAATATTCTCTTATAAAATTTATTATATTATTATAGAATAAAAGATACATTTTGAAATAATAAACATGTGACTAGCAAACTAGCTCAATTCATTTTTTATTTTAAAGACCTTTCATAAGATTTTGAGTTTAATTTCATTGCCAAGATAATAATAATAATAATAATAATAATAATAATAATAATAATAATAATAATAATAATAATAACCTCCTTTTGATTAGTTGAATCAGTTGAGTCAATCAAATTACATTGGTTCGATCACCTAATTAACTAGTTTCATATGAGCATTTTTTTAATAAATTAAAATAGTAGTTCTTTTGAGCATAATTTTAAGAGTGTTTAATAAATGAGATTGTAAATTTTTGAAAAAACATTTGAGAGATATTTTTCATAGTTTTTCAATGACTTGCTGTTCAATTTTATCTAGAATGAAGATGAAAATTGTGGTATATAGAATCAATGAGTGAATGATACTTTACACATGAAGCAGTAATGATTGATTAGTTTTTTAAAGGGATATTATGATACACTATATATGTATATGATTATTTAATATATATATATATATATATATATATATATATATATATATATATATATATATATATATATATATAACTAAAAAAATATTTTAATTTAATAATTATATAATTATATTAAAGAAATTAATATATTTATATAGATAGAGATATAAATTTAACTCTATTTTAATTGAGTAGGGATCGAACTTAAAAAGGTTCTAGAGGAATGGAAAACGATCAATGGAATGAGTTTATTTCACTAAATTTAAATTTCATTTTCTTAAAGTGAAATCAAATTGAATATTTTAATTTACGAATTAATTTAGATTATTCAGTATGTTGTTTTGTGTAAAAAGATTCCAAATCAAATTCAATCTAATTTGAGAGCTATAAATTATTTTGAAAGAAAATATTCATTTTTATTAATTTATTTTCAGGTTAAAATGTGATTTAGTCGAGTCAATCTAAATGAGTTAATTTCAAAATGAACTATACGAATCGTTGGGTTGACCTTTTAAATTTGTAAATTTTTTGAATTCGAATATAAATTAAAAGCTGATTTGGGTTGGATGGATTTGGTTTGGATGAAATTGGTGAACTAAATCAAAATTTATCACCTCTAAATAACAAATTAACTCAAATTTAAGTATATTTAAAGGTGAACAAACAAAGACATAAAATAATTCTTGTAAAAATTCAAATTTTTTTGTCATGAAGCTCAATTTTTTTAGTCAACTTAAATTCAAATAATACATTTAATTAATAGATAAATTTTAATAGTTGTCTTTAAATTTTAAAAGTCTTTAAACTTAAAAATGTAATACAAAACTTTTTATTTTTGATATTTTGTATAATAAAATCTTTTTGACTCTAAATAACCGGTTTATACAATTTAGAGTGATGGTGATGTGGAAGTTTTCTTTTCTAAATGTGATTATGGCAAAATTGACTATAATTTTCTTCACACATCAATCATGAAAAAATATCAATCATATGAGATATATAATTATGTACTAGATGTATAATAGCTAATTAGAGTAACTTTACCTTCAAAAAATAACAATTATTATTATGTTATTGCCACTCTATATTGCCACATTAGCGTGTTACTTATAAGCTAACAATTGAGGGCGAAAAGAATTTTATTATGCAAAACATCAAAATTTAGAGGATTTGATGTTATATTTTTAAGTTCAACAACATTATTATTATTACAAACCTTAAAGTTTAGGAATAATTCTTGAAATTTATCTCTCAATTAATTTTGTTTGACTAATAAAAACGGATAACATAAAACTCAATTATTGTAAAAATTCTTGGAAAGTATATATTCGGTTTGCTTTCATTGCAATTTTTTCAAGTGAAGGCAAGTGAGTTTTGAGGGCTTTTTAAAAGTGAGTTTTGAGAGCTTTTTAAAGGAATCTTTATCTTGCTTCCTTAGGAATTTAGTCAAAAGAAAGCAACTTCTTTTGAGAAGGAATTTTGAAGCAAAAGCAAAATACATACAAAAGAAAACGAAGTTTTGGATTAAAGAGAAGAATATAGAAAATGAGAAACATGGGAAGCATGGGAAGCAGTGCAAGGCTATCAATGGAAGAAAATGAAGAAAATGAAGAAAAGAGTTCAAAATTTAACATAGCCACATTTCAAGCTAGAGAAGAGGAGGTTGAGCGGAAGAAGATGGAAGTGAAGGAAAAAGTTGAAGTTCAGTTAGGTCGAGCCGAAGAAGAAGCTAAGCGCTTGACTCAGATTTGGGAAGTAAGTCGAAACTTCATAATTTTAGAGAATTTCAATATCACTGAATCAAAACGGATTTATTTCTTTAATGGGATTTTTAATAATTGATCAGATAAATTTTTCTTTCCAAAATTTTATTTATTATGTAAAATATAATAATGAATAAAAATTTATTGAAAAAGGTTTAATCAATACTATATTCTATTCACTTTTTTTTTTGTCTATTAGAACTATATGAAGAGTATTTTTTTTTTTTTACCATTAGGTTTTTTTCTTGTCTCATTTTCAGTGAATTGCAATTTGAGAACTGTTTATATAGAGATTTTAACTGTTGAAAGATTTTTAAGTGAGAAGAATTAAAAAAGGAAAAAAATGAAACTTTATTTATAGAATTAAAAAAATTGAATAATTTGGTTAGGATTAAGCATTGTTTATTTACTTTTATTTATTCATGTATCTATTTGATGAATATTGTAACAGGAGCTTGAAGTAATGGCTGATCCTATGAGAAAAGAAGTTGGATATATACGTAAGAAGATTGACATGATTAATAGAGACCTGAAGCCACTGGGTCTGAGCTGCCAAAAGAAGGTGAATTTTCTTTTCTTTTCTTTTCTTTTCTTTCTATTTTTACTGATATACAATACAATTTGGTACCAGGAGAAAGAATTCAAAGAAGCATTGGAATCTTTTAATGAAAAGAACAAAGAGAAAGCTCAACTAGTTGCCACATTAATGGAGGTATTTATATTTATATTGAAATAGATTCATTTTCCCCCTTTCCTTAAAATTAATTTTCTTTTTAATGGAGCCTTATTTTTTTCTTCTCACTTTTACCCTATGATCTTATCAGCTGCTGACTGAGAGTGAAAGATTGAGGATAAAAAAACTGGAAGAACTGAGCAAGAATGTGGAATCCATACCCTGAGATGCCTCTTCAATCAGGCCACTTGTTTTTATATCCATTTATCGTAATTTTTGTTTAATATTGTGTGTTTTGCCATTTTTTATTTTTTAATTCAATAGAGGTCCATGAACTGATTATTAACCGGTAGATAATATAACAAAAAATAACTTCTTTCTTATTTCATCATAAAGGCAAATTATCTTATCTTTAAAATAAATAGATAAAAACTAATCAGACTATCTCTAGTTGAGTGTATTTCACCTATAATAAATTTCTATAGATTTTCACCGAATTTTAATTTTTCCCAACTTTTTTAAAATGAAAAAAAATTCAATTTCCATTCATTCAAAGTTCAATTCAACTCCACTTTGGGTGATTTCAATTCTGACCTAGCCCTCGCCAGGCGCAGTATTGACATTGACAAAAAAAAAAAAGAAAATTGTATGTTTTCAAGTTCTTACGGTTAAAACATAAGGCCCCTCTAATTATTATATTCAACATATTCATTGTTTATTTTATTTTTATTTTTATTTTTAATATCAAGCAAGCTTAAGTCATTAAAGCTAGCAAAGGAGTTTAACATATGGCCATACATAAGAATTTCACATGAGATATTTCTTCAGTCCTGGCAATTACGTATAATTACAGTATTCTCTATCAAAAACAATTTCCCATTACAGTATTGATAAACGTACACGTGAATAGCACATGTAAAAGTCATAAAGCATATATCACAATCAGTTCATAGATATGTTGTGAACAGTTGAGAGTTTAAGCCAGATAGGAATGAGATGTAATGTATAGCAAGTGTTTCGCCAAAAACGGAGATCCCCAAATTGTTCTTCAATCAGATGACAGCTGCTTGTACTCTGCCAGCAGGCTTGGGATGTCATCCATTCGTAGCTAAAATCCAAGAGTGTATATGAGAAAGAGATGAAAACGCAGATTATGAAATTAGATAGGAATTGCAAGCTGAAATTTTCTTCAAAAAATTAAAAATTAAAAAAGAATGCAAGCTGAAAGAAGGTGAAGGGTGAAGATGCCAAACAGATATTGACAAATGACAATGTGCCAAATAGTTTTGATCATTCAATCAAGCTAGCTAGCTACCTGCCAATGAGTTTTAGCTCAATGGTATTAGAGTTGTCTCTAAGGCTGTGAGGTCACAAGTTCACGCCCCAGTCAACGCCATTTGTAAAAAAAAAAATTAAAAAAAAAAAAAAACTAGCTATCTAAAGGGCCTTCATGTTTTGATTCTGGAGTCTTGATTATTAGAAAGGAAAAAAGAAAGAAATTAAACATGTTCTAGCACATAACAACATTTAATACATATCACTTTAATTGTTTGGTTATAACTTTTATCCAGCACATTTCTTATGATGATACTATAGATCATTTGTAGCCACGCTCTTTCCTCCTAAGGTGCAGAACAAAAGCATGGTGGTAAGTAATTTTTATTTTCTGCTGTGAAAGTTACTTCAAGAAGAATCAGTTGTTTAGCCAAAAAAATTATGATAGTAGCAATGAAAATTGTCCAAATCCTGCAAATTTTATATATATATATGGCTAAAACAACAAAAGGAGATGTATTGCACCGCAGGCACATACCTGAGAAGCATTTTTAATATGATAAAACCGATGAGCATATTTCCCAGGAAAACCAGACTCCATGGAATGTAAATCAGCTCCACCTTTTGCTCTGTCACACACAACCACCATGAATGATGATAATTATTGTCAAATAATAATAATGATAATAATAATTTGACTGGCACATCTCAGAATGAAAAACTCAACAAGAGAAAAAACATGGTTTTAGTCAATAAATGACAGAAAATTTTAATTTAACATTTTATAAATATGTTTCTGGCCTTATAAAAACAAAATGAACAAACACCAAATAAGGTAAAATAAAAAAGCCATAGCAGCAAATCATTACAAACCCAAGATTGAGACCAGGGATGTGTGGTTCCGGTTCAGTTCGATGTTTGTCTAGAAATCGAAACCGAACCAAAATTTCGGTATAGTTCCAGTTCGGTTCTTTGTTGTTTTAGTTCCGTTTTCTCGGTTCTTCAGTTTCAGTTTCTCGGTTCGGTTATCAATTCTTGAATCAATTTTATATAATTATTTCCTTAAAAAATTCATATTTGAATTAGTATTTAATTTTTGAATTGGATTATTAATACATAATATATCTTTTAGCTATTTCTAAATGCATAATCCTTAATTATAAAATGCATATATAATTTAGGATTAAGTATATTATATAATATAATAGTATATCATATAATATACATTTTGGTTATTTATTAATTATGTAATATTTAATTATAAGATAGCAATATAATTATGAATTAACATATATGTAGTATAATAGTACATTTATAATTAAAAATTATAAGATAATTTAATGTATTTATAACTAAAATTGTTAAGGAAATATAAAGAGATGAAATATAATATTAGGTTATATTTAGTTCATAATTAAATATAAATATAAATACATATATATAATATTATATTAAAAGTATATAATACATATAAAAAAATAGAAAAACACATCTATAAATTCGGTTTTTGGTTCGATTCCGGTTCAGTACAGTTTCAGCACGATTCCAGTTAGGTTTTTAGTAAAGAACCAGCACCGAACCAAAGTATCAAAATAACTTTGGTTCGGTGCAGTTCTTCGGTTCGGTTCGGTTCGGGACCCCCCAGAACCATGCACAGCCCTAATTGAGACAATACAGCCCAAAGATAATCTGGAACTGACAGCAGGTGGCAACTTAAAATTAAGTTGGCTATAGTTCTAATTCCAAACATAACTATTGCTACTTTTTGCAATTAGTGAACTGCAACAAGAGATGGCAAGTAATTATTGTCCTTACAAAAAACGACGAGTAATCAGTCGTTGGTAGTCACGAAGCAACGGTCCGAGCTCCTTTAGTGGTGTAGACCTGGGTATAGACTTTCTCCAGTGATTACGAAGTGCCTGAATTTTCTTTTTATTTTTTATTTTTAATTTTTTTGACCACACAAAATATTGTCAGTGGAATATATATATATACACAAATATGCATTAAACCAATTTGGATGGCTATGCAAAACCTGTTCATTGTTATCTCCCATAAATCCTGATGCAAGTTCAAGAAGTTCTCCATCTTCCAACTCATCTACAATTTGGAGCCCAGAATTTGATAGTGAAACTGAAACTTCTAACCTCCTTTGTAATTCTGAGACAGCATATTCTTCCCTTTGGCTTTCCTGGGAAAGAGACGCTGGGTCATTCAAAAATTTTTTTGGGAAAAAGATGAACTCTAATATTGTACAGAGTAAAAAAATAATAAATTAGTAAAAATGAAGTCCACATAATAGTTCAATACCATCCAACTGAAAATTCTAAAGGGCACTCACCCTCGACTTCAAACTTTAAATCAAACACATATTGGTTAAAATAATAAATGCAATCTCTTAACAGAACTTTTATTGATGTTCAGTCTTGCATGCTTGATCCCATTAGATTGATTAGCTGTTCAGTTTGTGGCTCATATGTCAGATACAGCACTGCAATCTAAAAGCTCCAAGCAATTTGGGGGCTGGGGGAAATCAAAGAGGGGGTGCAGTTTAGATAGCCTAGATAGATTCTAATGATGGGGGTTATTGATGTACTCATGAATTTTTCCTTTCCCAGCTTGTAAAAGCAAAACAATAATATATGTAAAAATAAGCACTTGTAATCTTCTCCTTCATAGTGGAAATTGCATGCGGCTCTATACAGGCAACTTGCCAAACCATTTTAAAATTTCTCGCTTAGTGTTTTTATTTCTCTGATCATTATTCTACTCTCTGTGTGTGTTGCATGGATAATTTTTAAACATTATGCATGCTAAAAGGTTACACAATCATAGTATGAAATGTATATTCCCACCAAAGAGAATGCGTAAAGTTAATCAAGGAACTTGATTCTTGTACATGCACCATATTTTGACAAAATGTTTCCACGCAAATATGTTAGTTTCTCAAAATAATGACAAATGTCAGTACTATTAAAGTAGAGGGAGATAGTAATGAGCTCCCTGACCAATTGGCTAACTAGATAGAATAGGCTGCGAAAGTACTGTGAAAGTTGCCTTGATACCACCTTGAGTGCAGATTGAACCCCATCTTTTGCCATGCTCAAATGCTTATTTTCGTGAAGACTTTTTTGAGGAGATGCAGCCAACCACTTTGCAATAGGGTCCCCTTGAAATATGCAAAAATTGGAAACATATTATAGTGCATGTTTATTGACTACATGAAAAATCTAATTTGGCTTCCTGCAACAGAAGAAGTGGGGCAAAATGCTTTTTTATGCAAATCCAATGAACAACTTGATTCTCTTGATGGTTCTTCAGTTTAATTACATATTAAAAGGTTTCAGTAAATGAGGCCTCCTGATTTGCAGCCCAAAATTAGATGCACAGAAACATACCCTTACATTGTTGTTTCCATGGTTTGAACCAGTGATTTCAAGGTCACAATGGAGCACTTCTACTGTTACACTAAGATTCACTCCTAGGATAACAGAGTAATTCAAAAGAAGAAGATACAATTGATTTCAAAAGGTTTAAGTAAACAGAACATTATCTTCTGCCATTAGTCAACATACTCCCTTAGTTTCTTCATAGAGTTAAGGGTTATGAATAGAATCCGGATAACAACATCATAGTTTTTTTCATCTTTCAGCACATGATAACAAAACACAATTCTCGTAGAAATGGTGAGTTATATTTAGAAAAATTTGTACATAAGATTTGCAGAAGAACAATCTGTGCTCATAAGATAAATCATTAACTCACGCCAGAGTAAATCCAAAAAGGAAAAGACAGCAATCAGAAGTAGATGAGTACGTCACAAGGGCAGTGAAGACTTGGGATCTCCATCAGGAGGTCTCAAGTTTGAATCCCACTGGGTGAAGTGCGGGGCTTTATGAGAAGAGAAGAGATACCCCTTGTGTGCAGCTAATTTAGTTTTGCAAGTTTCCAATGCATTAAAAAAAGAAAAAAGAAAAGAAAATAGAGAAGCACATAGAGGAGTACAGATTATATTGAAAAGCAAATCTAGCACCTTCTGGAACCAACCACCATATATCACCAAATGTTGACTTCCCATCAAAACCACCAAACAATAGATATCGTGAACCAATACATGTAATTGTGTGGTATGCTCGAGCAAGAGGGGGATCACCACTGGTAGGTAACCGTTTCCACTGTGCAGACACTTAAAAATTAAACCAATGGTTAGAATATGAAAAGCACATAGGAGATAGAAAAGATGCAAAATTGGCCAAGATAAAATTGTGTTGGATAATAATTATTAACCTAGCAACCAATTTATTGTCTTATGTAACTGTATCTGCTAGCAGTAGCATGCATGTTGCTCATCCAATCATTAGGCTTGGTCTATGGAAGGTTAACAAGGTGAAATAATCCATTTAAGATTAATCCCTTTGATTTTAACTAGTAATTATGAGAAGTACATACCCCTGTCTAAAACAATGCAGTCATTGTAATAGATGTCATAACGACTCAACCAACCACCTGTCCCATGCCCACCAAACAGCAAGAGCTGAAAAGAAATAATTTTAGTAGTCAGCACCACTTACTACAAAAGGAAGCAGGAGTTTTGACTTGAAATTATTCAAGTATCAACAATGGACGATTCTTTTCTTTGTATCAATAATATATACCCACTTCAACTGTGATCAACCTAGAGTAGGCATCCAAGGGCTGGCATAAAGCTGTAAACCAGGGGTGGCAATTTTAGACACAACCCGTAGACACAAAACGAATATGACATGAAAATAGAGAGTTAGGGTTGAGCTTATTTATGTTCACGTCGAAATCGTTTTAACCCATTTATGACACACTTTATTATTCCTATCACGAGTCAACCCATTTTGACCTGCTAATTTGCAAAAAACATTATCAAAAAATGATAAATTAGTAAATATAAACCTAATTATTTATTATATGAGACTTGTTACTTTATTATATTTGGTTTTTACTTCCTTTTCTAAACTTATTTAATTTGTGAATTTATATAAAAGTTAAAAATTACATTGTTTTACAATTTTTTTAAAATTTTTTAGTTAAAATATTAATTAGCTAAATGTTGAAATATGACGTGCTTGTTTAGTGTTAGATTCTATATTTTTGTATATTATTAAATTTATGTGTGATTAAAATTAATGTACAAATTTCATGTAATATATTATCTTATAAAGATTAAAACTGTTGAATCATGTCAAAACGTGGCAAATGCATTATGTTCAGTCATGTCAAATTGTGTTAAATAGATATACAACAATTATTCATCTTTAATTCTCTCCTTCTCTCTCTATTTCTTTCTCTCTCCCTCTTTTCTTCATTCTCGATCTTCTATTTTTCTATTATGTTTCTCCCCTTTATTCCTCTTTCTTCCATTCTTCTTCATTGTTGGAACCTTGGATCATTGAGGAGCCAATCACTACTTTCTCTCTCTCTTTCTCTCTCTCTCCCTCTTTTGTTCATTCTCAATCTTCTGTTTTTTTATTATGCTTCTCCCCTCTGTTCCTCTGTCTTCCATTCTTCTTCATTGATGGAGCCTTGGACCATTAAGAAGCCTCTCTTTGCTTCTTTCTCTCTCTTCCTCTTTTCTTTCTTCTTGATCATCTAGTTTCTATTCTGCTTCCCCCCTCTCCTCCTCTTTCTTCGATTCTTCTTTATTGCCAAAGCCTTGGACCATTGAGAATCTAGCTACATAATAGTTGGTATTAGAACTTTGAGTTCTAGGGTTGGCTTTGCTTCCAAATCAATTTGTTGGTCTGCCTCTTCTTCCTCTATCCTTTTGATTTTCCCTCAAAATTAAGTTCTTGAATCTATAAGTCTCACATTCCTTTCTCTTTCTCTTTTCTTAACTAATCTCATTCTCATATTCATTTACAATCTTGAATTGAAGTGGGACAAGAAATTGATTTTTATTCGGACTTCAATAAATCCAACTCCTACAATTCAATTTGAAATTCATGGTTACATGGCTATCAAGCTCACTAACTCCTAGTCAAAACACAAGGGTAGGAGGAGATCAAATGCTTCTAGCTCACAGTAATCTGTGTGAGCTCATCTGTAAGCTTGGGTGGGTTTTAATCGACCAGCTTGTAACTCAATGTAGGAACATCAGATTTGAGCCTCGATTGTGGCAGCTATGTCACCAAGGGGCGACAAGCTTCCAACCTATCGGGTTGTTACATATTATAGAAGAAGGAAGAAGAGTGTTAATTAGTAGTTGCTGTTAGCAGTTAGTTAGCTGGGGAATTTGGAGGGAATTGCTTGTAACAGCTTGAAACTGCTGCAACAGCTTTTTGGAGGGAATTACTTGTATTAGCTAAATTAGCTTTAGCTAACTGATTCTATTAGAGTTGTTAGGAGGCAATTACTACTTTGTCTATAAAAGTAGTAGGCAGATCTGTAATGATTCATTCAAGAATGCACATCAATCATATCTCTCTCTTCTCTCAATTCTTTTCTCTTCCCATCTGATTCTGTTTCTTTTCTCACCCACTCTTTTCTTTTGTTTCTCTCAAAACTCTGTTCCAATCTCTACTGTAGGGATTGATTCAGATCTGTTATCTTACATTTGGCATCAGAGCTATTAGATCAGTGGGCAACTGCTGAAAATTGTTTCCATCTATGGCAGATTACTCTTCCTAAAATACCAGGTTTCTTTCTTCTTCTTCTTCTTCTTCTTCTTCTTCTTCTTCTTCTTCTTCTTCTACTACTACTTCTCCTTCTCCTTGTATTTCTAATCCCTTTATTCAGATTTCTTTTCTGTTTTTCTTTCTTTCATGAAATTCCCTCAAAATTTCCTTTCCTTGAGTTCTTATTCTGTTTTCCGATAATCAGATTTCTATCCTTGATTGATTTTCTTTGCTTCTTGAAGTTCTTCACGTGTGAGTTTTACTTCCAATCCATTTCACTGGCATCACAAGAATGACAAGATCTGGGATAGTTACTCAAGACTCAAGAATCTATGAGTTGGAAGAATTAATTAGGGTTTTGTAGACTGAATGCAAGAAGGATGGGGATGATTTGAGGGAGGAAGTGAAGCGGCATGCCTTGCAGAGTGCAATAGAGATTAGAAGGATGATCAAGGAGGAGTTGCAAGCCATTTTTGGGGATTCTTGGGCTGATAAAAGTAAAGGAAGTGGTCTTGGAGTAAATGCAGAAGTAGGAATCTCTGTTGCTGTCCTCGGGAGTAAGGGTATTCTCCCTAATCCAAAGGAGAAAGTCAACCAGCAGCAAACAGGAATTGTTAGCAATGGATCATCAACTGAGAATGAAGATAAACATATAATTGATGAAGATAAACTCCTTGGAAATTATGACAAATCAAATGAAGACCAAAATGCTTCCAGTGAAAATTTTAAGAATGACAAGGACAGTGAGCAGGAGTAGGATTTTCTTGCTGATATATTTGGTATGAATGAAGATTCTAAGGAGGAAAATTATGGAGAAGAGGATCATGGATAATCAAAGTTTACAATGGGAAAATAAGAGTGAATTTGAAGAGACTTTTGAAGGAAAAAAAAATTCAAAATCTCTTGAACATGTCTTTGTTGTGAAGACAGACCATAGATTCCTTTTTAGTTTTAGCAAGATTTTTCCAGAGAAATATGTAGCTGGATATTATGAAGAAGATACATGTGGAAAGGAGTATTGCAATTTTTGAAATAACAAAATTAAGTTGACATCATGTAGTTATATAATTCTTAAAGAGAATGAATTTGAAATTTGAAGTAGACAGAGGAAGAAAATGTGTCCTTTAAGATACTACAATCATTTACTGCTCAAAGAAAATGAATTTCAAATTTGGAGGAGAAAGAGGAAGAAAATACAATCCATTCAATGGACGAGATAATTTGTATACAACTTCCTCAGTTCAGCAGTAGTTCTGATCACAGTTTTGCTCCATCCACTTCTACTTCAACTGATTTACCAGGGATAACTTGCAAGTTCTTCAGGACCTTACAAGTGGCTTCATCTTCCAGCAGAAGAAGCTACTTGGGGGGATCAATCATTCGTCCTAGCTCAATTTTCAGAATTTTCATCTTCTTGGGGGCAAGAAGATTCTCTTGGGGAGAGCATTGTTACATATTATAGAAGAAGGAAGAAGAATGTTAATCAGTAGTTGTTGTTAGTAGTTAGTTAGCTGGGGAATTTGGAGGGAATTGCTTGTAATGGCTGTAATAGCTTTTTGGAGGGAATTACTTGCATTAGTTAAACCAGTTTTAGCTAACTGATTATGTTAAAGTTGTTAGGAGGCAGTTACTACTTTGTCTATAAAAGTAGTAAGCAGATATGTAATGATTCATTCAAGAATGAACGTCAATCATATCTCTCTCTTCTCTAGATTCTTTTCTCTTCTCATCTAATTTTGTTTCTCTTCTCACCCACTCTTTCTTCTGTTTCCGAAACTCTGTTCCAATCTCTACTCTAGGGATTGATTTTGGAGCATTGGTTGAACTTCCTGATGGCAGAACAATGAATATTGATAGCCGGAGAAGCTTGGGAGAGGTTCAAATAGCTGGTTGGGTCACCTTCTAATCTGAAAGGATCTTGGCCTCCAGCCATTTGCAAACAATTGGACTAGTATCAATCAAGTCGCCCAGAGCTGGTAAGAAGATTGTTGCAAGTGACACAGTGAATGGATAGGTGAAAATGATAGGTGAGAGAGGCACAATGGCGTTATTCTCCTCTGCTCACGATGCTTTTCAATCAGTAACTATGGCAGAAATTTCAAAGGCTAGAACATAGGTTGGAAGGTTTGAATTTTCACAGGAAGCTATAGGAATTTGGTTGATTTTAGGCTCCGATACCAAATTGATGTAAAACAGAAAGAATAAAAGAATCAAGAGAAACAAATTCTTTAGAGAAAACGAATTTTCAAAAACTATGTTTAAATCTCAATAATAATCATAATAACCAAAAGCTAAATAAAAATAACTAGAAGACATAGATATTTATAGTAAAATAACTAGTCCTATTACTACTAGGATCAGGAATCTTTAAACAAGAAACCCTACTCAAATACTAATTAGAATACGGAACTCCCTACTCAAATACTAATCAGGAATACAAAACTAACTAAACTTCCTAAATAATAGTAGAATTCCCAAATAACATAAACTTCTTAATTAATAATAATCTAAATTTCCTAATTTTACAATGAATATAATTCCTAAGCATTCTAGGTTGAATCAAATTTCAATACTACATCAATATATCTACTCCCACATACCAAATGTCCACATTTTCCCAAATGACAACTTTAAATTATGAGTCTAACCTACATCTACACAAGCCTTGCCTCTATCAAAGGTCAAACCAAACAATTTGGCAAATACATGCTCAATAAAAAGGTGACAAGCTTCTAATAACAATAAGCATAAAATTGAAATCACAATAATCCCATTTTCCTGCTTCAGGTCTGAATGCATCACACACGTAAGGCAACCAAAATTGTAGTATTAATTCTATAAATTTGTGCAAATCATAACCATAAATATTATGATTTTTTCACAGTAAAGTTAGGATATTAAATATTTGAAAGAACAAGTTTACACAATTTCAATTTGAATGTTTTATTTAGGTTGTATGACAAACTCAAGTTAGTAGCCATCATTCTTTGTACAAACCTAAAATCAAGTCCTAGGGCTAGCAAATAGCATCAGAAATACTCACTGAATTGTACTATTCACAACAGTTTTCACATAGCATTAGCATATGAAAGTAGACGAAGGCAAAAGAGAAATCACTTTGAAAGAAAGAATCAAGAAAAATAGTTGAGGGTTTAGAGATGTCATTACATAGTGGCCTCCAGATGTTATAGTGTGGCCACAACGAGGAGAAGGAGCTTGACCAGGAAGCTTCAATTGGGTCCATCCAGGAGTTTCAATCTCTTCCTTCCACAACAAAGAGAAAAGGCAAACTCCACTTAGTCCAATTTAAGGATTATTTACTGTGATTATACTTTTAAGCTCTTGAACACACACACACACACACACACACACACACTCACACACACACACAAAAACACATGGAGAAAGATCTCATTAACACATCCACTAATGTTAAGGGATTAAGTGCTGACAATCTCCCATTTTATAAAAGGACCGCTAACACAAATGGAGTTCCATCACCAAAGCTGTAAATAAAATTAGATCGTGGAGCATTATGAAATTCATTAAACGATGCCCATTCAACAATCATCACTACAATAATGGCTGCCAATTTTCGGTGATCAACCATTTGAACACTAGGCTACCTTAGTCTCAGTAACATTCATCCCAGCGGATCTGCAACTCATTTTGAACTAAAAATCTATGTCATTTCATCAGACATGAAAAACTCCAAGTATATCATCAGTTAATGAATATCTGATCATCACAATTCTATAACTATGTGATGAATATAGACAACCAAAGATGCATAAACATATCATTCCAGAATTCTATTATACATCACAAGATAATAAACAGCAAGGCCAAATACCAGACTTCAACAAGAAAATGAAATTCCTAATGGATTACAAATGAGCTACTTCAGTGCCAAGTACTTGTTTAGGAAGGTAATGTCAATATAAAATCAATAAATAAATAATATATGCATACATATGTGGTTAAAATGTTAAATAACAACATTCATTTTTAATTCTTTCTCCATGTATTCTATTAGTACAATAGTACGTCATGGAAAAAATATATGCACCACTCCCCATTTGTGCTGAAACAATTTACACATTTGACTTTTTTTCTATGGAGCCAATAGATTTCCAAAAGGACAGCCAAATGCAATTCTAATAAACTCAAACCACAATATAATCCTAAATTACTTCGGGTTGGCTACATTAGTACCCTCCTCTATTCAGGCCTGTCTAGGGCACACTTCACACAAATCCAATCTAGTAAGTCCAGCCTGTCATTTGAGGCACAGTCAAAGTGCAACCAATATTGACTGATATGAAATATTTTTCATGAATTAAATTGTAGCAGTTTCATCCTTTAGAAACTATATCTACAAGTCAAGAAAGGAAAATTCACAATGCATCCCCTTGAACATGTAATTTGCAATGTTTTGTGTCCAGAGTATAATGACCAGAACACAATACATTACTTGGTCAGAAAGAGAAAAGGGGATTAAAGCACAAACCAAAGCTACAAGGCACATGCAACAAGATAGGTCAAAGGATAGAACAAATAATAATCAGTAAGCAAGGGTGCTGAAAAGGATCAACTGCCAACCTTCTTCAATAACACCCTTCAGAGCCCACAAATCACCCATGATTGGCCCACCGCCACCTGTCAAAGTTAAGATTATAATTCTGTTAGTTAAAAGTTGCTCAAACAAATGCAAATGGGAACACCAATGTGATGTTGATACAAAATGATGTAACCATATAATTAATCTCATCAATTTTGTTGAAAACTAAGAACATTCAAGTTATCTAATGAGAATACTTATCATCACAGAAATGTGTGATGGTTCTCTCTTTGTTCCTAAACAAAGACACATATGACACAACACAGGGCATATGAACAGTGAAAAGAGAAATTAAAATGACCATAAAGCGGAGTGCTGTACAATGCCATTAATGATGCCACACCATCATGTTAGATATCTTGTATTGTGTTTGTTTATACAATTTGTGGGCTGAATTATTCTCTCATATTATGTTTTTTGTAACAATTTATGTTTATCAATATTTGATAAGCACAAGTGACTAGTAATTTCAAAGTAATTTGGCAACTGCAATCCTCAAGTAGATCTTGGCACCATAAACAGGTGTCAAAGACTCCTAAAAAAGAATTCAGCAACAAATTCCAATTGCCATGTAAGGATATTCAGGGCATTTCACCTCTGCCACCATAAATAAGCAACCGTTTCTCAACCATGGTTGCTGTGTGGCCACATCTAGGTGGAGGCAATGCTCCAGTAACTGACAGCTCCATCCACTCAAGTGATACTGTTAAAAAAAAAAACAATGTAATATGAACAATTTAAAAGATTAAAAAAAAAAGAGAGAGTAGTCTCATGAGGCAACACGGCTACAAAGAAATTTAACAATGTTACTTGTGTCCAAGACATAAACATCTGACAACCACTTCTTGCCATCCCACCCACCGTACCTGCATTTAAATATATCTTCCAGACAAAATCATACAAGATAAAAACCCTATTCAAGCTAGTTGATTAATGGTGAAATTTGCTTAATACCCACATAACGATTTTCCGGTTTCCAATAGATGCAGCTGCAGCAAAATCCCTTGGAGAAGGCAAGTCACCGAAACTAGTTAGCTCTGACCATTGCCATATATCTGAAACAAACATAGACTCGGTTTAATCCCCAACAAGTTATGGCAAAAAATTACTTGAATGAGCACTATGCCAAGTACATTCAATTTTATTTTTAGAATGTATTGATCACCTGCACACGCACAAACAGAGAGCCTATGTGTGGGAAGGTGGCAAGAAAGAGAGAGAAAGAGGATAAGAGAGAAAAAAAAAAGGAGTAATCATTGATATGAGAACCACACAAAAATTTGTATAGAGATAAAGATTTTACCAGTATCCAGAACCCAAAAGTCACCCATCCTGCAGTTGCAATCATATCAGTTAAGAACGTCATTAAGATTTGCAATAAAGCATTCATATATATCAGATTTTTTTACAAACCTTTTGCTACCAGATCGCCCACCAAAGATGAACATGTGGCAATCAATTGAGACAGCAACATGAAAGGCTCGTGGGCTAGGACCCACTTGTCCATCAGACCCACTTCCACTGCACTCTGGCTGAAACCATTGCTTGTTCTCTAAACAACAGAAAAGCAAATTGAGAATCAAAGGACAAATTTTGGATCAGTGCTCTCTCTCTCCTCTCTCACACCCAACCCCACACCCACCCACCCCCACCCCCACCCCCACCCCCCCTTACCTCCCCCACCCACAACAAAGTTCTTCCTTAAACACACAGAACCCCATAATTTTGGGGGAAATTGTATGAAAATGTTGCTTTTTGATTAACATGCAAGATGTATAATTACCTCAGTTGCATTAGCCTTGTAGCACACCTCTAATAAACCATATCTAGATTTTAAGATAATATAAACAATTAATCTCACCATATGACTTGAGTAGAACAATAATACCAAAATGATCACTTAGCAAGTTTCATTCAACCCCAATCTGTTACAATTCCAATTTTCCATTGATGTCAAATTCAAAGTTAAAGTTATCCATCTTTGATTTATTGACGGGCCTAAGTTGCACCCACATTTGCACTGCATTTGTCAAGAAAGCAGGCATATCAAACATCGCGCAGTAGTTGTCAACTTGTCACAATGATCTTTTATTTCTCTTGTGCACTTCATCCACATCCTTTAACAAAATCTATTTTTAATTTTAGAATTTCATATTCATATTTTTAATTTTTCAAAACATGCATCAACAAAATCTATTGATCTGAAGAATTGCTAATTTATTGAAACAGGTAAATAAACCACCACAATTATAGAATTTATCATTATTTTATTCTTGGTAATTTTCTTAATCATCTCAGAGAACTAAAATTGCTAATTTATTATAACAGGTAAATAAAGCACCACAATTATAGAATATATCACTATTTTATTCTTGGTAATTTTCTTAATCACCTCAGCGAACTACAGATGCAATTGTAAAAAGGAAACAAAAGAACTCACATAATAATCCATAAGTGCATCAGAAATAATGCCTAGAACCTCAGCCTTGCACAAAATACATCACTTGAAATCTACTAAATCATGGTGTAGCATAACTAACAAGTAACCTTGCATTTATTGTTCACAAACATTGCTATTCTGTTTTGTGATGCAAGTATAAGCCAATGCATTTCTCACTCTCTTTTTCTTTTCAAGGTAAGCATGGTTCTTTATTTTGAACTGGTTTCAAAACTAAGGATAAATCTGAGAAGTGGATTTGTTCCAATAGATGAGGTATATATAGCTTATGGGAAACTGGCCAGCTTTATGAAGTCTACATAACTAAAAGTAGTCTCACATTGTTTGCTAACAAAGCTATTATGGTTTCTCATACAAGCATATAGAGCAGATGCAATTTCGACTGTCATCTTTTTTCTTTTTTCCTTTTTTTTTTTTCCGTGCACATGTGTTTGTGCATATGCGATTTTACAGGGGCTGGGCTTAGAGTTGAGGTTAAATTTTGAAAAGTGAATTGTACAATGGAGAAGGAGCACATATAGGAAATAGCCAGCGATATGTGGTGTAAGTAGGGAAAAGGACAGCATTATGAGGTGTGAAAAGTAGGGTTTTCTTCCTATTATTTATCTTGGAATTCCCTTAGTTTTTTCCTTTAAGTCAGCCTTATAAGTTGTGAAGTAGGCTCTCTTCCTATGATCTATCTTGGAATTCTCTTGGGTTCCTTTTTCTTAACTGTTTTCTGCAAATCGATAATTCAGAAAGCAGAGAGAAAATTTGCAAATTTGAAGATTCAAAATTTATCTGTGTGGCCACAAAATACTGTTTGAATACTAAGAAAAAAAATGGAAATGGAAAAGTATGTAAATTCACACTGATCTACAGCTAAAATTCGCCATTGCTTCCACTATATCTTGCTCCATCAAAGCACACTTAACCCACTTCAATTACTAAAAATGAATTGAGAATTTGAATTTCTACCCAGTATTAACTCGCCGATCACACACAAAACTCAACACATGAATATGAGAAAAAGAATACAAAAGAACTACAAGAAAGAAACCCCAAAAAAAGAAGGTTAAGGAATACCCATATCATAAACAACGACGTCGCTTAGAAATTTCTTGTCGATGAGACCACCGAAGACGACCACCTTCGACTTTCCGACGACAACAGCACTGTGACCACTGCTAAATCAAACAAAAACCCGAATCAAGAAACAGCATATGCACGCACACACACGTCTGTCGCAAAAGAAGGACGTTTCAGTCGTTGACCTGCGAGGTTGGGGAAGAGGTCCACTGAAATCAGAGGAAGAAGCTTGAACCCAGTAATGCATTTTTTACGCCTGGCCTCGCAATTGGCTCTGAGTCCTCGCTTTCTTGGATGTAAGTCCGTCTGGACTTTCAAGTGTGACTAGGGCTGTGAAGGCAAATCGAATGAAATTAAGCTTTAAGAATTAATACTTACCCTATGTTCACACTATGCCCCATTGGTGTGGTTTCATATGATAGATTATTCTATGTTAAATTGATGGTTTGATATAATTATTTTTTGATTTTATCTCTATATAATATATAAAATTTTAATATAAAATTTTAATTATATAATTTTAATCTTATATATATATAAGACATATTTAATAATTAATAAGAAAATAAATATACCTTTAATTATTATTATTATTATATTATTATTATTTATAAATTAATACTTTATTTAAATAAATAATTTAAATTATTTATATATTTAAAATAATAATAAAACATATTTTAATAATTTTTATATTTATCTTACCATATCATATTATTTAACCAAATAAAAAAAGTTTATTAAACCATTCCATAAGATCATTAAACTATCCAATATTATATTATCTTTCCAAATATATTAACAAAGCATAGTGTACATTATTGGAGAAATTAAAAATAAAAAAAAATAAACTGAAATTTAGTTTGACAAAATGAATAATTTAGCTCTTATAATTTTTAATTAAGTAATTTAATTCATGAGATTTTATAAAACTTATAATTTAGTCCCTACCATTAAAATTTTATTAAATTATCATTAATTTTAATAAAAAGACCAAATTACCCTTATCTTTATTTTTAATATGAAAATAAGTTAGTCTCAAAAATTTTATTTTCTTAATAATTTAATCATGTACTTTTTAAAATGTGAAACCCATTAAATTAAAAAAATTAAATTTAAATTATTAAAATATTAATTAATTACTTTAAAATCCTTAAAAATTTTGATTGGTTACAAAATTGTCCATTTATTTTATAAATGGATTCTCAAATATTATAACTATTTATAAATAAGCTTTTATAATTTTGTAAAATTATATTTATGTCATTATTATAATATATATATATTTATCAATGTATAATATTTTCATATATTATATTATATTATGTTGTCGTATATAAAAAAAGAAAAAAAATTATGAATATGGTTGTAAATTGTTAGTAAAATAAAATTTCAAGAACTAAATTATTTCATATTAAAAAAAAGTTAAAAATATTTTGATTTTTTTATTAAATTTAATAAAAAATTAACTGTAATTCTAATGGTAAGAACTCATTTATAAGTTTATTAAAATGTCGAATACTAAATTCCTTAATTTTAAAATTAGATGGACTAAATTATAAGTTTAACTAAATCTTAGGAACAAAATTATTAATAAAATAAAATCTTAGGAACTAAATTATTTTCATAATAAAAATAGAATTAAGGGTATTATGATTATTTTTTCTAGAATTAACAGTAATTTAATTGAAATTCTAAGGGCAGGGACTAAGTTGTTGGTTTTGTCAAATCTTAGAAATTAAATTATTTAGTTTTAAAAATACAAAAATTAAATTATAAATTTTATCAAATTTTAGATACTAAACTATAGTTGACCCTAAAAAAATCATCACATTGATTTGGCGCATTTATCAAATACAGCCACAAGTTTAACTTTTAGGCGAAAAGTAACTTAGAAAATTACATAAATGTCATCAAAAAATTAGAATAGATTACAATTTAATTTTTAAGTTTAACAAAATTTATAAATTAGTCCTTATATTTTTAAAATTTATCTATTTAATCGTTAACATTTTATTAACGCATATGAATGCAAAAGCATCTAATTTTTTTTTTATTTGTTAATTATATATATACGAGGGGTGAACTTTTGAATGGACAAAAATACTCTTAAATTTTATATTGTTTATAGTTATATTATTTTTATTATTTTTATTAATTTTAGAGTTTCTATAAATTTAAAATTTCTAACCTGATTTATAATTCTACATAACTAAAATTTCTATTGCAATTTAAATTAAAATCTTATAAAAAAATTAATTAATAAATTAATGTGTTCTTAAAATAAAGATTGTGAATTTATATTTAAAAAAAATCAATTTCTATTTTTAAATTATATTTCAGAAAAAAATATATAATTTTTTTAGTTTACAAATTCATAATGTTGATTATGATTTCTATTTTTAAATTATATTTCATTGATCAAAAATCAATACTCTAAATTTTGATTAATGAAATTCTATTTTTCTTAATGTTATTCTAATTTGGAAACGTAAACTTAGCTAAACTAAATTATATTTCAGAAAAAAAAAAATACTATACTTAGTTAAAGGAAAAGAAAAATTTGTAAAATCATAAAAAAAAGATTTCAATAATGGAAAAAAATATCTTTTAGATCTTCATTAATGATATATATAACATGGTGGCTTAAATATATTTACTAAAATATTATATAAATATGACAAAAGTTTTTAATTGCCCGTGGACGGGACTTAAGAGGATTTTCGGTGCGCTGACTAGGCAATATATCCTTTTCAGTTCAAGTGGTATCAGAGCCTCGTAACGGTCTGTGCGGTCCCGGGTTCGAGTCTCGCCCCTGCGTAAAAAACAGCTTTGCGCTAAGAGTGGGTCTGGCGAACCCAGAGTCTGCGCAAGTAAAGTCGTGGTGAGTTTGGGCCCGTGGACGGGACTTAAGAGGATTTCGGTGCGCTGACTGGGCAGGATATCCTTTTCAGTTCATCATTTAATTATTATAATTAATAAAAATTATAAATTATATTCTTATCAAACAAAAATATGATTTTTTTTATAAATCATATATTTCATCAATTTTAAATAATCATTAATAACTTAATGAAAAAGTTCACAAATCATAATCAACATTCATTTTAATATTTTTCAGTCGTTGATTAGAATATTAATTTTTAAAGAATTTAATTTATGATTTGAGAATTAAAGAATTAAAGTGTTATAGAAAAATTAAATTTGAGATTTAAGAGTTTAAGTGTATGTAGATGTATTTTTAAATTAAATTTTATTTTAAAATAATAAATTATAATTATTATAATTAATTGTAATTAAAAATTTTAACTTTGTGGGAATAAATAAATAGAGATAAATTTTTATACCATCAAAATTAGATTTTTTGGCTTAATATTTAATCTATTTTCATAATTGATGGTAAGACTAATTTTAAATATTAATTAATTAGATAAAATTATTATTCCTAAATTTTTGAGAGAAACTTTTAATGGGAAATTAAAAAAAAATTAGCCACTAAAATATGTACAACATTAATAATAAAAATCAATAAAATTTAGTAAATATAAATAATTAAAAGTTATATATATATATATATATATATATATATATATATATATATATATAAACTTCTATATAAATTTTTTCCTACTATTCACTCTAATTATTATATATAATTTTTAATAATGTCATTTAGTTTATTATCATTAAATTGACAAAACTTTTATTTTATCAATTAATATTTTAAAATTTTATGTCATGATATTATTCATATATTATTTAATAGAGTAATAACATTGCAATAACACTAACTGAAATAAAATAAAAAAAAATTATGTTAATTGATGCAAAGAAAATGTGATAATATAAAACTTCATGATATTAATTTAATGAAAAATTAAATTTTTCTCTCTTAAATAATCATGTGATGAACCATGCGGTGTATTTTTTAAATTCTCTATATATAATTTCTATTTATATAATAACATACACACACATATAAAGTTTTGCTTTGTTGTATTTGTTAAGGTTCTTAATTCAATAGAGTTTTTTTTTTTTTTAAGTATTATATCTTATTTGTTTCAAAAAGAAAGTATTATATATTATTTTTATGTTATTTTTTTTGTAAACTCGGTGTATTTTTATGTTGAATATGATTTATTAACATATAGTTTTTAGTGTAATATGATTAAATTTTATTATTATTTTTTATTTTTACAATTAGATCATAAAGTTAAATAAATTAAAAATAATTTTTACATAAAATTATAATTTAAAAATATTCAAAAAATAATAAGACGCACGTGCGCACAAAAAACTACTAATTAAATTTTTTAACTAAAACATATAATTAGGGGGTAAGCACTATTTAGTTCAAAACGAAATAATTTGAAAACTCAGTTCGATTTTAATTTTTATATATTTTGTTTATTCAGTTCAATTTGGTTTTAGAGAGAAAAAATTTTAATTAAATTGAAGCACACTAAATTAATGAAAACATTGTTATTTAATTTTAAATAACACTAATGTAAAATCTTTCAGACCTTATATTGTCAGTACTTCCTTAATCCATTTGTATTTCTCCTACTTTGATGCTTTGTTCCTTCCCTTTTTCTTCTCATTTCATTACGCTGCCCCATCATTCCTTAACTTCCAATTTCAAAATAGAAGAAAACCTTTTACAACCCCATTCTTGTTTTTATCATCTCTGTTGGTGGAGTCATAGATTTCCCTATTTAAAGAAGTTTCAATCCCTTCCTTATTGGATAATTTTGTTATTTTTGTTGTGTTGTTTACCTGATGTTTAAATCATATCTTTTTTTTTTCTTTGGTTGTTGGTATTCTTGGGTATTGTATGGATATTCAATTGGATTTTTGTATTTGGAAATGTTAAAAATTTAATGTTTTTCAGTAGTTTCTTCGTTTGTGTAATGGTTTTTATATTTATACTGTAACATCCCCATTGTACGTGTTCTGTACGTTCTGTTACTCCAGTGGCCAAATATCAGTCCAAGCAAGTCAAGATGTCTGGAACTACACTTCGGTGATAGTGAACAGACATATAATGATGAAATAAATAAAAAGAAAATACAAGAAAAATCAAAGAAAAGTGAAAGAGAGAAAATGAAGCTAAGTTAAACGAGCCGGCACTGCAGCGATGGGTGACCGCATCGAGAAGGCCGTTGCCGACCCCAGGACCCCGGGGAACCCTTGGAATTTAATTTTAAGACATAAATAAAGGTTTATTAAAATGTAATTAACACTAGAAATATCAAAGAAAAATTAATAAATTAGTACAAAGAAAAATGAAAAATCGAGAAATAAATAAAAATGTGTTACCGAAAAATCGGGAATATAACCCGAAGTGGGGCATTTTGGTCATTTGACACTAAGAGTTGCCTTTTGACCTCAATGTCCATTAAGAATAAATAACATTGAACTTAGGAAATGTCATGAAAAATTAAAATAGGATACAATGTATAAATAGTAAAAGAATGGAGCTAAATGAGCAAATAAGGAAACTTTAATTAATTAAACATTAAAAAGAACATAGTGCTCTACTAACTTGGATATTGGGACACTTATCTAAGCCTTGGGACAGCAGATAGCACTCATTATCATCTTCTTCTTCATCCCACTTCACCTTGCCGAAATGAAGTTCACCATGGAAATCACCATGGCCGCCCCACATGTAACCTCCATGGGTGCATGATCCAGCCATCATTTCTACTTGGTTCCTTCATTAAAGCTTGCCTACTTACCTTGGGGAAGATATTGGCAATAAGAAAAACAAGATTTGGTAAAGTTTTGATAAGCTTCAAAAGTGGTAAGTGTCCAAAACCTCTCCCTTGCTTTAGTAAACCTTGTGTTTAGGTTGAGGTGAGTATTTTGGTGAAGAGAAATGAAGAGAATAGTAGGAAATGAAATGGTTAATTTTTTGGCAGCCATGATATGTGTTGTATTTGAGTTTTTCTTACCTCTAATGGATGGAAATTAAGGTTGATTAACTTAAATGGTGGATATAGTAAGTTAAAATCTAAGTATGTGCATATAGTGTTTGAATTAAGGGTGTGAAATGGAACCTTAATGCTTTGAGCAAAATGCCATGTTTGACAGCCCATAATAGTATGAATTTGTGTGTGAATATGAAGTTTATTAATGAAATATAGTAGTGTTAAATTGTGGATAGCATGTGTAAGTGATATTGAAGTATGAGTAAGTTGAAGTGTATGTGTAATACTGACATTGAGATATGTTGAATTTTAGTGGAAGTGAATGTTGAACTTAATGGTGAATTATGTGCATTGAGCACTTGAATGTTCTGCCCAAAATTGTTTGCTGGAATTGTGTACAATGTATATATGAAAGTTTCATTGATTGAATATTGAAGTAATGAGGAGGAGAAGGAATATCAAATTGGAAGTGTATGTGTTTTGTGCAGGTTGTGTATTGATGGCAGTACCTAAATTAGGTCATAAGTGCCAAACTATGAACCTAGTTGGTATGAGGCCAATGGGGGTGAAAATAGACGCCAAATAGGCCAACTTTTATGTAGAAATATTGCCAAAATTTTGCCTAAAAACTAACCTTTAAAATGACCAAATCTGGAATAGCAACCTTGCAACCCAAATTTTTGACTATATGAATAGTAATCATTAGGATGACCATAACTCACTCAAAACAGGTCCAATTGACCTGAAATTTTTACCATGGATAGCTTAGACATAGAGCTACAATTCTTATGAAGACACCAAAGCCCAGAAATGGCCAAACCTAAGTCAAATAGCTTGCACAAGTTCGGGTACCAAAACTGCCAAAACTTAAAGTGACCTAAAATTGACCAAATTTTGCACTAGAGGTGCAATCTGTCTAGCTTTAGTAAATTGACCATATCTTGGTCTATACAACTCAGAATGACCTGAAATTTTCCCCCCTTGCAATAAGACATTGAGCTATAATTTTGCTTCTTTGACCAGAAGCTAAAAACCAAGAGAAATAGGACTTTAAGCTAGACCAATCTAGCACACCAAAAATTGAGAATTTGACATTTACATACAATGATGCTTAAAGCACTTTGGCAATGAATGCCAACTTGTAAAAATGGTAAATTGCACTATATTGGCAGCATATTGAATTACAATATGTGACATGTTGATGCTAGAAACCACTTATCCATAGTACCTAAAAAGGTCAACATATGCATTGACTTATGAATTACATAATAGTTAGTAAACTCTAAAAATTGAAGAATTAAACAATTAATTTATAATGTGCCCTAGTTTGCCTAGTTGACTAGTTTGGATAGGTTGGCATGCCAATAGGATTCTAATAGTTGTTCTGTAAATGGCTTCATGCCATACTATATTTTTACGGCTTATTATGCCGCACTGTGACTTTAATAGCCTATAACTATACATATTGTGTATTTATTTTTGGCTTATCGCTAGATTGATTATATGACTTTTTAGCCACGCTGCACACCGGGAGACACTTTGTGACCGATGGTGTGACGGCCTGAGGTACTAGGTACCCAGTGCAAATATATCCGTTTATCCACCGTCAAGAAATAGGTCCGCAGCGATAATTCAAGTACTATTAAATTCAAATACCTAAATCCAGTCTACTGACATATAGTACCACAAAAAATTCGTAAACACTTTATTTACTTTATTTTAGTGTATATTTCTTTATATTTGGCACCACTAAGCAAAATTGCTTAGCGCGTTGCTTTTGTAACGCGTAGGTATTAGAGACACAGCTGGGGAGCTCAGTAGACCTACGATTGGGTGAGACATCAGATCTGCACAGGAGTCTAGAGTCATCTGCATTGCATTGCATATATGGTAGGACTTAGAATATCTTGTATTTTGTACTTTTGTTGTATTTTTGAAATTCGGCCTTGTATTTGGTAATGTTATGAAAGCTCTAAAGTTTGTAATATTTTGTACATATTAAATAACATGGAGATTTTCTGGATATATTTGAATTATTATAGACCGTATTATGGAACTGTTTAATGAATGTAAAAGTCTATTGACTTTACTGAGAAATAGAGACTATGAAATATTTGAGATTTTGATATTATCATATTAAACTGTTTTCAATAGGTTTGGAAGGACAGTTTGTCCGAAATACAGACGGCACCTTGCCAAATTTTTATTACCATTTTTGAAACACTGATTTTATCAAAGTATGAAAATAGTATCAGCATAATATGAATATTACATAAAGGACTTCTCAAAATCAAATTGAGCTCAGGTATTGAAATAATCACAGACTAGGTATTCTGGCACGCCGTGTAGCATGCCTTGCTAGGCTATTCTGTAGACGGGTGAGGGGTGTTATATTTAGTGGTATCAGAGCACGGTTTAGGCGTTTCTGGACCTAGATAGTTTGCATATCATGCATTGCATTATAAGTGTTAAGATGACTCTAATGCAGATCTTTTGATTTGTTTTGTTATTTTGATCAGAATATGGACTCCACATCGCAGAGAGCGGTCGATGAGGAAGTGGAAAGTCATACTCTATCTATGACTGAACCAGGAGATAGGAGGGAACCTGCTCCACTAGTACCAGGTGCACCAGCCATATTTCAGCAAATTGCTGAGTTCTTTAGATAGATGGCAGGAGTTATGCCACCACCATCACCACCTCTACATCAAAAATCTCATATGGAGAGACTCAGGAAGTTTGGAGTAGTGGATTTTCTAGGCAAAAGGGAAGATGATTCTGTCACAGCTAAAAACTGGTTAGACAGAACTGGAAGAGTCTTGAAACAACTTCATTGTACTCCAGAGCATAATTTGGAAGCTGTTGTATCACTACTGCAAGATGATGCATACCAATGGTGGGATACAGTAACTAGTGAGATGCCACCAGAATAGATAACTTGTGATTTCTTTCTCACTGAGTTCAGAAAGAAGTATGTGGGCAGTGTATACCTAGAAGAGAAGAGAAGGGAGTTTATTACCCTACGCCAGAGACAGCTGACAGTGACTGAATGTGTAACACCCCTATTTGCATAGTCTGGTATATGTTACTGTTCCGGTGACCGGTATCGGTCCGAATAATTAAGAGGATTAGAAATGTGTTTAAGACACCTAGTTAAGCCCTGAAAACAAATAATTAGTAATTGTCAATTAGTTAAGCATAAATAAGAAAAACAGAACATAAGAAGTTAAATGAGCCGAGAGTCATAGCGATGGGTGACCTTCTCGGGAAGGATTGCGAAGTCGATTTAAACTCAAATTTCAAACTGTAAAATGTGATGCCGCGGTCCTTAGGACTATTGCGAACACAGTGGAAAAGAGAAAATCATGAAAAAGAATTGTTAAGCCAGTCAAATAATTAGGTCAGGAATCCAGAAGAAATATTAAATTATTTGTAAACCGGGTCAAACTGGCGATGGGCAATTTGGTCAATTGGCCCCGAGAGCTGACTCCTAACCTAACTGTCAAATAAAATCAGAGAAAAGAAAATTTTGGAATCAGAAATTAAATTAAAGAACTAATAAAAAAAAATAAAAAAAGAGGAAAAAGGAAAAGTAAAAAGTGATGACATCATGCATGACCTCATGCATGATGTAATAAATAGATAATTAATTTGATTTTTTGGTCTTCCATAAGACTAAAAACATAAAGAAAAGAAAAAAAAAAGAATAATGACATCACCCAAAGTGACATATGTATGATGGGGTAAATAAATTCTAATTAATTAAATTTTTGACCAAGTCAATTTTAATAGATAAATACACAAAAAAAATAACAATAAATTAAAAGAAAAATAGTGGTCTTCCACCCTTAGCCGTAGCTCTCTCTCCCTTTCTTAATTTTCTCTCAAACCTCCATTAAAGAGCACCATTAAAGCTTGATTTTTCATACACATAACCCTAAATTCCCCCAAAATTTTCCATAAAAGCTTACTATCTCAATTAGAAAAGAAGATTGAAGAAACAAAGAAAAGGAAAAAAAGAAGAGAATTGAAGAATTGGAAATCCAAGTTGAGGCTAGTAATTTAAGCTGAAAATTTTAGTTTATTATTTGTGTGTTTAGCTCAATTAAACTAGAAATCAACTTAAAAATCAAAAGAAAACTATTATGGGGGACTAAAGAGAAATTCTACCAGCATTAAGGAGTATTGATATTTCATGAATTTGATAGAATTGAAGTGATAGTTAAGTTAAATCAGGTGTATAAAGGTTGATTGTGAACTTTAATTGCATTAGTTAAAGAAATTGTGTAAATTAGTGTTTTTGGCATTTAGGGTTTGGGAAAAATTTAGAGAAAATTTGTAATTGATTTATTGGAACCTAATTTAGTTTTTAAATGGTCATTTGGAATCATTTGTAGTGTGTTTGAATTGATAGAACCAAAGTGCAATTCGGATTAGTTAGGATTCATATTCTGGCAGCTTGACCAAGGTCCCTTTAAGGGACCAAAACTGAAAATTTACAAGTCCAATTGGTGTTAGGCCAATTGAGAATGAAAATAGACACAAAATGGAACATTTTTCATTTAGGAATCATGCCCAGAAAGTGACCATAGCATAGTGAACAAATTGGCCAAATCCGGATTAGGCAATCTGACCTGTACAAAAATGACTAAATGACCATAACTTGGGCTAGGCAGGTCTAAATGACCTGAAATTTTACCAGTGGAAAGCTGAGATATAGACCTAAAACTTTCATGAAGAACACAAATCCAAATTATGCCCTTAGCCAAGTCATTTGGCCACCCAAAGTTGGTAACCTAAAACTGCCAGAACCAGTTTGGTGCCCAGAAATATGGGTTAAGTCTAATCCAGTAGCCATGATTCAAATGGCTATAACTTGAGCTACAAAACTCCAATTAGAGTGATTCAAAAAGGAGAATAAAGTTAAGATAATAAGGAACACTTTCTATGAAGAAAACTTAGCCAAATTCTAACAGCAACATGACCAATGGAACAGTGCAACATAGGACACCAAAAATGAAAATTTGCAATTTTGCCTAAAAGACTTAAAATTTGAAAAAACAACCAAAACCAACAAATTAGGTAACCAAAATTTGGTATGTAGGTGAAGTTGGAATTCTCATACCTATTAAGCCTTAAAAAGTCAACAAATTGACTTGAATAGTATCGTGAATAGTAACATCGAAATACAAAATTTAAAGAACGACAAGTTTAGCATATTAAAGCTAGGTATAAGTAAATTTGAATTTATTTTTGGATTTACGATGAGTTATGATACTGAAACACTATGAAACTGTGTGTTTCAGTTGAAAAGAACACCGGGAAAGAACCCGAGGAATCGATTCAAGGCCAAGAGGCGACTCGCTTAAAGTTTGTGCACAACTAACTATTTTGTTACTTTTCACTTCTAAATTGATTTGAACAAGTTTATTTTATGATTTATAATTTTGTTATGTTGAGGATTTAAAATTGTTGAATGAAATTGTATAAATTAAATGTAAATTTTCTTATGCATTTAAGGATTTATTGTATGGTTTTGAGGATTATAAATTTTAAGTTTGATGTGTTGCCAACCTTGAGCATGAATTTATGATGATTAAATATGTTGATGATTTGTAAACACTTTGTAATTAGAAATTGTTTTGAATATGATTTGAAACCACAGTTTACATGACAAAATATGCTGTGAATTATCATTAGCTTGTCTAGTGAGATATCTCCTCCGCTAGATGGGGTGAGTTCCTTCCTCTCTGGCTTGCCAGTTGGGAAAGAGTTTGAATGAGTACTCATATATACTAGCTAGTCTTTGTTCCTCCCTTTTAGCCTCGGTTATTGAGAGAGTGTGAAATGTCGTGGTGTACAACACGACATCTATTTGAATTTTGGGTCATGGGTTCAACTGTGTGAATTATTGGCAACGCCCTTTAAATTATGCATAGTTTGATAAATTGTGGTTGAAATAAATAATTTGTCAGTGATTCAAAATATTTTCGTATTATTTCGGGATTTAAAAGAAATGTAGATAAATATTTACTACTTGATCAAAATGTTATTCAAATGAATAATTTGATGAATGAAAATATTGATTTCTGAATGTTATGAATTTTGAAGAATTTAGAAATTTTAAATTTTTATTTGTTATGAATTGTCAAGCATAACTTATATTAAGTTTTAAATTATTAGTTGTGCACCACTTAGTTCACCACTCAGTGATAGCTTTGTATGCTATCGCAGATGAAAGAAAATATAAAGCAGCTGAGCAAGATTACTAAAAGGCGTAGTGAGACTATCTTCGGGTATATCATAGGTATACCCTTGTACTTTAGATTTTGATGTAATTCTGTAATTGTATGTATGAAATTTACTTTGAGCAGTTGTACCAACTCTTTTGTAATATGTTTTTGGATTATAATTAAATACAAATTATTATAAGGTTATCTTGAGATTTTATGTATTAATAAAGTTTTGCACTACTAAATTTTTAATGATCCCATGAATGTAAATATTAATTTTGTTACCTTAATGAGAGGTTTCAATGTTTGATTTAATTTAAACTGTGTATTGAGTTGCTTATGTTGATTTGTGAAGTGAGATTGAATAACGGAGTTGTGATTGAGAAAAATATTGAGAGTGTCTTTATTTTCAGGTTTTGAAGAACTGTTTTCTCAAAATACAGATGACACTCTGCCAAAATTTTTGTAAAAATTGCAGAGATTTTAAATATCTAAAAATTTAATTTATGTTTGGACTTTAAATAAAGGTTTTTAAAATTTGAAAAAAAAAATTTTACCCACCAATTTAAAAATGAACGAAAATTATTTTAAAAATTCCTTATGTTGATTTGTGAAGTGAGATTGAATAACGGAGTTGTGATTGAGAAAAATATTGGGAGTGTCTTTATTTTCAGGTTTTGAAGAACTGTTTTCTCAAAATACAGATGACACTCTGCCGAAATTTTTATAAAAATTGCGGAGATTTTAAATATCTAAAAATTTAATTTATGTTTGGACTTTAAATAAAGGTTTTTAAAATTTGAAAAAAAAAATTTTACCCACCAATTTAAAAATGAACGAAAATTATTTTAAAATTCTTTGTAGTATATTTAATGGGTTACCAGTAGGTAAAGTACGATAATTCATTAGGTGTACTACGGGAGCATGTTACATCTTACGAGGAGTAGGCTGTGACAGAATATGAAAAAGAATTTATCAGACTGAGCCGCTATGGGCGGAAAATAGTCCCTAATGAGGCAGAGAGATGCAAGAGATTTGAGAAAGGACTCAATGATAACATTAAAGTAATGATTACAGCCTTGGGGATTACAGAGTTTGCCAAGTTAGTGGAAGCTGCACTGAAGGTTGAAAAGGTTAGAATGAATGAGCAGAGCAGAAGGGACAGACAGTAGAAAAGAGGTCAGGGTCAGACCAGTACATCTTCTGCCCCTAGTAAGAAATTCAGAGGTTCACCTATTCAGAGTTTCAGTAGAGCACCAAGTCAGGGTCAGTCACAGAGGCCCAAATCTTAGTTTGCACCAAGGAGAGGCCAGTCCACCCCTTCAATGGCTAGCTCTCTAGGGATAGGGTACAGGGGACAAGCCCCAACAGTATCTGTTGCTTGCCCACATTGCCAAAAATGGCATAAGGGTGAATGTTGGAGGATGATAGGTGCTTGTTTACGATGTGGATCTATAGACCACCTAGTCCGAGATTGTCCTCGCAGAACTACTACATCCGCTCTAGTATCAACTGATAGGCCTGCCTCTCCAGCTCCAAGGGGTAGAAAGCTGGGTAAAGCTGAGGCAGCCGGTACTTCACAGAAACCTATGTCAGAATCTGTGGAGAGAGCAGAAGGTAAACAACCAGCCAGAGCCTATGCTATAAGGGCACAGGAGGAATAGGATGCTCCAGATATCATCAAGGGTACGTTCCTCCTCTATAATACTTTTATGCATGCATTAGTGGATCCTGGATCTACTCATTCATATATTTATATCAAGCTGCCCGTAGAAAGGGGAATACCAGTAGAGGAAAGTGACCAAGACATCTTGGTCACAAATCCGCTAGGCCACAGTGTAGTAGTAAACAAGGTGTATAAGGGCTGTCCATTGAAGATTCAAGGGAAAGAGTTCTCAGCAGACTTAATCGAACTGCCTTTCCATGAGTTTGATGTGATTTTGGGAATGGACTGGTTATCCCATCATCAGGCAATAGTATATTATAAATTGAAGAGAATCTCTCTGAAAACTGCTGAAAATGAAGAAATAACAGTTGTGGGTGAAAGCACAGATTTCTTATCCAATGTCATCTCAGCTACAGTTGCAAGGAAATGGTTAAGAAAAGGGTGTGAAGCCTATTTGGCACACGTGGTTGACACTAAGCAGGGTAAACTTAACTTGTCTGACATACTCACAGTAAGGGATTTCTCTGAGGTATTTCCTGAGGAATTGCCTAGTTTACCACTAGAAAGGGAAGTTGAATTTGCTATTGAGATTATGCCAGGTACAGCTCCAATTTCAATTGCTCCGTAGAGGATAGCACCTACTAAATTGAAAGAGTTAAAAATCTAGCTGCAAGAATTACTAGACAAGGGGTTCATACGCCCCAGTGTGTCACCATGGGGAGCTCCAGTACTGTTTGTAAAGAAGAAAGATGGGACATTAAAGTTATGTATTGACTACCGGCAGTTAAACAAAGTAACAATGAAGAACAAGTATCCATTGCCTAGAATTGATGATCTGTTTGATCAGTTAAAGGGAGCCAGTGTATTTTTTAAGATTGATCTCAGATCAGGGTATCATCAGCTAAGGGTTAAGGATGCAGATATGCCTAAGACTGCATTTAGAACCCGGTATGGGCATTATGAATTCCTGGTGATGCCATTTGGGTTAACAAACGCTTTAGCAGCATTCATGGACCTTATGAACCATATCTGTATTAGCTGAAGGGATTAGAGTGGATCCCAAAAAGATTAAAGCAGTGATGGAATGGAAGCCTCCTAGAAATACAATTAAGATCAGAAGTTTCTTGGGGTTAGCTGGATATTATAGAAGATTTGTAAAGGGATTTTCCCTGATAGCTGCTCTAATGACAAAATTACTACACAAGAATATGAAATTTGACTGGAATGACAAGTGTCAAGCCAGTTTTGAAAGGCTAAAGGCTATGTTGACAGAGGCACCAGTGTTAACACAGCCAGTTTCGAGAAAAGACTTTGTATTCTACAGTGAGGCCTCACATAATGGGTTAGGGTGTGTACTCATGCAAGAAGGGAAAGTGGTCGCATATGCTTCCAGGCAGTTAAGGCCACATAAAAAGAATTACCCTACTCATAATTTGGAGTTAGCAGTAATTATCTTCGCATTGAAGATATAGAGGCATTACTTGTATGGAGAAAAATGCTACATATACACAGACCATAAGAGTCTGAAGTATCTGCCAACCCAAAAGGAACTTAATTTGAGACAAAGGCGATGGATTGAATTCCTGAAAGATTATGATTGTGTGATTGACTATCACCCTGGGAAGGCAAATGTAGTCGCTGATGCTTTAAGCAGAAAATCTATTGTAGCATTAAGATCTCTGAATGCCCATTTATCCTTAACTCATGATGGAGTTATTTTAGCTGAGTTGCAAGTGAAGCTAAATCTGTTACAACAGATACAGGATGGGCAGAAGACAGATGAGAAATTAATGGCTGTCATGGGAAAAATCACTGAAGGGAAGGAAACTGAATATGAAGTGAAAGAAAATGGGTGCCTGTATTATAAAGAAAGAGTGCGTGTTCCAGATGATAAAGAATTGAAAATCAGTATGCTGAAAGAAGCACATAACAGTGTGTATGCTATGCACCCAGGAAGCATAAAAATGTACTATGACCTGAAACTCCGATACTGGTGGCCAGGTATGAAGAAGGACATAGTTGACAATGTAACTAGATGCTTGACATGGCAGTAAGTCAAAGAAGAACATCAAGTTCCATCAGGTTTGTTACAGCCCATAAATATACCTGAATGGAAATGGGACCGAGTCACCATGGACTTTGTCAGTGGTCTACCTCTCACTCGGAAGAAGCATGATGCAGTATGGATGATTGTGGATAGGTTGACCAAATCAGCACATTTTCTGCCAGTTAGAACTGACTACTCACAGGAAAAGCTAGCAGAATTGTACATCAGTGAGATAGTTAGACTATATGGAATTCCATTTTCCATTATATCTAATAGAGACCCGAGGTTTACATCTAGATTTTAGAAGAAATTACAAGAGTCCTTGGGCACACCACTCCATTTTAGTATGGCTTTTCATCCTCAGACGGATGGACAGTCAGAAAGAATAATCCAGGTCCTCGAGGATATGCTGAGAAGTTATGTTATTGAGTTTGAAGGAAGTTAGAACAGATACCTTCCACTGGCAGAATTTGCATACAACAATAGCTATCAAGCTAGCATACAAATGGCACCCTATGAAGCACTGTATGGGAGAAAATGCAGAACACCTGTATGTTAGACTGAATTGGGTGAAGATAAGCTAGTGGTGCCAGACCTGATAAAACAGACAGAGGAAAAGGTGAAACTGATAAAGGCCAATTTGAAAGTTGCCTCAGACCGACAGAAATCTTATGCTGACTTGGGGAGAAAAGATATTGAGTATGAAGTTGGCGAGAAGGTATTTCTCAAAGTATTTCCATGGAAGAAAGTGTTGAGATTCAGGAAAAAGGGAAAATTAAGCCCTAGGTTTATTGGCCCATATGAAGTTATTGAGCGTGTGGGACCAGTAGCCTACCGATTAGCCTTACTACCTGAGCTGGATAAGATACATAATGTGTTCCATGTCTCGATGCTCAGAAGATACAGAGCAGATCCTTCACGTGTCATCTCAGTAGAAGAAATTGTGGTATAACCTGACCTGACATATGAAGAAGAACCAATTAAAATCTTGGCACAAGAGGTAAAAGAGCTCAGAAACAAGACAATTTCACTAGTGAAAATCCTATGGAGACACCACAACACGGAAGAGGCAACATGGGAGAGCGAGGAGACAATGAGGCAACAGTTCCCTTAGCTCTTCACATCAGGTAAATTTCGAGGACAAAATTTTTATTTAGAGGGGAAGAGTTGTAACATCCCCATTGTACATGTTCTGTACGTTCTGTTGCTCCAGTGGCCAAATATCAGTCTAGGCAAGTCAGGATGTTTAGAACTATACTTCGGTGATAGTGAACAGACATATAATAATGAAATAAATAAAAAGAAAATACAAGAAAAATCAAAGAAAAGTGAAAGAGAGAAAATGAAGCTAAGTTAAACGAGTCGGCACTGCAGCGATGGGTGACCACACCGGGAAGGCCGTTGCCAACCCTAGAACCACAGAGAACTTTCAGAATTTAATTTTGAGACATAAATAAAGGTTTATTGAAATGTAATTAACACTAGAAATATCAAAAAAATTAATAAATTAGTACAAATAAAAATGAAAAATCGAGAAACAAACAAAAATCGGTGTTACCGAAAAATCGAGAATATAACCCGAAGTGGGATATTTTGGTCATTTGACACCAAGAGCTGCCTTTTCACCTCAATGTCCATTAAGAATAAATGATATTGCACTTAGGAAATGTCATGAAAAATTAAAATAGGATACAATGTATAAATAGTAAAAGAATGGAGCTAAATGAGCAAATAAGGAAACTTTAACTAATTAAACATTAAAAAGAACATAGTGCTCCACTAATTTGGATATTGGGACACTTATCTAAGCCTTGGGACAGCAGATAGCACTCATTATCATCTTCTTCTTCATCCCACTTCACCTTGCCGAAATGAAGTTCACCATGGAAATCACCATGGCCACCCCACATGCAACCTCCATGGGTGCATGATCAAGCCACCGTTTCTACTTGGTTCCTTCATTAAAGCTTGCCTACTTACCTTGGGGAAGATATTGGCAACAAGAAAAACAAGATTTGGTGAAGTTTTGATAATCTTCAAAAGTGGTAAGTGTCCAAAACCTCTCCCTTGCTTTAGTAAATCTTGTGTTTAGGTTGAGGTGAGTATTTTGGTGAAGAGAAATGAAGAGAATAGTGAGAAATGAAATGGTTAATTTTTCGGCAGCCATGAATATGTGTTATATTTGAGTTTTTCTTACCTCTAATGGATGGAAATTAAGGTTGATTAACTCAAATGGTGGATATAGTAAGTTAAAATCTAAGTATGTGCATGTAGTGTTTGAATTAAGGGTGTGAAATGGAACCTTAATGCTTTGAGCAAACTGCCATATTTGGCAGCCCATAATAGCATGAATTTGTGTGTGAATATGAAGTTTATTAATGAAATATGATAATGTTAAATTGTGGACAGCATGTGTAAGTGATATTGAAGTATGAGTAGGTTGAAGTGTATGTGTAATATTGACATTGAGATATGTTGAATTTTGGTGGAAGTGAATATTGAACTTAATAGTGAATTGTGTGCATTGAGCACTTGAATGTTCTGCCCAAAATTGTTTGCTGAAATTGTGTACAATGTATATATGGAAGTGTCATTGATTGAATATTGAAGTAATGAGGAGGAGAAGGAATATCGAATTGGAAGTGTATGTGTTTTGTGCAGGTTGTGTATTGATGGTAGTACTTAAATTAGGTCATAAGTGCCAAATTATGAACCCAATTGATATGAGGCCAATGGGGGGTGAGAATAGACACCAAATAGGCCAACTTTGATGTAGAAATATTGCCAAAATTCTACCTAGAAACTGACCTTAAAAATGACCAAATCCGGAATAGCAACCTTGCAACCCAGATTTTTGACCATATGAATAGTAATCATTAGGATGAGCATAACTCACTCAAAACAGGTCCAATTGACCTGAAATTTTTACCATGGATAGCTTAGATATAGAGCTACAATTCTTATGAAGACACCAAAGCCCAGAAATGGCCAGAACCAAGCCAAATAGCTTGCACAAGTTCGGGTACCAAAACTTCCAGAACTAAAAGTGACCTAAAATTGACCAAATTTTATACTAAAGGTGCAATCTGTCCAGCTTTAGTAAATTGACCATATCTTGGTCTATACAACTCGGAATGACCTGAAATTTTGCCCCGCGTGCAATAAGACATAGAGCTATAATTTTACTTCTTTGATCAGAAGCTAAAAACCAAGAGAAATAGGACTTTAAGCTAGACCAATCTAGCACACCAAAAATTGAGAATTTGACATTTACATACAATGATGCTTGAAGCACTTTGGCAATGAATGCCAACTTGTAAAAATGGTAAATTGCACTATATTGGCAGCATATTGAATTACAATATGTGACATGTTGATGCTAGAAACCACTTATCCATAGTACCTAAAAAGGTTAACATATGCATTAACTTATGAATTACATAATAGTTAGTAAACTCTAAAAATTGGAGAATTAAACAATTAATTTATAATGTGCCCTAGTTTGCCTAGTTGACTAGTTTGGATAGGTTGGCATGCCAATAGGATTTTGACAACTGTTTTGTAAATGGCTTCATGCCATACTGTGTTTTTATGGCTTATTATGCCGCACTGTGACTTTAATAGCCTACGGCTATACATATTGTGTATTTATTTTTGGCTTATCTCCAGATTGACTATATGGCTTTTTGGCCACGCTATTTGTATACCGGGAGATACTTTGTGACCGATGGTGTGACAGCCCAAGGTACTAGGTACCCAGTGCCAGTATATCCGTTTATCCAGTCTGGTCAGTATATAGGCTACACGGGCAGTAATTCAAGTACTATTAAATTCAAATACCTAAATCTAGTCTACTGACATACAGCACCACCAAAAATTCATAAAAACTTTATTTACGTTATTTTAGTATATATTTCTTTATATTTGGCACCACCAAGCAAAATTGCTTAGCGCGTTGCTTTTATAACGCGTAGGTATTGGAGACACAGCTGGAGAGCCTAGCAGACCTATGACAGGGTGAGACATCAGATCTGCACAGGAGTGCAGAGCCATCTGCACTGCATTGCATACATGGTAGGACTTAGGATATCTTGTATTTGTACTTTTGTTGTATTTTTGAAATTCGGCCTTGTATTTGGTAATGTTATGAAAGCTCCAAAGTTTGTAATATTTTGTACATATTAAATAACATGGAGATTTTCTGGATATATTTGAATTATTATGGATTGTATTATGGAACTGTTTAATGACTGTAAAAGTTTATTGACTTTACTAAGAAATAGAGACTGTGAAATATTTGAGATTTTGATATTATCATATTAAATTGTTTTCAACAGGTTAGAAGGACAGTTTGTCCAAAATACAAACGGCACCTTGCCAAATTTTTATTACCATTTTTGAAACACTGATTTTATTACCATTTTTGATATTACCATTTTTGAAACACTGATATGAATATTACATAAAAGATTTCTTAAAATCAAATTGAGCTCAGGTAATAAAATAATAACAGACTAGGTGTTCCGGCACGTCGTATAGCACGCTTTGCTTGGCTATTCTGTAGACGGGTGAGAGGTGTTACATATACTTTCTATTTTGCAAGAAGTTCCATTAGTTTCCGGATTGAAATTTGTTATTTTGGGTTTCCAATTTTGGAATTTTGTGTTTCTAGTTTTAGAGTTTTGGGCTCTGGAATTTATTTTTCCATGCAATCTTTTGTTGGTTTTAATTGAATAATGACTTTTATATCCTTTGATATTGTAATTTCAAATCTTTTCTATGAAATTATTTTATTTTATTTATTTTTCCTGCAATGTAGTCAAAGAAATCAAACAATATTTGCATCTATTTTCTTAAAATGCATAATTAAAGAAAATCAAATAGAATTCTAAAATTTCCAATTTTCCTTGCTAGGGAGGCATTTAATATCAAGAAAGTCCAACCCCAAGAAAATTTGGATTTTATTCTAGAATTTCTTAATTTTATTCCATAATAAATTTTGGATTTTATTTCAGAATTTCAATATTTACAGTGTTCCATTGTCTTTCTTTCTCTCATTTGATTTCAGAAAAGCCCAAACCGAAAACTGAATCAAACTAAACTAATTTGGTTTGTTTTGATATAGTTTTGTAACGATTTTGGTTCAATTCAATTTATATTTTTAAAGAGTTCAATTATTTCAATTTAATCAGTTTGGTTTAGTTTTGAATTGAACTGACTGGATGCTCACCCCTACATATAATATATCTAGAATGTTGATAAAATAAAATGATAATATTAAATAATAAATATTGTAAAATACAGGGATGTATATTTATTATTATTTATTATAAATAATAAAATATTATTATTATTAAAATAATAAATATTATGAATGACAATAAATTGGATGAAAAATTAGACAGTTGGACTAATTTATAGGTTTCCTAAATTGTCAAGAACTAAATAAATGGATTTTAAAAATACAAAGACTAATATGTAAGTTTCGCTAAATTTCAGGGAATAAATGGTAATTTATCCTAACTTTTTCGGAAGGCGTCTTAGTAGTTTCCCTTGTTTGCTAACGACATGTAAGCTCGAGATACCTTTTTGTCAAAAAATTAACTTTAAAACCCTACTTGACAAATGCAAAAAACCACATGATATTCTTTGTAATTTCCCCTACGTTATATTATGTACTAGGCTAGATATCACATATGCTACTAATGTGATAAGTAGATTTTTATTCAACCTAGGTTTAGAATATTAGGCAGTTGTCAAGAGTGTCTTAAAGTGCTTGAGTAGAGCTGTAACACCCTCCCGGTAGCAACCCATACATTCTACTGTTCCGGTGACCGGTGTCGGTCCGTACAGCTAGAACGTCCGGAAAAATATTTAAACTAAAGTAAGGAACCATAATTAATTCAAATATTAATAAGAAAAATTTAGGAAAAATTTTAGAAATAAAATACAACCAAGTTAAATGAGCCGGTGCCCAAGCGATGGGTAACCAGAGGGAAGTTGCGGTTCTCGCAACGAGGAGCCCTAGACCCGGGGAAAAATTCATAAAATAATTTTTGGGACTCCAGAGAAGGGTTATTGAGGTTCCTATGGCATTAGAATGCCAAGAAAATATTTAGAAAAATTTTTCAATCGGTACAGACAATTTTGACCCGTTAAGCCAAACGGAGGGCATTTTGGTCATTTCGCCTTCAGAGGTGATTTTTGGCCGACTTGTCCAGTTGAGTAAATAATTATTATGATATAAAATATGAATAAACAATACTAGAAATTAAATTGGAAATGAGTAGTGGAGGAAAGAAAAAGAAAATGATTTAAAGGCTTAATTATGACATAACCATGATGTCATTTAAGTGCCCTCCACTAATCACCATTCAACAACACAATAAAGACTCTTTAAAAAGAGAAAAAAATGACAAATGAAGAAGCCAATTTTCTGGTTCTTCTTCTTCATTTGGACATGAACCTCTTCCTCCATAGCTTTTATTTTTTTTATACCTCCCAATCTTTAATTCCTTACCCTAAAACCCTTAGGTCTCTTCATTAAAACTTGTCCACTCATCTTGGGAAAGTGATTGGCAGCCTAGAAAAGGAAAGAAAGTGAAGAATTTGAGCTCTTGAAAAGCTCTCAAGTGAGGTTAGTGCTTATTTATATAAGTATTTCTTTTATTTCATGTTAGGAACTTGAAATTGTTGTGAAATGGTAGATTAAATGAACTAAACTCATGAATATGTACCCTATAAATTTTCGGCAGCCCTAGGAAGGAATGAGTTTGATTGTATTAATGGACTTAGAGTGAATTAGAGATTATGTTTAAAGTGTATACATATATATATACAAAGAATGAAAGAGATAACTAAAGAAATTTGTGAAAACTTTGAAATTTAGCTAGGGTTTAGGAATGAAAAATTAACTTGGCTTATCAAACTGTTAAAGAACACTCTAATGGTCAATAAGTGACCATTTGAGGTATGTTGACCACAATTTGGACTAAAAAATGGTATGGCAAAGTCAAGGTGTGAGCTGCCCTAGGACAGCAGCAAATGGACTGAAATTTCAGTCCAATTACACAGCCATAACTTTGGCTGTGTTAGTCCAATTGGTGTTTGGCCAATTGGACATGAAACTAGGCTTATAATGGCACAATTTTTCTGAAGAAACCATGCCCAAAAGACCAAAGCAAGAGGACCAAAACTTGGCCCCAATCCGGATACCCTGAAACTGATTCTGCAGAATTGACCAAATGAACAGTAACTGTTCATTTGGCCATAACTCACTGTAGATTTGGTCAATTGACCTGAAATTGTTACAGCAACAAGTTAAGACATAGACAAACAACTTTCATGAAGGAACCTACCCCAAATTATGGCCAGAACCTAACCCAAATGGCAGTGGCAGTCACTTTCATGTTACTGTAGATATGGTAATTTCTGCAGAATGGTAATCCGGCCAGCTGTGATTTTTGGACCATATCTGGAGCTAAAAAACTCCAAATGGAGTGATTCAAAAAAGGAAATTCAACTAGACAAAATAAGGAACAACTTTCATGTTTTACATTTCTTCAAATTCCCACAGCAATAGTGTCCAATGGAACAGTGAAGTTGACTCACAAAAACTGAAAATTCTGCTTGTGTTGGTTTAAACTTTGAAATGGTATAAATGCTTAATGCCAACAAGTTTGGAATGCTAAATGTGGTAGGTTGGGAGTGCCAAAGTCAATGTAAATATTTTTATTCTAAAAGTCAACATTTTTGTTGACCAATAAGATGAATAGTGACACTAAAAATTTGAAATTTACAAATTGAAGAATTTAAAAGTTTCAAATGCCCTAGTATACCTAACAAGATTGGTTTGGATAGTTTGGCATGCCAATAGGGTTCAGTTAGCAGTACTGCACATGGCAATATGCCATTCTGTGATTTCATGGCTTGTAGCCATTCTGACTTTGTATTGAGACTTGGCCTTGTGCCTGATATTATTTACAGCTTGTTAGCTGTTCTGTTGCACACTGGGAGATGCATATGTGACCGATGGTGTGACGGCCCGAGGTACTAGGTACCCAGTGCCAGTTTACCCGTTATCCAGTCCAGTCGTCTAGTGTAGGTTTACTTGGGGCAACCAAATGAATAAAAGTGAACAACGTTAACGAAATAATGGATATACCAATACCAAACAAAGAAAGCATACACATTCTATACACATTCATTTTCTTGCTATTTTCTTCTATTATATTATTGCACCACTAAGCATTATTGCTTAGCGCGTTGCTTTTGCCACGCGTAGGTACTGGAGATCCCGATCGTGAGCCCAGTAGACCACAGACTGGGTGAGTCCATCCTGCAGTTCTGCACAGTGTCCGTGTCACCTCATCACCTGCAGTGCATTGGTAGGACATTAGATGTCATTTTGTCATTTTGTAATTAAATATTTGTTTTCTCATATGTATTTGGGATTTATGTAATGTATTTTGAGGTTCATGTAAATAATAAAGATTTATGGTTATGTATGGAAATAATTTGAGTATTTAATTGTTGTTTATATATGAGAACCCTGAGAAATGGATGTTTGAGAAATGAAAAGGTTGTTGAGACCTAAAATTGAAAAAAATGTTGAGATCTTGATATTGAGCTTTGTGATGATATTGGAGTTGAGAATGAATGAATTTATTCATTGGAAGTGTTTTTAACAGGTTCCGAAGAACTGTTTTCTCCATTTTTAGCCGGTACTCTGCCGGATTTTCTTTAAAATTTACGGAAACTCAAATAAATTATGATTTTAATAAATGACTTAAATGAGTTATATTTTTCAAGTTATATTCAAAAGCATGATATAAATTAATTAAGGAATATTAGAGTGTGCCGGTACACCGTGTGGCATTACTTACTCGGGTATACTGTACACGGGTAAGGGGTGTCACAAGAGCTAAGGATATGGTCTTAATTATGGACGAGTTGACCTATAATTAGATAGACTTACGGACTCTGACTTACAATTAGATATGAATGATAGAAAGTCTATTTTAAGTTTTATATTTACCTATAACGAAGGAGCAATCAACAAGAAAAGTTCCAAGTAGACAACAATTGTATTCCACTATAGAGGCTGATTATATTGCTATATCATATATTACAAATGAAGCTATTTGGATAAAAAAGTTCATGGCATAACTAGGAGTAGTTCTTTGGATTGGATCACCAGTTACTTTGTGTTGTGAGAACAATAGTGCCATAGCTTAGCAAAGGAATCTAGGTCTCACTAGAAGTCCAAAAAGGCACTATCACACTATCACAGAAATAATTGGGAGAGGCAATGTAGTTGTACAAAAATATAACATCTATTGATATTCCGATTGATCCACTTACCAGGGCCATGAGTTAGTAGCAATTAAACCAGCATATTGACAAAAATAAGTTTTAGGTTTTGTAGTGATTAACTATAGTGCAAGTGGCAGATTATTCGTTATATGCCCTAGAGCTAGAATTATAATGTAGTATAATGTCAATATTTATTTGTTAATAATAATAATAATAATAATAATAATAATAATAATAATAATAATAATAATAATAATAATAATTACTATTTCATTTAAATCTAATTTATTTATATTTATTGACTTAGTCATTTAGTAACTTTTTAGAAGTTTTATTATCAGCTGAGAATATGAGTGACAGAATTGTCAAATACAATCATTATATGTGATGTTTACGTTTGAGGAGACTTTTTTGGACATGATCTATTTGGTTAAACTGTCACCTTTTTTTGTCTCCATGAATTAATATGAGATACTAATGAAAGTGGAATAATGAGTCTTATACTATCTGACATTATGATGAGACAAATATAATGGGCACTTATGAGATAAGTAGGTCAAACAAGTGATGCTTAGATAACATTTAAAAGGGTATACTTTTATCAATAAATTGTCAACTAGATCATAAATAATGCATATAATCATCTAACCTGAGATGGCATAATTATCTTGTATGTATGTTACTTGAGTTTGGCACTTTTGCACAGCTAACCACACATAGATGTACAAGCGTATGTTGGCTCTAGTTATTTGTACATGAAGACAGGTGTTTAGTCAAGATGGAGTTTATTACCCTGAGTAAAAAGGATAAAGTCCTATGTTATATAATTATTCTTGATAAGCAAAGTTCCTGCCTAAGACAGTATGACTTAGTTAGAAAAAAAGTTTTTGATGGTATGTGTTTCATAAGAATTTTAAACCTTACACTTTTTTAGTACCATCTTCCTATAATACTACCATAGTATTTGGAATAATACCACAAAAGCAGAAAATGAAAGGAGCTGCCATCTAGGTAATAATTGAAATAATTTTCAGAAGGGATATGGGCAATGACTCTACAAGGACTCTACTCCTTGCAGAGGTCCACCACCTTTCTTCATCGTATGTGTAATGGACTTAGGCTCGAGATAATGGGTACAAGAGAGGGAAGGCATTAGGCACCCTTTCTGCTCGGACTGATCCAATACGCTTGTCTTGGGCCAACCTTTACTTATATTTCCTAAAATTTGACTTGCTACCTTTTTATTGAACTTATTCACACAAGAGATGCAGTTCCTAAGTTACACATACTTTTAGTTTGAGCAATCAATGATAATCATATGTTTACATAGTCCTAATCATGCTAAGTTTCTATATTAAATAATACTTACCTTTATTACCATCTCGCCCTACTTAACATGTTTCTAATTTGATTATATGCATGGCCATTTTACATATAAAAGTTCATAAAGCACATTATATAACAAGTAAGAAAAGCATAAAAAGTCCTAAGGCATGGCATGGTTTCTGTAATGGCTTAAATTTGGATCATTACAAGCGTTAGAGAACTAGGAGGCTTAAGGCCACTAGAACCTGTAGTAAGCCTAAACCTTAACTTTTCCTACTATCCTTACAATATCTCTATGATTGTACAAGGAGGACTCCTTTCACATATTAACCATAGAAACATCATTTCATTCATCAGATTTCATTTCCATTTCAATGGAGCTCATTTTATTAGGCTAAGGTTATTTTGATTCAGCTGATTGAGCAGCTAGAACATCTTGACTTTAACATGGATTTCCAACTACAAACGGATTTGATCCTTCAGTTCCTTCCTGAGTCATTTGGGAATTTTGTGACAAATTTCCATATCACTAAACAGGAATGCACCTTGGCTAGTTTACTCAACATGCTGGTTATTGCCCAAAAGAATATGCCGAGCAATAAAGGAAAAGAGGTAGCTTTGATTGCATCTTCTTCTGCTGGAAAGTCCAATAAGAAGAAGGGCAATTAGAAAAAGAAACTTCAAGTTTCAGGATCTTCCAAGAAGATAGCCAAACAGAAAAACAAAGATCAAAGCTGATAAAGGCAAAAGAAAGTTTTTCCACTGCTAGCAGAATGGGCATTGGCAAGGGAACTGCCCAGAGTATAGCAATCTAAAAGAATGCAATGCCATGATGAAAATCAACTTAAGTTCAAAATATATTTGGCACTTAAGGTTAGGTCATGTTGCAGAAGATAGGATTGCAAAGATGGAGAAAATGAGGATTTTATCCTCATTGGGTTTTGGACCTACTCCAACTTGTGAATCCTACCTTCAGGGAAAAATGACTAGATCACTCTTTGTTGGATAAGGGCTAAGAGCAAAAAAATATTTTAGAGCTAATACATAGTGATGTATGTGGCCCATTTAGAGAAATGGCTAGAGGCAGTTTTCATTATTTTATTACCTTTACTGATGATAAATCAATGTTTGGGTATTTGTATTTGATGAAATACAAACATGAATCCTTTGAAAAGTTCAAAGAATTTAAATCTGTAGTAGAAAATCAAACAGGAAAAAGTATTAAAGCTCTTCGATCAGATTGTGGAGGTGAATACTTGAGTACTGAATTTGATGAATACTTGAAAGAGCATGGCATTTTTTCCCAGCTGACTCCTCCAGGAACACCACAGCTGAATAGTGTATCTGAAAGGAGAAATCGTATCCTATTGGATATGGTACATAGTATGATGTGCTATACCGATATACCAATCTCTTTTTGGGGATTTGCATTAGAATCAGCTTTGCATATTCTGAATAGGATTCCATCAAAATCAGTATCTTCCACACCTTATGAGATATGTCATGGAAGAAAACCAAGTCTTAAGCATATTAAGATTAGGGGTTGTCTAGCTTATATTAAAAAGCTGAACACTGATAAATTGGAAACCAGATCAGAAAAGGGTCGATTTGTTGGATATCCAAAAGATAGTTTTGGATATTATTTTTATTTGCCTACATCACAAAAGGTTGTGATAAGTAGAGATACCACATTTCTTGAACAACAGTTTGTTCAAGAAGGAGGCAAAGGAAGGCAAATAGAGTTAGAATTGGAGAATTCTGACCAACCAATAGATTAGATGGATATGGATCCATCTAGTCAACCTACACCTATTGATGAAACATCTACAACTGTTCCTCGTAGATTAACCAGAGTATCTCACCCACCAGTGAGATATGGTTTCCTTCATGAAGAAGAACAAGAGTTGTTTACTCATGAAGAAGTAGATCATGGAGATAATCCACTTACCTATGAAGAAGCTATATCAGATGTAGACTCTTCAAAATGGATTGATGCCATGAAATCCGAGATTGATTCCATGTATAAGAATCAAGTTTGGGATCTTGTTGACCCACCTGAAGGTATTGTACTTATAGGGAACAAATGGGTTTTCAAGAAGAAAATTAGTTCTGATGGAAAGGTAGAGACCTATAAAGCAAAACTAGTAGTGAAAGGTTTTCGCCAAAGGCATGGAATCGACTATGAGGAGACTTTCTCGCCTGTTGCCATGCTTAAATCAATTAGAATTCTATTAGCAATAGTTACATACTATGATTATGAGATTTGGCAGATAGATGTTAAGACAGCTTTTCTCAATGGATACATTGAAGAAAACGTTTTCATGGAACAATCTAGGGGTTTTGAATCTCACGATGGTTCCAAGGTATGCAAGCTAAAGCTATCCATTTATGGGTTGAATGTCACACCTTACCCCTCCGTAAGGCATAACATGATCCTGTAGAATACTTAATGAACTACCGAACTTCACCTACCGATAACTCATTAAGTACCCTACAAGGGATTTTAAAACAATTTTCTTACATTTTGGAAGTGGATGAACATTTTGGTAGGAATTAAAAACCATTTATTCAAAGTTTAAATACTAGTAAAAAATTTTTGTCCATTTAAATTTTTGCCGCAAATTTTATAAAAATTTTGATAGAATTCCGTTTGTAATTGGAGAAAACAGTTCTTCAAATACCTGAGAAAAACACTACCAAAAATTTTTCACATCTCCCAACCTCCAATAAATCTCAATCAACTCAATTTAATCACTTCAAAGTAATTTCCACAATACAAATCAAAATTCATCATCTCAAAATATTTGATACTTCATTCACGAGGCATAAAACATGAAATTCACATGTACAAATATTAAATTTACAGAAGGAAATCCAAAATAATATTATTATAATTTATTTACAACTGCTCAACTTACATTGATACATACAACATTTCTATATTTACATCAAAATTATCTACAAGGGTAAATAATAATACCCGTACAAAATGATCGATGTGGTCCACAATTCGATAGCAGCTCACTCTGCTGCTTTCTCCTTGCTCTTATCTGCGATAGCAAAATGAGCTATCGCTGAGTATAAAATACTCAGTGGTGCACAATAAAAATTTAAAATGCAATACATAAATCATTCATTGGTGAAACACAATTTAAATATTTCTCAATTTATCAAAGCTCATAATAACACAATTTTGTCAAACAATTTCATAAACACAGTGTTGCCAAAGTCATACACAACTTAAGACATGACACAAAATTTCCGATCAATGCCGTGTTGTACACCACGACAAAGCAATCTACAACCCCATTAATCGAAATCAATGAGGGAGGTGGCTAGCTAGCTAATGAGTACTCATCCGATCTCAACCTCAACTGGTAAACCAGAGAGGGAGGAAAATAAACGATCTCAACCCCATAAATGGAGGAGGAATAGTATAATACTGTCATGCTAAGTGTGAACATAAAATCAATTCAAACAATTTATTCAAATAATTTATTGGAAATCTGGTAATTTTTCAAAATCATATTCACAATCATAAATGGCAACACAATTCGTAATTAACTCAAGAAAAATCAAATTTTCAAGAATCATATATTTAAACAAAAATTACTGTGCACAGACCTGACGTGAGTCGCCTCTAGGCCTTGACTCAGTCTCTCCGAGCCTCCAAGTCTTTTTCAGTTGAAACACACAGTTTCATAGTGTTTCAGTACCATAACTTAACATAAGTCCAAAAATAAATTTAACTTCACTTTTACCTAGCTTTAATATGCTAAATTCGACGTTCTCGAAGTTTTTGTGTTTTGGGTTACTATTCACTATACTATTCAAGTCAATTTGTTGACTTTTTAAGGTTTAATAGGTATGGGAACTCCAACTTCACACACATACCACATTTTGGTCATTAAATTTGTTGATTTTGGTCATTTTCTCAAAGCTTAAGTCCTTCAAGCAAAATTGTCAAATTTTCAGTTTTGGTGCTCCAAGTTACACTGTTCCATTGGTAATTTTACTATTGGAATTTGACAAAACTTCCTTCATAGAAAATGTTCCTTATTGTCTTAAGTTTATTCTCATTTTTGAATCACCCAAATTGGAGTTTTTTTAGCTCAAGTTATGGCTATTTGAACTAGGGCTGCCGGATTGGAAACAACCCTGATTTTCTGGGTAATTTTGGTGCTGGCAGATTTGGGTCACCAACTTGGGGTGGCCAAATGGCTTGGTTGCTGGCAGAATTTGGACTTGTATTCTTCATGAAAGTTTTAGGTCTATATCTCATCTAGCCACTGGTAAAATTTCAGGTCATTTGGACCTGCCTAGCTCGAGTTATGACCTAATGAACAAATACTGTTCATTTGGTCAGTTTGTACAGTGGCAGACTGCTCTTATTCAACTTTGGTCTATTTGTTCACTAGGTTTTGGTCACTTTTTGGGCATGGTTCCTAAATGAAAATTGTGTCATTTTATGTCTATTTTCATCCCCAATTGGAACCATATCAATTGGACTTGTAAAATTTCAGTTTTGGTCCTTTAAAGTTGACTTGGTCATGCTGCCAGTAGCATGACCATATACCCTCCGAATTTGGCTTCAATTCCAACAATTCAAACACAACTCATTTGGTCACAATTGACCATTTTTCACTTCACAATAGGTCAAACATGCCATTTACACATTTCTTACATTTTTGGTTCGCAAACCCTAAGTCCCAAAACCCTAACTCACTTAATTGCTGCAATTAACTAAATTCAAAGCTCTCAACCATAATCAATCAACTAATGGAGGTCCATAAACTCATTTAAATCCATCAAACCATACAAAATCATGCTCCCCTTCAAGCTGGCCAAAAATTCAGTTTGGTCCTCCCCCCATATTTTTATTTCATTTCATTAGTTTCTAAGCTCATTTCAACAACTAATGATGCATTTAATTAACTAATTGATAGTTAAGAGACCAACCTTTGCTTAGATCCTCAAATCTCAATATTTTTTTCTCCTTTCTTCTTTCAATCTTCTTCTTAAGTTGAGATTACAAGCTCTAGTAAGGTTTTTAGGGGAGTTATTAAGATTAAGTGGAGAAATTAAAGCTTGAGTGCAAGCTTTAATGGAAAAATTTTCATGGAGATTTATGGAGAAAGTGGGGCGGCAAGAATGGGAAGAAGAGAGCTTTCTAAATTTTTTTTTTCTTTTCTTTTCTTTAATAAATTTGGCTTATGGAAGACCACAAAATCTAATTTAATAAATAAATTAATTAATTTTTTATGGCATCATGCATGAGGTCATGCATGATGTCATCACCTTTATTTTTTCATTTTCCCTTTTTTTTTTCTATTAGTTCTTTAATTTAATTCTCGATTCCAAAATTTTCTTTTCTCCGATTTTATTTGACAGTTAGGTCAAGAGTCAGCTCTCGGGGTCAATTGACCAAATTGCCCCTCGTCGGTTCATCCCGGTTTGCAAATAATTCCATATTTCTTTCGGCTCCCTGACCTAATTATTTGACTGGCTTAACAGTTCTCTTTCGTGATTTTCTCTTTTCCACTGTGTTCATAAGGGTCCTAAGGACTGCAGCGTCACATTTTACAGTTCAAAATTTGAGTTTAAAATGACTTCGCAATCGTTCCCGAGGAGGTCACCCATCGCTGTGACTCTTGGCTCGTTTAACTTCTTATGTTCTGTTTTTCTTATTTATACTTAACTAATTGAACATTACTAATTATTTGTGTTTATAGCTTCTCTAATTGACTTAAGTGTGGTTCTAATCCCCTTAATTGTCCGGACCGACACCGGTCACCGGAACAGTGAAATATACTAGGCTATACAAATAGGGGTGTTACAATTCTTCCCCCCTTAAATAAATTTCGTCTCGAAATTTTACCTGGTATCAATCTCTGAACAGCTGTGGGTGTTGTCTCCTCAAGTCCTCCTCTCGTTCCCAAGTAGCCTCCTGGCCCGAATGATGGTTCCGCAGCACTTTTACCAATGGTATCTGCTTGTTCCGTAGCTGCTTCACCTCATAAGCCAGAATCTCTATGGGTTCTTCTTCATATGTGAGGTCTGGATTTACTTTAATTTCCTCTACTGGTAGTACATGAGATGGGTCTGATCGATACCTCCTCAACATAGACACATGGAAGACGTTATGTATCTTCTCCAACTCTGGAGGTAGTGCCAAACGATAAGCCAAAGGACCCACTCTTTCCAATACCTCATATGGCCCAATAAAACGAGGACTTAGTTTCCCCTTCCTGCCGAATCTCATAATCCTCTTCTAAGGGGAAACCTTGAGGAAAACTTTCTCACCCACTGCATACTCAATATCCCTTCTTTTCAAATCAATATAGGACTTCTGACGGTTTGATGCAGCTTTAAGTCGATCTCTGATCACCCTGATTTTCTCTTCAGTCTGTTGAACAAATTTGGGTCCAATCATTTTTCTTTCACCCACGTCATCCCAACACAACGGGGTTCTACATTTTCTGCCATACAAAGCTTCATATGGAGGCATCCCAATGCTTGATTGGTAGCTGTTGTTATAAGCAAACTCAATCAAAGGCAAATGTGTATCCCAACTACCCTCAAACTCAATCACACAAGCCCGTAGCATGTCCTCCAAGATCTGAATTACCCTCTCAGACTGGCCATCTGTCTGTGGGTGGAATGCAGTATTGAAGTTCAATCTAGTTCCTAGGGCTCTCTGAAGACTACTCCAGAATCTAGAAGTGAACCTAGGATCTCTGTCTGATACAATGGATACTGGCACTCCATGAAGTCTCACAATCTCATCGATGTATAATGTAACACCCTCCCGGTAGCAATTCCGTACATTCTACTGTTCCGGTGACCGGTGTCGGTCCGGACAGTTAGAACGTTCGGAAAAAATATTTAAATTAAAGTGAGGGACCATAATTAACTCAAATATTAATTTCTAAAATTTAGTAAAAATTTTAGAAATAAAATACAATCAAGTTAAATGAGCCGGTGCCCTAGCGATGGGTAACCCAGAGGGAAGTTGCGGTTCTCGCAACTAGGAGCTCTAGACCCGGGGGAAAAATCATAAAATAAATTTTGAGACTTCGGAAAAGGGTCATTGAGGTCCCTATGGCATTAGAATGCCAAGAAAATATTTAGAAAAATTTTTCAATCGGTACAGACAATTTTGACCCGTTAAACCAAACGGAGGGCATTTTGGTCATTTCGCCTTCAGAGGTGATTTTTGGCCGACTTGTCCAGTTGAGTAAATAATTATTATAACATAAAATATGAATAAACATTACTAAAAATTAAATTGAAAATGAGTAGAGATGAAAAGAAAAGAAAAATCAAAATAAAGCAAATTATGACATCTTTATGATGTCATTTAAAAGCCCCCTCCAATCACAATTAAACAAACACTCAACTAACTAATAAAAGAGATAATTGAGACCAAAAAAATTAAAAAGCAACAGCAGCCATCCTCTTCCTCCCTAACCAGCCGAAATCCAAGCTTGCCCAAACCTCCATTAACACCTTCAAAAAAGCTTCATTTCTCTCTTTATTTCACTACTAAACCCTAAACACCTTTCATTAAAATTTGTCCATACCTCTTGGGGAAGTGTTTGGCAGCCAAGAAAAGGAAAGAAAGTGAAGTTAAGCTTGGGAAAATTCTGCCCTACAAGAGGTTAGTGCACATATGTATCTAAAACTCATTAATTCTATGTTAAAGACTTGAAATAGGTAAGAATTTGTAACTTAAATGAATGAAATTTATGTTTATGTTTACCATGAATTTCGGTAGCCCTAAGGAAGGGATAAGATTGATTGTTTTGATGGATTTAAAGTGGACTAAAGATCATGATTAAAGAATATATACATGTGGATAATGAGTTAGTGAGTCAAACTAAGGTACCTTGTGTAAATTCTTAAAAGAAATTAGGGTTTAGGGAGTGCAAATTTGACTTGGCTTATGAAGTGATTAGTGAACATTCTAATGGTCAATTAGTGACCATTTGAGGCAAGTTAATCATAATTTGAAGTGAACTAAAGTGTTACAAACCCAATTGGTAAGCTGCCTAGTGATAGCAGCAATGAGGCTGTGAGTCCAGCCTGTTTGGACTGCCATATCTTTGGCTGTGTAGGTCCAATTGGTGTTTGGCCAATTAGACATGAAACTAGACTTATAATGGCACAATTTTGCTGAAGAAACCATGCCCAAAAGACCAAAGCAAGTGGACCAAAAGTTGGCCCCAATCCGGATACCCTGCAAGCAAATTCTGCAGAATGACCAAATGAACAGTAACTGTTCATTTGGCCATAACTCACTGTAGAATGGTCCATTTGACCTGAAATGTTTATAGCAACAAGATGAGATATTGAAAAACAACTTTCATGAAGAAACCTACCCTAAATTATGACCAGAACCTATTCAACAAGGCAGTGGCAGTCACTGTTCATTGTACTGTAGATTTGGTAAATTCTGCAGATTGGAAATCCGGCCAGCTGTGGTTTTTGGACCATATCTAGAGCTACAAAACTCCAAATGGAGTGATTCAAAAAAATAAATTCAACTAGACAAAATAAGGAACAACTTTCATGTTTACCATTTCCTCAAATTCCCACTGCAACAGTGCTTAATGGAACAGTAAATTTAGGGTTCAAAAACTGCAAATTCTGCTCTCTTGGATTTAAACTTAGAAATGGATTTCGTGATTAATTCCAAAAAGTTTTAAATACAAAATGTGGTACATTGGGAGTGTTAAAACCAATACACCTATTTTCTATCCAAAAGTCAACATTTTTGTTGACTAATGAAGTGAATAGTGACACCAAAACTTGAAATTCACAAATTGAAGAATTTTAAAGCATCAAATGCCCTAGTATACCTAACAAGATTGGTTTGGATAGTTTGGCATGCCAATAGGGTTCAGTTAGCAGTACTGCACATGGCATTACGCCATTCTGTGATTTTATGGCTTTTAGCCATTTTGATATTGTGTTGAGACTTGGCCTCGTGCTTAATATTATTTACAGCTTGTTAACTGTTCTGTTGCACACCGGGAGATGCATATGTGACCGATGGTGTGACGGCCCGAGGTACTAGATACCTAGTGCCAGTTTACCCGTTTATCCAGTCCAGTCGTCCAGTATAGGTTACTTGGGCAACCAAATGAATGAAAATGGACAAAGTTAAAGAAATAAATGAATATAACAAATACAAAACAAATAAGACATATACATTCAATACATATTTATTTTCTGCTATTTTCTTTTATTTTATTCCACTAAGCATCATTGCTTAGCGCGTTGCTTTTGCCACGCGTAGGTTCTGGAGATACTGATCGTGAGCCCAGTAGACTGCAGACAGGGTGAGTCCATCCTACAGCTCTGCATAGTGTCCGTGTCACCTCACCATCTACAGTGCATTGGTAGGACACTAGGCTTCATTTTGGTATTTTGTAATTGATTTTTATTTTCCTTTGTGTAAATGAAACTTATGTAATGTATTTTGATTTTCATGTAAATAATGAAAATTGTGTTGATGAATGGAAAACTGAATGTTTATCTGTGATTTATACATGATTATCACATGAGACGAATGATTGAGAACTGAAATTGAAAAATGTTGAGATTTTGATATTGGAGTTTGGGATTGATTGAATATGAATATTGGAAGTGTTTTTCACAGGTTCCGAAGAACTATTTTCTCCATTTTTAGCCAGTACTCTGCCGGATTTTCTATAAAATTTTTGGAACCTCAAATAAATTATAATTTCGATAAATGACTCAAATATATTATATTTCACAAGTTACATTCAAAACCATGATAAAAATTAATTAAGGTATAATAGAGTGTGTCGGTACACTGTGTGACATTGCTTACTCGGGTATACTGTACACGGGTAAGGGGTGTCACATTAGTGGTATCAGAGCACGGTTTAGGCATTTCTGGGCCTGGATTGAGTCCATACCATGCATTGCATTTGTAAGAGTCGAGGTGACACTAATGCAGATCTGTTTGTCTTTCTTATTTTGAATAGGAAATGGACCCTACATCTCAGAGGGCAGTTGAGGAGGAAGTGGAGAGTCATGCTCCACCTGCAGCAGCTGAGACTGGGGGTATGGGAGAACCTGCTCCGCCAGTTCAAGCAGAGCCTGCTCAGCCTCCACAGGCCATGTTTCAGCAAATGGCCGAATTCTTCAGACAAATAGCTGGGGTAATGCCAGCACCACCACCACCACCACCTCCACAACCAAAATCACACCTGGAAAAATTGAGAAAGTTTGGAGCAGTGGATTTCTTTGGCAAGAGAGAAGATGATTCTGTTACAGCCAAAAATTGGTTGAACAGAATAGGCAGAGTTTTAAAACAACTCCACTGCACTCCAGAGCAGAATCTAGAAGCTGCTGTATCTTTGCTGCAAGACGATGCATATGAATGGTGGGATACTGTGTCCAGTGAAGTACAGCCAAAAATAGTAACTTGGGACTTCTTCCTCTCCGAATTTAAGAAGAAATATGTGGGTAGTGTATACCTGGAAGAGAGAAGAAGAGAGTTCATTAACCTGAGGCAGAGGCAGCTGTCAGAGTCCGAGTATGAAAAGCACGTTGTTAGATTGAGCCGCTACGGAAGGGAGATAGTCCCTAATGAAGCTGAAAGGTGTAAGAGATTTGAAGAGGGATTAAATGATAATATAAAGATCATGATCACTGCCTTGGGAATCACAGACTTCACCAAGTTAGTGGAAGCTGCAATAAAGGTTGAAAAGGTTAGAATCAGTGAGCAGACTAGAAGGGAAAGACAGCAGAAGAGGGGCCCAGGTCAGTCTAGTTCATCTCCTGCATTTGGGAAGAAGTTCAAGGGTCCACCTGCACAGAGTTCAGGTCAGCCACACGGTCAGGGTCAGTCTCAGGGGCCCAGGCCACAGTTTACTCCTAGGAGAGGTCAGTCCACACCATCAGTGGGCAGTTCTCCAGGGATGGGGTTCAGGGGACCAGCCCCAGCATCTTCTGCATGTCCACACTGTTTGAAATGGCATAAGGGGGAGTGTTGGAGAGTGACTAGTGCCTGCTTAAGGTGTGGGTCAACAGAGCATCAGTTGAAGAACTGTCCACACAGAACTACTACAGCTGCTCCAACACAAGCAGACAGACCTACTCCTGCACCACAAAGGGGTAGGAAATCTGGCAAATCCGAGGTAGTATGACCATCACAGAGGCCTGCATCTGAGCCAGCAGAGAGGCCAGATAACAGACCACCTGCCAGAGCTTATGCCCTGAGAGCTCAGGAGGAGCAAGATGCCCCGGACGTCATCAGGAGTACGTTCTCCCTCTACAATACACCTGTGCATGCATTAGTGGATCCAGGATCCACTCATTCATACATCTGCATCAACTTACCCGTAGAAAGGGGGATACTAGTAGGGGAGAGTGACCAAGACATTCTGGTCACTAATCCATTGGGCCACAGTGTGGTAGTGAACAAAGTGTACAAGGGTTGCCCGTTAAGGATTCAGGGGTATGAATTCTTGGCAGACCTGATTGAGTTGCCCTTTCACGAGTTTGACGTGATTTTGGGAATGGACTGGTTGTCACGTCATCAAGCAATAGTTGATTGCAAATTGAAGAGAATTTCTCTGAAAACTTCAGAGGGTAATGAGATCACTGTTGTGGGTGAAAGGACAGATTTCCTGTCCAATGTTATCTCAGCCACAGTTGCAAGAAGAATGATGAGAAAAGGCTGTAAAGCCTACCTAGCACATGTGGTGGATACTAGGCAGGCTAAGCCAAACCTGAGTGATATACCCACAGTAAGCGACTTCCCAGATGTATTCCCTGAAGAATTGCCTGGTTTGCCACCAGAAAGGGAAGTTGAATTTGCTATTGAGACACTGCCGGGTACAGCACCCATTTCTATTGCTCCTTATAGGATGGCACCCACGGAATTGAGGGAGTTAAAAACTCAGTTGCAAGAGTTGCTTGATAAGGGGTTCATACGCCTCAGTGTGTCACCATGGGGAGCTCCAGTGCTGTTTGTAAAGAAAAAGGATGGGACTTTGAGGCTATGTATCGATTACCAGCAGTTGAACAAAGTGACTGTGAAGAACAAATATCCGTTGCCTAGAATTAATGATCTGTTTGATCAGTTGAAGGGAGCAGGAGTATTTTCTAAGATTGATCTCAGATCAGGGTACCATCAGTTGAGGGTGAAGGATGCAGATGTGCCCAAGACTGCATTCAGAACCCGATATGGGCATTATGAGTTTCTGGTGATGCCCTTTGGCCTAACAAATGCACCAGCAGCATTCATGGACCTTATGAACCGTATCTTTCATCCACACTTAGATCAGTTCGTGGTGGTCTTTATTGATGATATTTTGGTGTATTCCAAGACCAGGGAAGAACATGATGAGCATTTGAGAATTGTTTTGCAAACCCTGAGAGAAAAGAAGCTGTATGCTAAGTTGTCCAAGTGTGACTTCTGGTTGAATGAGATTGCATTTCTTGGACACATAGTGTCAGCTGATGGGATTAGGGTGGATCCCAAGAAAATAGAAGCAGTAATGGAATGGAAGCCTCCCAGGAATACAACTGAGGTCAGAAGTTTCTTGGGGCTAGCTGGGTATTACAGGAGATTTGTGAAGGGATTTTCCTTAATAGCTGCTCCAATGACCAAGTTATTACACAAGAATGTTAGATTTGACTGGAATGACAAGTGTCAGACCAGTTTTGAAAAGTTGAAGGCTATGTTGACAGAGGCACCAGTGTTAACACAGCCAGTGTCAGGAAAGGACTTTGTGGTCTACAGTGATGCCTCTCATAATGGGTTAGGGTGTGTATTGATGCAAGAGGGAAAGGTGGTCGCTTATGCTTCCAGACAGCTAAGGCCACATGAACAGAATTACCCTACCCATGATCTAGAGCTTGCAGCAATTATCTTCGCACTAAAGATATAGAGGCATTACTTGTATGGTGAAAAGTGCTACATTTACACAGACCACAAAAGTCTGAAATATTTGCCAACTCAGAAGGAGCTCAACCTTAGACAGAGGCGATGGATTGAGTTCCTGAAGGACTATGATTGTGTGATTGACTATCATCCTGGGAAGGCAAATGTTGTTGCTGATGCTTTGAGCAGAAAATCCATGACAGCTTTGAGATCATTGAATGCCCGTCTATCTTTGGTTCGAGATGGAGCTATTTTGGTTGAGTTACAAGTGAGGCCAAACCTGCTACAGCAGATTTTAAATGGGCAGAAGGTAGATGAGAAGCTAATGGCTATTATGAGCAAAATCTCAGAAGGAAAAGCAACTGACTATGGGGTGAAAGCAGATGGGTGTCTGTATTACAAAGGAAGACTGTGTGTACCAGATGATGGGGAATTAAAGGCCAGTATTCTAAAAGAGGCACACACCAGTGTATATGCTATGCACCCAGGAAGTACAAAGATGTATCATGATTTGAAGCTTCAGTATTGGTGGCCTGGTATGAAGAAGGACATAGCTGACTATGTGACTAAATGCTTGACATGTCAACAAGTCAAGGCAGAACATCAAGTTCCATCAGGATTGCTACAGCCTATACGCATACCTGAATGGAAATGGGATCGGGTCACCATGGATTTTGTAAGTGGTTTACCTCTCACCCAGAAGAAACATGATGCAGTATGGGTGATAGTTGATAGATTGACAAAGTCAGCACACTTTCTGCCAGTTAGGACTGACTACTCACTGGAGAAGTTAGCAGAATTATATATCAGTGAGATAGTTAGACTGCATGGAATTCCACTTTCCATCATATCTGATCGAGACCCAAGGTTTACATCGAGATTTTGGAAGAAGTTGCATGAATCCTTGGGTACACAACTCCACTTCAGCACAGCTTTCCATCCTCAGACGGATGGACAATCCGAAAGAGTAATCCAGGTAAACAATTGAAACTAATGGAATTGATACAAATATTGAATTAAAATGATAATAATAACATGAAATATATGTCAGGTCCTTGAGGATATGCTGAAGAGTTGTGTCATTGAGTTTGAGGGAAGTTGGGATAGATACCTCCCACTGGCAGAATTTGCATACAACAATAGCTACCAAGCTAGTATCCAAATGGCCCCATATGAAGCACTGTATGGGAGGAAATGTAGAACTCTAGTGTCTTTGGACTGAATTGGCGAAGACAAGCGGTGGGGCGGACACAGTGAAACAGTGAGGAGAAAGTGAAACTAATCAAAGCCAATCTGAAGGTTGCCTCGCATGCATGTAAATCTTATGCCGACCTGAAGAGAAAAGAAATAGAATATGTGGTTGGCGACAAAGTGTTCCTCAAGGTGTCACCGTGGAAGAAAGTATTGAGGTTTGGAAGAAAAGGTAAGTTAAGCCCTAGGTTCATTGGCCCATATGAAGTCATTGAACGTGTGGGTCCAGTGGCCTATAGGCTAGCTTTACCTCCAGAGCTGGACAAGATCCACAATGTGTTCCACGTATCTATGCTAAGAAGATACCGCTCAGACCCTTCACATGTCATCTCCAGGGAAGAAATTGAAATATAACCAGATTTGACATATGAAGAAGAACCTCTACGAATCCTAGCTCGGGAAGTAAAAGAATTGAGGAACAAGCAGATTCCACTGGTGAAAGTGCTTTGGAGGCACCACAACACTGAGGAGGCAACTTGGGAAAGTAAAGAGACAATGAGGCAACAGTTCCCTCAACTATTTGCATCAGGTAAATTTTGAGGATGAAATTTAAATTAGAGGGGAAGAGTTGTAACACCCTCCCGGTAGCAATTCCGTACATTCTACTGTTCCGGTGACCGGTGTCGGACCGGACAGTTAGAACGTTCAGAAAAATATTTAAATTAAAGTGAGGGACCATAATTAACTCAAATATTAATAAGAAAAATTTAGTAAAAATTTTAGAAATAAAATACAACCAAGTTAAATGAGCCGGTGCCCTAGCGATGGGTAACCCAGAGGGAAGTTGCGATTCTCGCAACTAGGAGCCCTAGACCCGAGGGAAAAATTCATAAAATAATTTTTGAGACTCCGGAGAAGGGTCATTGAGGTCCCTATGGCATTAGAATGCCAAGAAAATATTTAGAAAAATTTTTCAATCGGTACAGACAATTTTGACCCGTTAAACCAAACGGAGGGCATTTTGGTCATTTCGCCTTCAGAGGTGATTTTTGGCCGACTTGTCCAGTTGAGTAAATAATTATTATAACATAAAATATGAATAAACATTACTAAAAATTAAATTGAAAATGAGTAGAGATGAAAAGAAAAGAAAAATCAAAATAAAGCAAATTATGACATCTTTATGATGTCATTTAAAAGCCCCCTCCAATCACAATTAAACAAGCACTCAACTAACTAATAAAAGAGATAATTGAGACCAAAAAAATTAAAAAGCAACAGCAGCCATCCTCTTCCTCCCTAACCAGCCGAAATCCAAGCTTGCCCAAACCTCCATTAACACCTTTAAAAAAGCTTCATTTCTCTCTTTGTTTCACTACTAAACCCTAAACACCTTTCATTAAAATTTGTCCATACCTCTTGGGGAAGTGTTTGGCAGCCAAGAAAAGGGAAGAAAGTGAAGTTAAGCTTGGGAAAATTTTGCCCTACAAGAGGTTAGTGCACATATGTATCTAAAACTCATTAATTCTATGTTAGAGACTTGAAATAGGTAAGAATTTGTAACTTAAATGAATGAAATTTATGTTTATGTGTACCATGAATTTCGGTAGCCCTAAGGAAGGGATAAGATTGATTGTTTTGATGGATTTAAAGTGGACTAAAGATCATGATTAAAGAATATATACATGTGGATAATGAGTTAGTGAGTCAAACTAAGGTACCTTGTGTAAATTCTTAAAGGAAATTAGGGTTTAGGGAGTGAAAATTTGACTTGGCTTATGAAGTGATTAGTGAACATTCTAATGGTCAATTAGTGACCATTTGAGGCAAGTTAATCATAATTTGAAGTGAACTAAAGTGTTACAAACCCAATTGGTAGGCTGCCTAGTGACAGCAGCAATGAGGCTGTGAGTCCACCCTGTTTGGACTGCCATATCTTTGGCTATGTAGGTCCAATTGGTGTTTGGCCAATTGGACATGAAACTAGACTTATAATGGCACAATTTTTCTGAAGAAACCATGCCCAAAAGACCAAAGCAAGTTGACCAAAAGTTGGCCCCAATCCGGATACCCTGCAAGCAAATTCTGCAGAATGACCAAATTAACTGTTCATTTGGCCATAACTCACTGTAGAATGGTCCATTTGACCTGAAATATTTACAGAAACAAGATGAGATATAGACAAACAACTTTCATGAAGAAACCTACCCCAAATTATGACCAGAACCTATTCAACAAGGCAGTGGCAACACTGCTCATCAGATCTGTAGATTTGGTAAATTCTGCAGATTGGAAATCCGGCCAGCTGTGGTTTTTGGACCATATCTGGAGCTACAAAACTCCAAATGGAGTGATTCAAAAATATAAATTCAACTAAACAAAATAAGGAACAACTTTCATGTTTATCATTTCCTCAAATTCCCACTGCAACAGTGCTTAATGGAACAGTAAATTTAGGGTTTAAAAACTGCAAATTCTGCTCTCTTGGATTTAAACTTAGAAATGGATTTGGTGATTAATTCCAAAAAGTTTTAAATGCAAAATGTGGTACATTGAGAGTGTTAAAACCAATACACCTATTTTCTATCCAAAAGTCAACATTTTTGTTGACTAATGAAGTGAATAGTGACACAAAAACTTGAAATTCACAAATTGAAGAATTTTAAAGCATCAAATGCCCTAGTATACCTAACAAGATTGGTTTGGATAGTTTGGCATGCCAATAGGGTTCAGTTAGCTGTACTGCACATGGCATTACACCATTCTGTGATTTTATGGCTTTTAGCCATTTTGATATTGTGTTGAGACTTGGCCTCGTGCCTAATATTATTATTTACACTTGTTACTGCTCTGCACACCGAGATGCATATGTGACCGATGGTGTGACGGCCCGAGGTACTAGATACCCAAAGGCGGTTACCCGTTTATCGATCCGATCGTCCAAAGATAGGTTACTTGGGCAACCAAATGAATGAAAATGGACAAAGTTAAAGAAATAAATGAATATAACAAATACAAAACAAATAAGACATATACATTCAATACATATTTATTTTCTGCTATTTTCTTTTATTTTATTATTGCACCACTAAGCATCATTGCTTAGCGCGTTGCTTTTGCCACGCGTAGGTTCTGGAGATACTGATCGTGAGCCCAGTAGACCGCAGACTGGGTGAGTCCATCCGCGACTCAAGATAGTGTCCGTGTCACCTCACCATCTACAGTGCATTGGTAGGACACTAGGCTTCATTTTGGTATTTTGTAATTGATTTTTATTTTCCTTTGTGTAAATGAAACTTATGTAATGTATTTTGATTTTCATGTAAATAATGAAAATTGTGTTGATGAATGGAAAACTGAATGTTTATCTGTGATTTATACATGATTATCACATGAGACGAATGATTGAGAAATGAAATTGAAAAATGTTGAGATTTTGATATTGGAGTTTGGGATTGATGGAATATGAATATTGGAAGTGTTTTCACAGGTTCCGAAGAACTGTTTTTTTCATTTTTAGCCGGTACTCTGCCGGATTTTCTATAAAATTTTCGGAACCTCAAATAAATTATAATTTCGATAAATGGCTCAAATATATTATATTTCACAAGTTACATTCAAAACCATGATAAAAATTAATTAAGGTATAATAGAGTGTGCTGGTACACCGTGTGACATTGCTTACTTGGGTATACTGTATACGGGTAAGGGGTGTCACATATAACCTGGCCAATCTGTCTAAACTGTAGTCCATTCGGACTGGCAGAAAATGAGCAGACTTAGTCAGTCTGTCGACAATGACCCACACTGCATCATGACTCTTCTGTTTCTTTGGAAGTCCCATCACAAAATCCATTGTTATTCTCTCCCATTTCCATTCTGGCACTGGTAGTGGATGTAACAACCCAGTTGGTACTTGATGCTCTGCCTTTCCTTGCTGATAAGTAAGGCATTTGGATACAAACTCTGCCACATCTCTCTTCATACCCATCCACCAGTAATGCTCCTTTAGCCCTCTATACATTTTTATACCACCAGGGTGCATAACAAAAGGAGACTCATGTGCTTCCTTCAAAATGATCTGCCTCAAATCAACATCATTAGGAACACACATTACGCCTGGTAGCAAAGAAACCATCATCTCTGATTGAGAACTCTGGTTTCTTGCCCTACTGAACTTCTTCTAATAACTTCTGATACCTTTCATCATTACGAGCGACCATTACGACCGATCAATCAACACTGGCTGTACATGCCATGCAACTGCTGTCTGCCCCTCATCATTAATCTCTAAACTGGCATGTAATGATCTCAACTCATGTACCAAAGACAAAGGAGTAACCTGTAGACTTGCCATAGTCTTGCGACTTAGGGCGTCAGCCACAACATTAGCTTTCCCTGGCTGATAGTCTATCAGACAATCATAGTCTTTTAACAACTCTAACCATCTCCTCTGTCTTAAATTAAGCTCTTTTTGGGTGCCCAAATACTTCAAACTCTTATGATCTATGTAGATGTAGCACTTCTCCCCATATAAATAATGTCTCTAGATCTTAAGAGCAAACACAATGGCTGCAAGCTCCAAGTCATGTGTCAGATAATTCCGCTCATGCGGTTTCAGCTGGCGTGATGCATAGGCAATGACATTTCGATCTTGCATCAACACACAACCTAATCCATTGTGAGAAGCATCGCTGTAAACTGTATATTCTTTACCCGGTGTAGGTAAAGTCAGGACTGGAGCCTCTGTCAAGCATCTCTTCAATTCATTAAAACTTTGCTGGCATTTGTCCTTCCACTGAAATTTCACATCCTTTCTAAGTAGCTTGGTCAATGGAGATGCCAACGTGGAGAATCCCTTCACAAATCGACGGTAGTATCCAGCTAACCCCAGAAAACTGTGAATCTCTGTGACATTTCAGGGTGGCTTCCAATTAAGGACAGCTTCAATCTTACTTGGATCTACCTTGATGCCCTCTTCTGATACTACATGCCCCAAGAAAGATATCTCCTTCAGCCAAAATTCACACTTCGACAATTTAGCATATAGTTATTTCTCTCTCAAAGTCTGCAGTACAATCCGCAGATGTCTATCATGCTCTTCTGCATTCCTCGAATAGACCAATATATCATCTATGAATACCATAACAAACTGGTCGAGGTATGGTCTGAAGATAGTGTTCATCAGATCCATAAAAGCAGCCGGAGCATTAGTTAACCCGAAGGGCATGACCAAGAACTCATAATGGCCATAGTGGGTTCTGAAGGCAGTTTTAGAAATACTCTGCTCTTGTACTCTCAATTGATAATAACCTGATCTCAGGTCAATTTTGGAGAACACAACTGCACCCCTCAACTAATCAAACAAGTCATCAATACGGGGCAATGGGTATCTGTTCTTTATTGTCACCTTATTCAATTGCCGATAGTCAATGCATAACCGAAGAGTGCCATCTTTCTTCTTAACAAACAATACTGGCGCTCCCCAAGGTGACACACTAGGGCGGATGAAGCCCTTATCAAGCAACTCTTGCAATTGTACTTTTAATTCTTTTAGTTTTGCAGGTGCCATTCTGTATGGTGTTATGGAGATTGGGTCCACACCAGGCATAACATCAATTTCAAACTGCACTTCTCTTTCTGGAGGTAATCCTGGCAATTCATCAGGAAATACATCTAGAAAGTCACATCTGATAGGAATGTCCTCGATCTTTGGACTCCCCACTTGGGTGTCTATCACATGTGCCAAGTACGCCTCACACCCTTTTCTAATCATTTTTCTGGCCAGTGCAGCTGAAATGATGTTTGAAGGTAATAACTGTCTCTCCCCATGTATTACTACATCACCATACTGAGGAAGACCAAAAGTGACTGTCTTTAGTCTACAGTCAATCATCGCATGATGCCTAGCTAACCAATCCATGCCCAAGATAATGTTATAATCTCTGAAGGGCATTTCAATTAAATCAGATGGAAAAGTATGTCCTTGGATCACCAAAGGACAATCTCTATATAACCTATTGACCCTGACCTCCTGGCCTAATGGACTAGTTACTAGCACATCATAGTCCATTGGTACACACTGAATAGCAGTAGAACACATCACACTAGCACTAACATACGAATGTGTGGAGCTAAGATCAAATAACACATGCACATCTTGGTCAAGGATGGAAAAATTACCAGCTACTACATCTGATGTTTTAGCTTCCTCCCTCTGACGCATGGTATACACTCTGACTGGTGTGCCACTGGGTACTGGCTGGTTAACAGTGCTTTGACTTCCAGGAGTGTTACCAGGACCCCTACCTCTGCCTCTGCCTCTACCTCTAGTAGCTGACTGTGACCCTCTAGGTGCAGAGACTTGGGCTGATCCCTCAGATGTAGCAGAAGGTCCAGACCGGCGCGGACTAGTACAATATTTAATGAAATGTCCGCTTCCTCCACAGTTAAAACATGCACCGATAGCTTTGAAACAAACCCCACCAAGAGTTCTACCACAAGTTTCACACTGCCATACTGATAGAGCTCCTCGGGGTGCCTGCTGGGTCTGCTGACCAGACCGGGGTGGTCTTTGGCCAGAAAATCTGCCTCTGCCAGATCTACGGGAGCTAGATCCCCCAAACTGTTTCCTCTTTCCAGAACCACTCTTAGATGCTTGCCTAGTAGTCTTTTCAGTTTTCTCTTTCTCTTGTGTACCCTTCTTTACTGCCCCTTCAGATTCTATCCTTTCCAGTTCCAGGGCCTATGAGATCAACTCAGCAAAATTCTGATGTCGGAAACCCACAACTTGCATTCTCAGATTTGGCCTTAACCCGGACTCAAACCTCTTACATCTATCTCTGGGGGTGGAGACTAAGCTTCCAGCATAGTGGCTTAGCCTTGAGAAGTCTCTCTCATACTCTGCTATGGTTCGGTCCCCTTGTTTCAAACTCAAGAATTCTTGTAATTTCATATCTACATACGCATCGGGAACCCATTTCTACCTGAATTCCCTCAGGAAATCTGTCCATGTCAGCAAAGGTGGCTCAACCAGGCTGTGGGGGATGGTCTTTCACCATTCATACGCATCCCCTTGGAGCAATGAAACAGAATACTCGAACTTCAGCTCTTCCGTACACTGCAGCTTTCTAAAAACCCGTTCCATTCTTTCCAACCACTGTTCTGCTTCCAGTGGATCCGCAGTGCCTTTAAACTCGGTGGCCCCAAATTTCATCAACTTTTCATATTGCCGAGCTGAGGGCTGTGGTTGTACTACAGGTACTGGCATCTGAGCTTGGGGTGGCACATTACTCTCCATTTGCTGGAAAAACGCAGCCATCTCCTGTACAAACTGAGCAGGGAACTGCGATGCTGGAGTAGGAGCTGGAGTGGCTGACCCACTCACGTTCTGGAGTGCTGGGGCTTCCCCTTGAACCTTAGCCTCAATAGATTGTTCTTCGGAATGATCTCCTCCTTCCATTCCATTTTCCCAAAATTTTTACTTCCTGAGATCAAACACAAGGAGGTTGACCTCCGTTAGTGCATATTCATGATGTAAATATGTCATATGTATCAATTAAAGACACTTGAGCAATTGTACTTATCAATAAAATATTCATACACATGGTCAAAATTTATTGAAAAACCATGCTCTGATACCACTAAAATATGTTACACCTTAGCCCTCCGTAAGGCATAACATGATCCCGTAGAATACTTAATGAACTACCGAACTTCACCTACCGATAACTCATTAAGTACCCTACAAGGGATTTTAAAACAATTTTCTTACATTTTGGAAGTGGATGAGCATTTTGGTAGGAATTAAAAACCATTTATTCAAATTTTAAATACTAGTAAAAAATTTTTGTCCATTTAAATTTTTGCGGCAAATTTTATAAAAATTTTGACAGAGTTCCATTTGTAATTGGAGAAAACAGTTCTTCAAATATCTGAGAAAAACACTTCCAAAAATTTTTCACATCTCCCAACCTCCAATAAATCTCAATCAACTCAATTCAATCACTTCAAAGTAATTTCCACAATACAAATCAAAATTCATCATCTCAAAATATTTGATACTTCTTTCACGAGGCATAAAACATAAAATTCACATGTACAAATATTAAATTTACAGAAGGAAATCCAAAATAATATTATTACAATTTATTTACAACTGCTCAACTTACATTGATACATACAAAATTTCTATATTTACATCAAAATTATCTACAAGGGTAAATAATAATACCCGCACAAAATGATCGATGTGGTCCACAATTCGATAGCAGCTCACTCTGCTGCTTTCTCCTTGCTCTTATCTGTGACAGCAAAATGAGCTATTGCTGAGTATAAAAATACTCAGTGGTGCACAATAAAAATTTAAAATGCAATACATAAATCATTCATTAGTGAAACACAATTTAAATATTTCTCAATTTATCAAAGCTCATAATAACACAATTTAATCAAACAATTTCATAAACACAGTGTTGCCAAAGTCATACACAACTTAAGACATGACACAAAATTTCCGATCAATGCCGTGTTGTACACCATGAAAAAGCAATCTACAACCCCATTAATTGAAATCAATGAGGGAGGTGGCTAGCTAGCTAATGAGTACTCATCCGATCTCAACCTCAACTGGTAAACCAGAGAGGGAGGAAAATAAACGATCTCAATCCCATAAATGGAGGAGGAATAGTGTAATACTGTCATGCTAAGTGTGAATACAAAATCAATTCAAATAATTTATTCAAATAATTTATTGAAAATCTGGTAATTTTTCAAAATCATATTCACAATCATAAATGGCAACACAATTCGTAATTAACTCAAGAAAAATCAAAATTTCAAGAATCATATATTTAAACAAAAATTACTGTGCACAGACCTGACGTGAGTTGCCTCTAGGCCTTGACTCAGTCTCTCCGAGCCTCCAAGTCTTTTTCAGCTGAAACACACAGTTTCATAGTGTTTCAGTACCATAACTTAACATAAGTCCAAAAATAAATTTAACTTCACTTTTACCTAGCTTTAATGTGCTAAATTCGACGTTCTCGAAGTTTTTGTGTTTTGGGTTACTATTCACTACACTATTCAAGTCAATTTGTTGACTTTTTAATATTTAATAGGTATGGGAACTCCAACTTCACCCACATACCACATTTTGGTCATTAAATTTGTTGGTTTTGGTCATTTTCTCAAAGCTTAAGTCCTTCAAGTAAAATTGTCAAAATTTCAGTTTTGGTGCTCCAAGTTGCACTATTCCATTGGTAATTTTACTGTTGGAATTTGACAAAACTTCCTTCATAGAAAATGTTCCTTATTGTCTTAAGTTTATTCTCATCTTTGAATCACCCAAATTGGAGTTTTGTAGCTCAAGTTATGGCCATTTGAACTAGGGCTGCCATATTGGAAACAACCCTGATTTTATGGGTAATTTTGGTGCTGGCAGACTTGGGTCACCAACTTGGGGTGGGCAAATGGCTTGGTTGCTGGCAGAATTTGGACTTGTGTTCTTCATAAAAGTTTTAGGTCTATATCTCATCTAACCACTGGTAAAATTTCAGGTCATTTGGACCTGCCTAGCTCGAGTTATGACCTAATGAACAAACACTGTTCATTTGGTTAGTTTGTACAGTGGCAGACTGCTCTTATTCAACTTTGGTCAATTTTTTCACTAGGTTTTGATCACTTTTTGGCATGGTTCCTAAATGAAAATTGTATCATTTTATGTCTATTTTCATCCCCAATTGATATCATATCAATTGGACTTGTAAAATTTCAGTTTTGGTCCTTCAAAGTTGACTTGGTCATGCTGCCAGCAGCATGACCATATACCCTCCGAATTTGGCTTCAATTCCAACAATTCAAACACAACTCATTTGGTCACAATTGACCATTTTTCACTTCACAATAGGTCAAACATGCCATTTACACATTTCTTACTTTTTTGGTTCACAAACCCTAAGTCCCAAAACCCTAACTCACTTAATTGGTGCAATTAACTAAATTCAAAGCTCTCAACCATAATCAATCAATTAACGGAGGTCCATAAACTCATTTAAATCCATCTGTAACACCCTCCCGGTAACCACTCCGTACATCCTACTGTTCCGGTGACCGGTGTCGGTCCGGACAGCTAGAACGTCCGGAAAAATATTTAAACTAAAGTCAGGAACCATAATTAACTCAAATATTAATAAGAAACACTTAGTAAAAATTTTAGAAATAAAATACAAGCAAGCAAAACGAGCCGGTGCCCAAGCGATGGGTAACCGGAGGGAAGTTGCGGTTCTCGCAACGAGGAGCCCTAGACCCGGGGGAAAAATTATAAAATAATTTTTGGGACTCCAGAGAAGGGTAATTGAGGTTCCCATGGCATTAGAATGCCAAGAAAATATCTAGAAAAATTTTTCAATCGGTACAGACGATTTTGACCCGTTAAGCCTAACGGAGGGCATTTTGGTCATTTCGCCTTCCGAGGTGATTTTTGGCCGACTTGTCCAGTTGAGTAAATAATTAATATGACATAAAATATGAAGAAACATTATTAGAAATTAAATTGAAAATGAGTAGTGGAGGAAAGAAAAGAAATTGCAATAAAATGCCCATTTATGACATAATGTGAGGTCACTTAAAAACTTCCACCAATCACCATTAAGCTCCCATTTGACTAAACTATTAAAAGACATAAAATAAGACCAAAATAAGAAAGAAAAACCAGCAGCCATCTTCCCCCAAAAGACCAGCCGAAATCCCTAAACCCTTTCCTCCATTGATGCTCAAGTTTAGCTTTAAATCTTCCAACATCCAACCTTAAAACCTTAAGTTAACTTCACAAAAATTTGCCCTAGCACCTTGCTAAAGCTTTTGGCAGCCAAGAAGAAGAAAGAAAGTGAAGCTTTCTCAAGCTTGGATTGGCATACAACAAGGTTAGTGCATATATGCAGTTAAAATACATTAATTCCATGATTTAGGCTTGTAATAAACTAGAAATTGTGAAATAATGAAACAAATTCAATGTGTATCTCCACCAAAGAATTCGGAAGCCCTAATAGAGGAAGGGTTTTGAATGTTTTGAATGGACTTAGCATGAGTTGGAGATTGTATTTAAGTTATATATTTACATATATGTTGAACTAGGGTGCTAATTGAGGGTTTATGGGTAAATTGCATTGGACATTAGGGTTTTGAGGCATGAAAATGTGACTTGGCTTATTAAACTATTAAAGAACAATCTAATGGTCAATAAGTGACCATTTGAGGTATGTTGAACACAATTTGGACTGAAAAATGGTATGGTAAACTCAAGGTGTAATCGCCTAGGACAGCAGAGGGACTGAAAATTCAGTCCCTTTGCACTGTCATAACTTGGGCTGTGTTAGTCCAATTGATGTTTGGCCAATTGGACATGAAACTAGGCTTATAATGGCACATTTTTTCTGGAGAAATCATGCCCAAAAGACCAAAGCAAAAGGACCAAAACTCAGCCCCAATCCGGATACCCTGCACTGAATTCTGCAGAATTGACCAAATGAACAGTAACTGTTCATTTGGCCATAACTCACTGTAGATTTGGTCAATTTACCTGAAATTTTTACAGCAACAAGTTAAGACATAGAAAAACAACTTTCATGAAGGAACCTACCCCAAATTATGGCCAGAACCCATCCAACCAAGTGACTCTAGTTACTGTTCATGCACTGTAGATATGGTAATTTTCTGCAGAATGCACATTCGGCCAGCTTAGGTCTTTGGACCATATCTAGAGCTACAAAACTCCAAATGTAGTGATTCAAAAAAGGAAATTCAACTAGACAAAATAAGGAACAACTTTCATGTTTTACATTTCTTCAAATTCCTACAGTAACAGTGTCCAATGGAACAGTGAAATTGACTCACCAAAACTGAAAATTCTGCTTGTGTTGAGTTACACTTTGAAATGGTATTAACACTTAATGCCAACAAGTTTTAAACACCAAATGTGGTATGTTGGGAGTGCCAAAGTCAATGAACATATTTTCTATCCAAAAGTCAACATTTTTGTTGACCAATGAGGTGAATAGTAACACCAAAACATGAAATTTACAAATTGAAGAATTTAAAAGTTTCAAATGCCCTAGTATACCTAACAAGATTGGTTTGGATAGTTTGGCATGCCAATAGGGTTCAGTTAGCAGTACTGCACATGGCAAAAATGCCATTCTGTGATTTTATGGCTTTTAGCCATTCTAACTTTGCATTGAGACTTGGCCTTGTGCCTAAGATTATTTACAGCTTGGTAGCTGTTCTGTTGCACACCGGGTGATGCATATGCGACCGATGGTGTGACGGCCCGAGGTATTAGATACCCAGTGCCAGTTTACCCGTTATCCAGTCCAGTCGTCTAGTGTAGGTTACTTGGGGCAACTAAATGAATAACAGTGAACAAAGTTAATGAAATAATGAATATACCAACACCAAACAAAGAAAGCATACACATTCTATACACATTTATTTTCTTGCTATTTTTCTTTATTATATTATTGCACCACTAAGCATTATTGCTTAGCGCGTTGCTTTTGCCACGCGTAGGTACTGGAGATACCGATCGTGAGCCCGTGAGACCACGATCGGGTGAGTCCATCCGGCAGTTCTGCTCAGTGTCCGTGTCACCTCAACGTCTGCTGTGCATTGGTAGGACATTAGGTGTCATTTTGACATTTTGTAACTTAATTTTGTTTTTTTCATATGTATTTGAACTCATGTAATATATTTTGATGTCCATGTAAATAATGAAAGTTATGACTATGAATGCAAAATTTGAGCATGTATTTATCGCTTGTATATGAGAAATGGATGTTTGTGAAATGAAAAGATTATTGAGAATTTGCTATTGAGAAATATTGTTGAGATTTTGGATATTGGAGTTTGAGATGATGGAATAAAAATATTGGAAGTGTTTTTACGAGTTCAAGAACGGTTTTCTCTATTTTTAGCCGGTACTCCACCGGATTTTCTTTAAAATTTTCGGAACCTTAAATGAATGATACTTTTGATAAATGGTTTAAATAAATTGTATTTCATAAATTATATGCAAAAGCATGATATAAATTAATTGAGGAACATTAGAGTGTGCCGGTACACCGTGTGGCATTTCTTACTCGGGTATACTGTACACGGGTAAGGGGTGTCACACCATCAAACCATACAAAATCATGCTCCCCTTCAAGCTGGCCGAAAATTTAGTTTGGTCCTCCCCCCATATTTTTATTTCATTTCATTAGTTTCTAAGCTCATTTCAACAACTAATGATGCATTTAATTAACTAATTGATAGTTAAGAGACTAACCTTTGCTTAGATCCTCAAATCTCAATCTTTTGTTCTACTTTCTTCTTTCAATCTTCTTCTTAAGTTGAGATTACAAGCTCTAGTAAGGTTTTTAGGGGAGTTATTAAGATTAAGTGGAGAAATTAAAGCTTGAGTGCAAGCTTTAATGGAGAAATTTTCATGGAGATTTATGGAGAAAGTGGGGCGGCAAGAATGGGAAGAAGAGAGCTTTCTAATTTTTTTTTTCTTTTCTTTTCTTTAATATAAATAAATTAATTAATTTTTTTATGGCATCATGCATGAGGTCATGCATGATGTCATCACCTTTACTTTTTCATTTTCCCTTTTTTTTTCTTTTTTTTCTATTAGTTCTTTAATTTAATTCTCGATTCCAAAAATTTCTTTTCTCTGATTTTATTTGATAGTTTGGTCAGGAGTCAGCTCTCCGGGTCAATTGACCAAATTGCCCATCGCCGGTTTATCTTGGTTTGCAAATAATTCTATATTTCTTCTGGCTCCCTGACCTAATTATTTGACTGGCTTAACAGTTCTTTTTCGTGATTTTCTCTTTTCCACTGTGTTCATAAGGGTCATAAGGACCGCAGCGTCACATTTTACGGTTCGAAATTTGAGTTTAAAATGACTTCACAGTCGTTCCCGAGAAGGTCACCCATCGCTGTGACTCTCGGCTCGTTTAACTTCTTATGTTCTGTTTTTCTTATTTATACTTAACTAATTGAACATTACTAATTATTTGTGTTTATAGCTTTTCTAATTGACTTAAGTGTAGTTCTAATCCCCTTAATTGTCCGGACCGACACCGGTCACCGGAACAGTGAAATATACCAAGCTATACAAATAGGGGTGTTACATTGAAACAAGCTTTGAGGAGTTGGAACATCCATTTTGATGAAGCCATTAAGTCATTTGGTTTTATAAAAAATGAGGATGAGCCATGTGTATATAAGAAGATTAGTGATAGTGCTATCACTTTCCTTATCCTATATGTGGATGATATTCTTTTGATAGGTAATGATATAGGTATGTTGACAACTGCAAAGGTATGGTTATCAAATACATTCTTCATGAAAGACTTAGGGGAGGCAACCTATATGCTTGGGTATGTTGACAACTATAAAAGTATAGTTGTCAAATATATTCTCCATAAAAGACTTAGAGGAGGCAACTTATATTCTTGGGATTCACATCTATAGAGATAGAGTGAAAAGAATAATTGGTTTATTCCAAAGTCTATACTTGGAAAAGGTGTCAAAGAGGTTTAACATGCTTAACTCCAAGAGAGGATTGTTACCAGTGAGACATGGTATCCACAATTCTAAAGAGATGTCTCCTAAGACACCTGAAGAAAGAGATAAAATGGCCAGGATTCCATATGCTTCGGCTATTGGAAGTTTGATGTATGCAATGTTGTGTACTACGCTGGATATAGCATATGCTGTTAGTTTGACTAGCAGGTTTTAATCCAATCCAGGTTTGGAATATTAGATAACTGTCAAGAATATCCTTAAGTACTTGAGAAGAACTAAGGATTTGTTCTTGATTTATGGAGGTGGTGACTTGCAATTGGATGGTTACACTGATTCTAATTGTCAATCATATATTGATGATAGAAAGTCTACCTTTAGGTTTGTGTTTATTTGTAATGGAGGTGCAGTCAGTTGGAAGAGTTCTAAACAGAGTACGACTATAGATTCCACTACTGAGGTTGAGTATATTGCTGCATCAGATGCTGCAAAAGAAGCTATTTGGATATAAGGAACCCTAGTCAAATCAAAAATTCAAATACATAGAAAGGCGCTATCACATTATCAGAGAGATAGTTGGGCAAGGCGATGTAGTCATGCAGAAAATAGCATCAGTTGAAAATCCAGCTGATTCCATGCACTAAGCCTTTCTCACAAGCACAGTTAGACCGATATCTTGAGAAGATGGGTCTAAGGTATTGTAATGAATGGCTCTAGTGCTAGTGGGAGATTGTTAGTAGTATGCCCTAGAGCATATCGTTTAGTACGTATCTTGTACATATTTTAATAATGAAAGGCAATTTCACTTTTCCGTTTACATAATGTATTTATGTGTAATAGAAAAGGTCCATTAATATTTTGTTAGAAATTCTATTCTTAAGTTGTTAAGAATATGAGTGACAGTATTTCTAGTACAAAGTATCATAAATTGGTTCACAATCGAGGATACTTCACACAGGACATGACTTATCCAGAAAGATTGTAATCATATTTGTTCCCAAGTTATTTATATGAGATATAAATAAGATGGAATGGTGAGTCTCATGCTATATAACAAACATGATAGGCACTTATACATGATAAGTAGGTCGAACTTGTGACATTTATAACAAGCACATGGAGTTTACTCTTGTCAATGCATTGTCATAAATCATATCAGTGCATATAATCTTTAGACCTGAGATAGCACAGTTATCTTGTATATAGGTGGTTTAAGTTTGATACTGCTTTCATACTTGTACTATGTATGAGTATATGGGCATGTGTTGGCTCCTACTAGTTATATATGGAGGTAGGTGTTGATCAAGATGGAATCTGTTACCCTAAGTAAATAGGGATAAAATCCTATATTTATTTAATTGTTCTTGATGTTTCAAGTTCCTGGCGAGGACAGATAGATTTAATCAGAAAAGAGTTTCTGATGAGAAAAATATTTTTTAATTAAGAACTGGAATTAAAAGAGAACATAATATTCATAGCAAATGAGGTTTGACATAAACCATGACTCCAGCTCGAATTGGGATTTTGTAATAGAGAGATTCTAGTGCATGGTAACTTATGATTATAGGTTCATTTAAGGTAAACCTTATTACTGATTGGGTGGCCATGGCATGCTATGCTAGGTGTTAACCATGGTCTATGAGGTCAATAAAATGATTTAGAGAAATAATTTATGGTAAGAAAGAGTTCTGATGATATTAAGAGTTGATATCATATCTCATTGCTAATTAGTGATGAGCCTAGTGAGTCACACACATACACAAGCAATCACCAAGTTAAATGTAATTTAATTAATTAATTAATTAAAGAGTTTAATTGATTAATTAAATAGGTTTGATTTGCAATTAGATTGCAAAGTCCCTAGCATAGTTTGAAACCAAATCTAGGTTATTGGATGTATAGTATAAGTTAAATTTATATTTAAAGTGTTTAAATATGAATTTATGTCACACCTTATCCTTTCGTAAGATATAACATGATCCCATAGTACACCTAATGAATTACCATACTTCGCCTACAGGTAAGCCATTAAATATACTACAAGGGATTTTAAAACTTTTCTTATTTCTTTTTACAGTGGCGAGCACTTTTGACAGGTGTTAAAACTTTTTAATCGAAGTTAAATCACATATTAGGTCTGAAGTATCAATAATTCTTGTATAAATTTTAGCAGAGTGCCATCTGTATTTGGAGCAAAATAGTTCTTCAAAAACCTGTAAAAATCACTTCCAATATATTTGTTCAATTCCAAACTCCAATATGGCTCAACAAAATTCAATGTCCTTAACACAATTCAAACTTAGTTCAATATCATTTTAAGCAATTTTAAAGATAAAGGGAAAAATAAATTAGTATTTCAAAAGCTAAAATAAGAGAATTGTAATACAACATTTTGATAGGCCAAAATAATTTACAACTTTATTTTACAACTACTCAAGACCAAGTACAATATATACATACAGTGCACATATATTATAGCAAAATTTCAAAAATATGGTATACTCAATATAGTCGACAGAATCCCAAAATTTAGCACAAGTAGCCTACTCTGCTGCTCTATCTGTCTGTCTATCTACGACAGCAATGAAAAAGCTATCGCTGAGTAAAATTTATTCAGTGGTGCACAATAACAATTTAAAATGCGTTATATAAAACTTTTTTTGACAATTTACAATTCAAATAATTTACAATTTTTCAAAGCTCACATAACACAAATTTGATCAAATAATTGAATAACACAGTGTTGCCAATCAATAACACAATTTAGGTCATGACACAAACATTTTCGAACATGCCGTGTTGTACACTACGACAAGGCATACTCATCCCACTAATTGAAATCAATGAGGGAGGTAGCTAGCTAGCTAATGAGAACTCATCCATACTCACCTCAGACTGACAAGTCAAAAAGGGAGGAATATAGTCATACTCACCCCATAAATGGAGAAGGAACATAGTAATATTGTCATGCCAAGTGTGGATCAAAACAATTCCAAATCACAATATTTAATATTTCATACAAATCACAAATCACATTTTATCTCAAAATTTCCATTTGTAAAGTAGGCAACACAATAATTTCCAAATAATATTCCCAAAGCCAAAACCAATAAAAAATTATTCATAACTCATTTCTCCAAATAAAGTTTCTAGTAAAAGCAATGAATATAAAAAGTATTGTGCACAAACCTGATTTGAGTCACCCCTAGGCCTTGACTTAATGTTCCTTATGCTTTTCATTATCCTTTTTAACTGAAACACACAATTTAAAGTGTTTCAGAACTCAGTTAAATTGTTTCTAACAATAAAATCCAATATCTAAATTTTTCTTAGTACTATTCCTTCAATTCATTTCATTAGTCAACCTATAATATTGACCATTAATACACACTAGGTGAATAAATTTTAATGTTACCAATATGTCACATTTTGCATTTTAATATGCTACCAACATAGTGCAATTTACCATTTTTACAAGTTGGCATTCATTGCCAAATTATTTCAAGCATCATTGTATGTAAATGTCAAGTTCTCAATTTTTGTGAGCTAAATTGGTCTAGCTTAAAGTCCTATTTCTCTTGGTTTTTAGCTTCTGGTCAAAGAAGAAAAATTGTAGCTCTATGTCTTATTACACTCGGGGCAAAATTTCAGGTCATTCTGAATTGTATACGCCAAGATATGGTCAATTTACTAAAGCTGGACAGATTGCACCTTTAGTGCAAAATTTGGTTAATTTTAGGTCACTTTTAGTTCTGGCAGTTTTAGTACCCAAACTTGTGCAAGCTATTTGACTTGGTTCTAGCCATTTATGGCCTTTGTCTCCCCACAATAATTGTAGCTCTATGTCTAAGCTATCCATGGTAAAAATTTCAGGTCAATTGGACCTGTTTTGAGTGAGTTATGGTAATCCTAATGATTACTGTTCATATGGTCAAAAATTTGGGTTTGCAAGGTTGCCATTCCGGATTTGGTCATTTTTAAGGTCAGTTTCTAGGCAGATTTTTGGCAACATTTCTACATGAAAGTTGGCCTATTTGGTGTCTAGTTTCACCCCCCCATTGGCCTCATACCAATTGGGTTCACAGTTTTGCACTTATGACTAAATTTAGGTGCTGCCAACATACACAACCTGCATTTGAATATCACACTTCCAATTTTGACAATCCTCCTCGTTCCAATACTTCAATATTCAATCAATGGCACTTCTATATATATTGTACATAATTCCAGCAGAAATTTTGGATAGAACACTCAAGTGCTCAATGCACACAATACACCATTCAAGTTCAACATTCACTTCCACCAAAATTCAACATATCTCAATATCAATATTACACATACACTTCCATATACTCATAACTCAATATCAATTACACATGCTGCTCACAATTTAACACTATCATATTTCATTAATAAACTTCATATTCACACACACAAATTCATGATATTATGGGCTGTCAAACATGGCAGTTTGCCAAAGCATCAAGGTCTCATTTCAAACCCTTAATTCAAGTACTAACATGCACATACTTGAACATTAACCTACTACAACTTCTATTTGAGTTAATCAACCTTAATTTCCATCCATTAAATATAGAATAAGTCACTAACCATGCATTTTCATAGCTGCCAAAACTAAGGTTTACCAATACTCAATCATTTCCTCAATTTTTCTTAGCAATTCAACTTACCCAAAGCTCAACACAAGGATTAGTGAAGGAAATTGGAAAGATTAAGCACTAACCTCAACTTGAGCTTCACAAATCCATGGAATTCCCTCTCTTTTTTGCTGTCTATATGTTACCCATGGTGTGTAGACGAACTTTAGTGAAGAGAGTTTGAAGAAACATGGCTTGAACTAAGGTGCATGGAGGTTTGTTCAAGCTTTGGCTATGGAGTTTCAATGGTAGAGTGGTACGGCTGGTTTGAGAGGAGGTTGAAGATGAGTTTATTTTCTGTCCTAATGGCTTTTTATAGGTCTCTTAATACTTAGTTAGTGGAGCACTAAGATAGTTTAATGAATTAATTAATTAAAGTTCCTAATTTGCACTTATGCCACAATTCTTCCACTATTTATATTATGTATTCATTTTTTATTTTTCATGACATTTTCAAAGTATAATACCACTTATTTTTAATGGAAATTGAGATCAAAAGTCAACTCTAAGTGTCAAATGACCACAATGTCCCTATTCGGGTTGTATTCCTGATTTTTCGGTAACACCGATTTTTATCAGTTTCTCGATTTCTCATTTTTCTTTGTACTAATTATTTAATTTTTCTTTGACATTTCTAATGTTATTTATACTTCAATAGATGTTTATTTAAGTTTTAAAAATATTTTTCAAGGTTCCCTGCGGTTCAGGGCTAGTCAATGGTTCATGCCGCAACTTCCCGGTGCGGTCACCCATCGCTACGGTTTTCAGCTCGTTTAACTTGGTTACATTTTCTTGCTATTATTTTTTCTTTGTTTTTATTTTATTTTCCTTTCTTGTATTTCATTATTTTATGTCTCCTCACTAATATTTAAATGTAGTTCTAGGCATTCTAGCTGTCCGGACAGACACTGGTCATCGGAACAGTAGAACGCACTACCGAACATAGGGATGTTATAATTTAATTATAAGAAATTAATTAATATAGATTAATTAATTAATTTATATTTGATATAAATTGATTAGAAGAAGAGAAATAATTATTTTAGGTTGAGAACTCAAAATTAAGACATAAGAGTATTTTGGTCATTTCACAGGGTGACATGTGGCGCTATGAGATGGTGACCTTGCCATTTGTCTTTTAATCATGTAAGATGATCAAAGTCAAGATTAAATCTAAGTTTGACACTTGGTACAATGTGATTGGGTCAATTAAACTAAGAGCCAATCAGAAGGTGACATGTGGCAAGGGTTTTAAGTGGTGACCTAACTATACAAGGGAAAGGATGAAAGAGCAAAAGAATAATCTGCCATTCTTTCTTTTGTGCCGCCACCCAAAGAACCTCTCCCCTCTCTTCTTCTTCATCTCTCATCAATTTAAAGAGAATTTCCAACATTCTCTTGAATTAAAATTGCTAGAAATCATTTCTAGTGTCCTATATACATCTATAACATCTCTAAAGGCAAAACCTTAATTTCTAATAGATTGGAAAGGCTTGAGAATCTGTTCAAGGGGCTGCCATTGGTGATCTTGGTGTGGACAAGCTAGAAAGACAACATCTGGTGTCCTAGGTGCTTCCCAAGGTACCAAACACAACTACAGTGCATCAAAAGGTTAGTGCACTTGTTCTTGATTTAATCTAGGGTTCTAATGAATTAATCGGTTAAATCTAAAATCTTAAATGGCAAATGTAGATCCAAAAACATATTAAAAGTGTTTTAATATGCTGTTTATCATTGAAATCAAATAGATAAATAATGAATCTTACATGATGCATGAGACCCTAGAAGAAAAATTTTGAATTCAATGATTTAAACTTATGTTTTTCATGCTTCCGCTCCTTCAAAATATATATGGCCTTGGCATTTATTGCGTACAGAACTCAAAGCTACTCATCGATAATTGAAAAAATTTAATGCTTCATTAAGACTTTGTCAATATGGGTCTAATACAAAGAAGAGATGAGAAGAGATCGGAAGCGAGAGGAGATCGAACATAATAAGAGAGATCGGAATGAGGGATCTCAGAGATATATTGAGAGATTGGGTGGACCGAAGAGTAAACCTATAGAGATCGGGAGGCTTGGGAATCAAATCACTGTCAATTGTGACCCTTAGTCCATTCCCTACCGTCAGATTCGAGTTAGTTAAAGCTTTAGGGGTACAGTCTAACCCTTACCACCCATTTCATTTATAAGGACACACTCCTTGCCGTCGGATCTCAAACGGTTAAAGTAGCCCAGTACATCTCAATTTACAACATTGTTCATACTTGTAAGGATGGATTTGAGACCCTCAGATCAAAAGTAAATAATAGAATTGGCACTTTTCATTCCTGGCCCTTGGATCGATTCTGTAAGGTTGGACTCCTAACCATTAGATGAAGGAATGAAAGGACAGAAATTCTGAACTAAATCACAACCTTCGATTTTGATTCTCTTTAATTTTAAGACGTTGGATCCTGTACTTTTAAATCCAGACCCTCTATTTTGAGTACCCATTCCCTATAAATACCTGTATGTAATTGTAATACCCTTATTTGTATAGCCTGGTATATTTTACTATTCCAATTATCGGTGTCAGTCCGGATAATTAAGAGGATTATAACCACATCTAAGACACCTAGAGAAGCCTTGAACATAAATAATTAGTAGTTGTCAATTAGTTAAGTATAAATAAGAAAAACATAATATGAGAAGTTAAATGAGCCGAGAGTCACGACGATGGATGACCTTCTTGGGAAGGACTGCGAGGTCGATTTAAACTCAAATTTTAAATAGTAAAATGTGACACCGCGGTCCTTAGGACTATTGCGAACACAGTGGAAAAGAGAAAATCATGAAAAAGAATTGTTAAGCAGGTCAAATAATTAGGTCAAGGATCTGGAAAAAATATTGAATTATTTGCAAATCGGATCGAACCGGTGAGAGGCAATTTGGTTAATTGACCCCTAGAGCTGACTCCTGACCTAACTATCCAATAAAATCGGAGAAAAGAAAATTTTGGAATCAAGAATTAAATTAAAGAACTAAAGAAAAATAAATGAAAAAAAAAGAAAAAGAAAAAGTTGATAAAGTTTATTACATCATGCATGATGCAATAAACTTAATAATTAAAAATTTGAAATTATTGGATAATTATGAATTAGTTTAGATTAAAAACACATAAAAGAAAAGAAAAAAAAATATATTCACTCTTCTTCTTCTTGTTGCCGTGACCTTCTCCCTTCTCTCTCTCTCACAAAAACTCCATTAGAGCACTAACCCAAGCTCCATAAACCCTAAATCCCACCATAGAAATTCTACTTTCCATTATTAAATTTTGTATTTAGACCTTGATAAGAAGCTTGACAACAAAAAGAAAAAGAAAGGAAGAAGTTTTGAAGAGGTGAAAAATTCTGTTTACTTAAGTTTAGTGTTCTTTCTTCATTCTCTCTTTGGATTTATGTTTAAGTAGCTAAGTTACACTTGGAATTAACAAATAAGTGAATTAAATCAAGTATGTGGACTACCTACATGAATTCGGCTAGTAGTAGTTTAGGGTTGAAATGGGTGATTTTGATGCAAATAATGAAGTAGTTAAGTGTGAATGAATGTATAAGTACTAAATGTGCATTTAAATTTCATCAAATGAGCTAAACATGGAAGTTAGGGTTTTGGACCTAGGATTTGGGAGATAAAATTTTGAGAATTGGTCAAATGATGTATTTGACCTTGTTTGAGTTGAAAAATGGTCATGTATGACAAATTGTGGTGTGTTGGTAGTGTTGGAACCAAATTGAAATTTGGATTGGTTATGGACAGTCTGCGGGTAGCATGACCAAGGTCCTTTTCAGGGACCAAAACTAAAAATTTACCAACCCAATTGGTGTGAGGCTAATTCGAAATGAAACTAGACATAAAATGGCACATTTTTCATTCAGGAATCATGCCTAGAAAGTGACCATAGCATAGTGAACAAATTGACTAAATCTGGAATTGGGTATTCTGCCCTGTACAAAAATGACCAAATGAACAGTGTTTGTTCATTTGGCCATAACTTGGTCTATGAAGGTTCAAATGACCTGAAATTTACCATTAGAAAGCTGAGACATAGCCCTACAACTTTCATGGAGAACACAAATCCAAATTATGCCCTTAACCAAGTTGTTTAGCTACCCAAAGTTAGTGACCTAAAACTACCAAAACTAGGTTTGGTGCCTAGAAAATTTGGGTAGGCCAATTCGGCCAGCCATGTTCAAATGCTATAACTTGAGCTACAAAACTCCAAATTGAATGATTCAAAAAGGGAAATAAAGTTAAGACAATAAGGAACAACTTCTATAAAGAAAACTTAGCCAAATTCTAACAGCAACATGACCAATGGAATAGTACAAAATAAGACGCCAAAACTGAAAATTTGAAATTTGTACCTAAAAGACTTAAGATTGGAGAAAATGACCAAAACTAATAAGTTAGGTAACCAAAATGTGGTATGTGGGTATAATTGGATTTCCCATACCTATTAAGCATAAGAAAGTCAATATTTTGACTTGAATAGTACCATAAACAGTAACCTCAACATGAAAATTTTTAAGAATGTAAGTTTAAGCATATTGGGGCTAGAATTGAACATATATGAATTAATTATTGGAATTATTGTGAGACAAAGATACTGAGACACTATAAATTTCGTGTTTCAGCTGAAAAAGACCCGGAAGGTCTAAGGGACTGAGTCAAGACCTAGAGGCGACTCACGTCAAGTTTGTGCACAATAAATCTTATTTCATTATTTTCTTATTACCGATTTGATTGGGTATGATTTATGAAAATTTGGTGTTAATCATGAATTGTGTTGCCACTTTGTGAATGAAACTATAGCTTTGGAAATTTATCGGATTTCTCATGAATTATTTGAATAAAATGTTTGAAATTAATTTCTGATTCACACTTAGTATGACAGTGTCTTATTATTCCTCCTCCATTTATGGGGTTGAGATCGATTATTTTCCTCCCTCTCTGGTTTACCAGTTGAGGTTATAGATCGGATGAGTACTCATTAGCTAGCTAGCCACCTCCCTTATTGATTTCGATTAGTGGGGTTGTAGATTGCTTTGTCGTGGTGTATAACGTGGCATTGATCGGAAATTTTGTGTCATGGCTTAAGTTATGTATGAATTAGCAACACTATGTTTATTAAATTGTTTGACCAAAATTGTGCTATAATGAGTTTTAATAATTTGTGAAATGTGATTGTGAAATATTTAAATTGTGATTTATCAATGAATGTTATATGTACTGCATTTCAAATTTTTATTGTGCACCACTGGATATTTTTATACTCAGTGATAGCTTATTTTGCTATCCAGATAAGGGCAAGGAAAAAGCAGCAGGGTGAGCTGCTGAATTGACAAGGACTTCACTGATCTTTTTGTACGGGTATTTATTTATACCCTTATAGTTATTTAATATAAATATTGTAATGTCATATGTATTAATGTAAAGTTGAGCAGTTGTACAGAAATTTGTAATAATGTTATTTTGGATTTTTTTTTTGTAAATTAAGATCTGTATTTGTAAATTAAGTATTATATACTATGTGAATGAATTTATGAAGTATTCTCTGTCGAAATTTTTTCAAAATTTGCGGATAAATAAAAAGGGATAAAATTTTTTACTAGTTTTGAAACTTCAATTAAATATTTTTAATTCCTACCAAAATACTCACCACTTCTAAAAAGTAAGAAAATGCTTTTAAAATCCCTTGTAGGGTACTTAATGAGTTATCGGTAGGTGAAGTTCGATAGTTCATTAGGTATTCTACGAGATCATGTTATGCCTTACAGAGGGGTAAGATGTGACATGTTTTAGTGGTATCAGAGCATAGTTTTGTAATGAATTTTGACTATGTATGTGAATATTTCTTTGATAAGTACAAAAGTGTCTTTAATTGATACATATGACATATTTACATAATGAATATGCACTAATGGAGGTGAAACTCCTTGTGTTTGATCTCAGGAAGTAGAAATTTTTGAGAAACGGAATGGAATAGGGTGATCTGTAACACCCTTATTGGCATAGCCTGGTATATTTTACTATTCCGGTGATCGGTGTCGGTCCAGACAAGTAAGAGAAGTAGAACTACGTCTAAGACACATAGTTAAGCATTGAATGCAAATAATCAGTAATTGCCAAATAGTTAAGTATAAAGAAGAAAACAAAGCATAAAAAGTTAAATGAATCGGGAGTCACAGCGATGGGTGACCTTCTCGGGAAGGACTGCGAGGTTGATTTAAACTCAAATTTTGAACCGTAAAATGTGACGCCGCGGTCCTTAGGACTATTGCAAACACAGTGAAAAAGAGAAAATCACAAAAAAGAATTGTTAAGCAGGTCAAATAATTAGGTCAAGGATCCGGAAGAAATATCAAATAACTAGCAAACCGGATTGAACCGGCGAGGGGCAATTTGGTCTATTGACCCCTAGAGCTTACTCCTGATCTAACTGTCAAGTAAAATTGAAGAAAAAAAAATTTTGGGATGAAGAATTAAATTAAAGAATTAATGGAAAAATAAATGCAAAAGAAAAAGAAAAAAAGAAAAAAGTTTATGACATCACCTTCCACGACATCATGGATGACCTCATAAATAATTATTAAATTAATGAATTAATTTGACCAAGTCAATTTATGATAAATACACATAAAATAACAAAATAAAAGAAAAATTATTTTGGTCTTCTTCTTCCTAGGTTACCGCCCCACTTCTCTCTCCCAAAGATCTCTCACTTCATCCTCCATTAAAGCTCAATTTGAGCTTGAAGAAAACCTAAATCCCACCATAGAAACCTTGCTTTCCATCATTAAATCTTGTATTTAAACCTTGATAAGGAGTTTGACAACAAAAAGAAGAAGAAAGGAAGAAGTTTAGAGAGGTAAAAAATTCTGCATAAAGGTTAGTAATTAACCACTAGTTTTTCTTTAGAATTATGCTTATATGCATGAGTTAATCTAGAAATTATAGAAAAATTAAACAAAACCAAGCATGGTGCACCAAATAGAAATTCAGCCAGCAGTAGGTTAGGGTTTGAGAATGAATTGATGTATTTGAATGGGTGTTTAAGTTAAATTATGTATGTAAACTATGTATTGGTGATTGGAATGCATTAGATTTGAATTGCATGAAAATTAGGGTTTGGCACCTAGGGTTTTGGGAGGAAAAATGTAAGAATTAGTAAATGGTGTATTTAACCTTGCTTGAGTTGAAAAATGGTCATGTATGACCAATTGTGGTGTGTTGGAAGTGTTAGAACCAAATTGAAATTCGGACTGGATATGGTCATTCTGTAGGCAACATGACCAAGGTCCCTTTCAGGGACCAAAACTGAAAATTTACCAACCCAATTGGTGTGAGGCCAATTGGGAATGAAACTAGACACAAAATGACACATTTTTCATTTCGGAATCATGCCCAAAAAGTGACCATAGCTTAGTTAACAAATTGGCCAAATCCAAAATTGAGTGTTTTGCCCTGTACAAAAATGACTAAATGAACAGTATTTGTTCATTTAGCCATAACTTGGGCTAGGTAGGTCCAAATGACCTGAAATTTTATCAGTAAAAAGCTGAGATATAGACCTATGACTTTTATGAAAAACACAAACTCAAATTATGCCCTTAACTAAGTCATTTAGCCACCCAAATTTAGTGACCTAAAACTGCTAGAACCATTTTTGGTGCCCAGAAAATCTGGGTTAGGCCAATCTGGCCAACCATGTTCAAATGGCTATTACTTGAGCTACAAAACTCCAAATGGAGTGATTCAAAAAGGGAAATAAAGTTAAGACAATAAGGAACAACTTCCATGAAGAAAACTTAGCCAAATTCTAATAGCAACATGACTAATGAAACAGTCCAAAATAGGTCCCCAAAAACTGAAAATTTGAAAGTTTGCCTAAAAGACTTAAGTTTTGAGAAAATGACCAAAACCAACAAGTTAGGTAACCAAAATGTGGTATGTGCGTATAATTAGATTTCTCATACCTATTAAGCATAATAAAGTCAATATTTTGACTTGAATAGTACCATGAATAGTAACCTCAACATGAAAATTTTCAAGAATGTAAGTTTAAGCATATTGGAGCTAGAATTAAACAAATATAAATTAATTATTGGAATTATTGTGAGATAAGATACTAAAACACTATAAATTTCATGTTTCAATTGAAAAAGACCTGGAAAAGGATAGGGCAAACTGAGTCAAGGCCTATAGGCGACTCACATCAGGTTTGTACACAACAAACTTAAAATTCTTTGTTTCTACTTGACAATTCTTGAAATAAATGTTGTGAATAATTTTGATTATTATGGCTTTGAAAATATTATTTGAAAAATAGTGTGTTGCCTACTTTGTAAATGAAAAGTTTGGAATGAAATATGATTTGTGAATTGTATGAAATGTTTGAATAACTTGATTTAAATTGTTTTTTATTCACATTTGGTATGGTAATATCACTGTGTTCCTCTTCCATTTATGGGGTGAGTTTGACTATATTCCTCCCTCTTTGGCTTTCTAGTTAGGAGGTGAGTTTGGATGAGTACTCATTAACTAGCTAGCCACCTCCTTCATTGATTTCGATTAGTGGGGTGAGTTTGCCTTGTCGTGGTGTACAACACGGCATGTTTGAAAATTTTGTGTCATGGCTTAAGTTGTGTTATTAGTTGGCAACACTATGATTATTAAATTGTTTGATCAAATTTGTGTCATATTAAGCTTTGAAAATTATGATTTGCTATAAATGTGATTTGAAAATTTGTGAAATGTGATTGTGAGATTTTTAAATTATGAATTATTCATAAATGTTTTATATTACGCATTTTGTATTTTATTGTGCACCACTGAGTATTTTTATACTCAGCGATAGCTTTCTTTGCTGTCGCAGATAGAGACAAGGAAAAAGCAGTAGAGTGAGTTACTGATTGTTGAGACTTCACTGATCTTTTTATACGGGTATTTATTTATACCCTTGTAGTTATTTGATATAAATATTGTAATGTCATATGTATTAATGTAAAGTTAAGCAGTTGTATAGTAAATTGTAATATTGTTATTTGGATTTTCTTTTGTAAATTAAGATCTATACATGTATATGTAAATTAAATTTTAAATGCAATGTGAATGAAATTATGAAATATTTTGAGATGACAAACTTTGATTGAATCGTGAAATTGATTCGAGTTATGTTGAATTGGGTAAATTTGGTGGTTGGGAGTTGTAGAAAAAAGTATTAGAAGTGTTTTTACAGGTTTTTGAAGAAATATTTTCTCAAAATACAAACGGCACTCTGCCGAAATTTTTTCAAAATTTGCAGATAAATAAAAATGAACAAAAATTTTTACTAGTTTTGAAACTTCAATTAAATGTTTTTAATTCCTACTAAAATGCTTACCACTTCCAAGAAGTAAGAAAATGGTTTTAAAATCCCTTATAGGGTACTTAATGAGTTATCGGTAGGTGAAGTTCGATAGTTCATTAGGTATTCTACGGGATCATGTTATGCCTTGCAGAGGGGTAAGGTGTGACAAGATCATTCAGTGGAGCAATTTGTCGAGGCTGAGGTCCAAGGGTAAGCCCCAGCACTCCAGAATGTGAGTGGGTCAGCTACTCCAGCACCGCAGTTTCCTGCTCAGTTTGCACAGCAGATGGCTACGTTTTTCTAACAAATGGCAGGAAATGTGCCACCTCAAGCTCAGATGCAAGCACCTGTAGCACAACCACAGCCCTCAGCTCGGCAATATGAAAAATTAACGAAATTTGGGGCCACCGAGTTTAAGGGCACTGTGGATCCATTGGAGACAGAACAGTGGTTAGAGAGAATGAAACGGGTTTTCAGGAAGCTGCAGTGTGTAGAAGAGCTAAAGTTCGAGTACTCTGTTTTTTTATTGCAAAGGGATGCATATGAATGGTGGAAGACCATCCCCCACAGCCTGGTTGAGCCACTTGTGCTAACATGGACAGACTTCCTGAGGGAATTCGGGCAGATGTGGGTCCTTGATGCTTATATGGATATGAAGTTATAAGAATTCTTGAGCTTGAAGCAAGAAGACAGAACAATAGTAGAGTATGAGCGGGACTTTTCAAGGCTAAGTCATTATGCTGGAAGCTTAGTCTCCACCCCCAAAGACAGATGTAAGAGGTTTGAGGCTGGGTTGAGGCCTAGCTTAAGAATGCAAGTTGTGGGCTTTCGACATCAAAATTTCTCTGAGTTGATCTCACAAGCCCTGGAACTGGAAAGGATAGAACTAGAAGGGGTCATTAAGAAGGGTACACAAGAGAAAGAAAAGACTGAAAAGGCTACGGGCCAGGTCACTGAGAGTGGTTATGGGAAGAAGAAACAGTTTGGGGGATCTAGCTCTCGCAGGTTTGGCAGAGGCAGATACTCTGGCCAAAGACCACCCGGTATGGTCAGCAGACCCAGCAGGCATCTCGAGGAGCTTTATCAGTTCAGTAGTGTGAGACTTGTGATAGAACACACGGTGGGGTGTGTTTCAAGGCCACCAGTGCATGTTTCAACTATGGAGGGAGTGGACATTTTGCTAAGGATTGTACTAGTCCGCGCCGATCTGGACCTCCTACCACATCGGAGGGATCAACCCAAGTCTCTACACCTAGAGGGTCACAGCCAGCTGGTCCAGGTAGAGGAAGAGGTAGGGGTTTTGGTAGCACTCATGGAAGTCAGAGTACTGTTAACCAGCTAGAACCATGTGGTGCACCAGCTAGAGTCTATACCATGAGATAGAGAGAGGAGGCTGAAATATCAGATGTAGTAGCTGGTATTTTCTCTATCCTTGACCAGGATGCATATGTATTGTTTGATCCTGGCTCCACACATTCATATGTCAGTGCTAGTATGATGTGTTCTACTACTATCCAGTGTGTACAAATGGACTATGATGTGCTAGTAACTAGTCCATTAGGTCAGGAGGTTAGGGTCAACAGAATCTATAGAGACTGTCCTTTGGTGATCCAAGGACATATTTTTCTGTCAGATTTGATTGAAATTCCCTTCAGAGATTATGATATTATCTTGGGCATGGATTGGTTAGCCAGGCATCATGCAATGATTGATCAGAGATCAAGATATCACTTTTGGTCTCCCTCAGTATGGTGATGTAGTAATATATGGGGAGAGGCAGTTATTGCCATCAAACATCATTTCAGCTGCACTGGCTAGAAAAATGATTAGGAAAGGGTGTGAGGCATACTTGGCACATGTGATAGACACCCAAGTGGGTAGTCCAGCATTGAGAGACATCCCCACAGTATGTGACTTTCCGGATGTGTTCCCTGAGGAATTGCCAGGATTACCTCCGAAAAGAGAGGTGCAGTTTGAGATTGATGTTATGCCTGGTGTGGACCCAATCTCCATAACACCATATAGAATGGCACCAGCAGAACTAAAAGAATTGAAAGTGTAGTTGCAAGAGCTGCTTGACAAGGGCTTCATTCGCCCTAGTGTGTCACCTTGGGGAGCGCCAGTGTTGTTTGCAAAGAAGAAGGATGGCACTTTCCTGTTATGCATTGACTATCGGCAGTTGAATAA